>NC_058378.1:56647500-56963750 GCF_018350175.1 Felis catus | reverse complement strand
AACCCCTGGGCTTCCTAACTCTAAAGCTGCTGAACTACAGTTGTGCAAAGTTTTGTCATCACTTCAAAAATCAGCCAACCAGTGAAAACACAAGGGCATGCCAGCGTCATTCTGGGAGGCCCGAGCTTTTATGGCAGCACTGAAAAAAGTCACTGGCAGGTAACATTATTTGTAGCAGTTGCATGTAACAGTAGAAAGCACTGACCTTGGAATTGGAAGACCTGGTTTTAATTCTAACAATACCACTCAATAGTTGCGAACTTCATGTAAGTTACTTAGCTATGTGGTGCCTGCTTTCCTCATCTGTATAAGGTGCCTATTGAAGTCTACCCCCACCTACCACCCAGGGCAGTCGTGAGGATCAGGGGTGATGATGTGTAGAAAAGACACTTTGTAAAGCACACTTCTTCTTCCATTTATTCATTTCTTCTACCCTGTGAAGAGTAGAAGGTACCTGATTCTAGACCCTCCTAGAAGTCTGGATAAGTGCCCCATCCACTGGAACTTTCTGTGATGACATAGATGTTCTGTGTTGGTGCTGTCCAATATGGTGTCCATTAGCCACATGGGACTGTTGAGCACTTGAAATGTGGCTACTGTGACTGAGGAACTGAATTTTTAATTTTATTTCATTTAAACTAAATAGCCACATTTAAATTAGCACGGTTCTGGGTCTTAAGAAGGAAAAACTAAAGACCAGAGTGTGCTAGAAAAAGGCAAATCAGAAGTGATTATAGTGACCCTGTTGCCTGAGTGACCTGAGTAGGGTGGGGCCAAGCAGCTTGTCTGAATCCAGTGCTGTGACGGTCCAGTGTCTCTCTGAATCAGGGAGCAGCCCACCTCATCAAATCATTCCTCCCAGAGCCATGAGTCTCTGGTTAGACTTCGATGCATTTCTGAAATGTTCCAGTTGGCCCTGCCTCCTGTTAGGTGACACCAGCCTCCCCTGGTAGACCCTGGGAGTGACAGAGGATGGTGGGGCAACCATCCTTCCCTCCTGCTGGACCCTCCACAAGTTGCTGCTGTGGGCATGCCCTCCCTTCACCTTGGACGCTGGCTTCAAGTGCAGCTCTCCGTCACACCCATCCTTTGACATGCATGGGTTGTACTGCGTCTCCTGAACATGCAGCTTCGTTCTTCCCAAGTGCTGGGCACTCATTTCATCTTCCCTTTCAATGAAGTCCCTCTCTCTCTCTCAAGAAACCCCAGGAATTTGCTTCTGTGTCCTCTGTGGTGGGGAGGCTAGACCGTCGTTTGTAGTCAGCTTAGAGTAAACCTTGTCTAGCTTGCTGCTTCCTGTGGGTCCTATATAGCACTTGGGAGTCATCCTCTGAAAACAAAGCCCACACCATCCCGACTCTTCATCCTGAATCAGCCAGAGATCAGGGAAAGACTGTTCTCTTTAATCCCAGGGGAGGGTTGAGCCAGGTGGGCCCTGTCTGAGAAAGCTTGGGCTGCTGAGTGTTCTTCTGAAAGATGATATTGCCCACCCCCAGCAAAGGAGAAGGCTTGCATGGAGGACAGGATGGCGAAATTGGGCAGCCTCCCAGCTCCAGGTCAGGCCTTTTTTGTGGCTGTTGTGAAGCATTGTGAATTCTCAGAGCATCAGAAAGACACATTCTAATTTAAGTACCAAATACATTCCAAAGACAAATATAACTTTTTATTATCTTCAGCGTAGGATGATTTGTCACTGTCTTCTTCTTTGGACTGGATAACCAAGGGTTGACTATGCAGACATATTTAAATCAGGACCTTGGGAGGTCATTTGGTCCACCCCTTGCCTTCCAATAAGGCCACACCTATAGTTCTTGGAGGCTCCATTTATTTAAAGCCTTCCAAGAGAACATGTGCAATCTTTTTGTAATCTAGCTCAATTATTTATGTCAAGAATCTGTTTGACAAATCTGAATCCCTCATATTAGAGTTTAATAAGCCATGTCTTTTAACTTTTGTTTTGCTCTTGCCTTTGAAGATATAAACCAAGTGGTCACCATCCTTTCAAATAAAAGACAGCTAGGATCACTGCTCTGACTTTCATTCTCTGTGGACATGCCACATTTCTGGCTTTGACTCTTATTCTATTTCATCTATTCTGTACCCATAATTAACTCTGTTTCCTTCTCTATTTGATTGTAGACTCTGTTTAAGAATCATGCTGCAAGAGTTGAAATTTCAAAAAATTAAATGTGAATGCCTTTACCTGGGGCACCTGCGGTCCAGTTCATGACAGGCCCCCTCTGTATTATCTTATAGACCTTTCCACTAGCTGGTCCCTGAAGGCATTTACGTTTGCGACCCCAGGGATAATGGCTAGCTCTTCAGTTTATAAGGCGCCCTGTACCTGAACTTGTCTTAGATTTGTTGACCTTGTAGTGTGTCTGACTCGAGCCCTGTTGCTTTGAGTATTTACTCTTTGAATAGGTTTGTTTTGTTTTGCTTTTTTGGTATCCTCGTTCTGGGTATTGATGGTATTGATTTTGAGCATGTTGCTGGTGAGTTTGTGTTGTGTTTCAGTTTCTTGAGTTAATTGTGATGGAAGGCGTGTGTGCGTGCATCTGACTCTGGGAGGAGCAGAAAATGACCGCCCTTTGTTCTGCGGGGATGGGGGAGGGAAGGGGCTGGCTCTGCTCCTCTGCCACAGCTGGGCGAGTGCCTCTGCATGTGGAGGGCTTATCTGCTGACCGGCAGGTGCTGATTGCGGTCTCTACACACAGTCTCCTCCCTGCGGGGTGAGGGGGGGATTTGATCACCCCCGGAGACATCCGCACACGCACAGACCATTGAGGGTCTTCAGGACTCATTCCCTGGGTAAGTAAAAAGCTCAGTAGCTTCCCCTTTCCTCAGTGGAACTAAATACCAAATCTACAGTCTCACATCGTCTAGAAAGGAATTCCTGTTGCTGTCAATCTTGCACAATTCCTTTAGAGCAGCTTTTGTTTCCTGGGATATCCCCAGAGGTCTGAGATAACCCCCCTACCCTTTCAGTTTCTAAGAGAAGTTTTGCTCAAATGGAAAGATCATAGTGGTTGTAAAGTTTAAATCACGATTTAGATCAGTTTTTCTACACAGAGCATTCATTTGATAAAACCTTAACACATTCTTCACACTTGGAAGGGTTTCATTTAAAGGGATGCTACATATCATAAAGCAGTGTTTCATTTTGCCCTTAATTTTGCAACTGTGTAAGAAAACTTTTTAATTTACTAAAGTTAATTGAATTATTTAAAAGGCAAACCCTATTCAATTACCAGATTAATCATAATCATATAGGAGATATTTTTGCCATTATAAATAATAAGAACAATGATAAAGAATGAGATATTTATCTATGATTTAACCAAAGCAATATTTATGCATTTTATTGTAAGTATATATAGATGCGTGCAGCATATCTAGATATATATCATGTGTATGATAGATGGTAGATAGATAAGTAGATGTAGTATCCATATAAATATGTTTAGATATCGTAGTCTATGTGTATATATACATGTACACTTTTAACAAAATAGGAAAAAGAGTTTTGAACTTTCTGTCCTAAGTGTTGCTTTGTAAAAACATTTTAATGGATTTGACCATCAGTTTTGACAACTTTAAAACATTAGGTTATTTCATTCAGTTCAGTTTATCTTTCTCTTTTAATTTAAAATATATCTTACAATTTGATAACATGTACCTGTGTTTTGTTACCAAAAAATTCACACAATGTAGGTGAAAGTAAAAATTCATCTTTAGCAACCCCTGCTCCAAGCACATGCCAGTCCTCTCCCAGAATAACAGTTGTCTTCAGTTTGGTGTTTGTACTTCGAGAAATTTCTATGTTACATATATGTTCGTAAGTTACAATTATATCATTTTTGGAAGAGCCAAACAGATATGTATTGTTCCAAAACTTGCTTTTCTCACTGTACAGTATATTTATTGTTCATACATATAGATCTAGCTTATTTTTTTAAGTTGTTTAGTGTGGATATACCACATCTGTTTTCCTACCCCTCAAGTGACATTTAAACTGTCCCTAATCCGTGACCACTGCAAACAACACTGTACTGTACATCCTTAGCCACATGTGCAAATATTTCTCTGGGATAGATACCAAGAAGCAGAGATGCTATGTAGTTTTTGGATCTTAATCAATATTGCCAAACTATTTCCAATCTCAATCTTTTTCTACTTATTCGTAGCCTAGAAATAAAAGGTAAATTTGGGGATTATTGAATTCAACAGCTATTCAAGCCCCTACTATGTATACAACCCACATAGGCTCCAGGGTCTGAACTTAATCAATTTAGATCTAATAGTTCCCAGAAGGAAAAATAGGCCTATTCTACATCTGGAAAAGGAGCTGCTGCTGTTAAAAACCGGATCGAGGAACTTCAATACTTTCTGATTCAAACTGCTAAGAGGACTTCCTCTAAAGCCTTGTCTGCAAAAATATATTTCTTAAATGGTTCACCCTTAACCTCAAGATTCATTGTCGCTGGTATCATGGGAGAATGATTGCGGGGTGCCGGCTCTTCTGCTCTGGTTAAGCATGGACTACCCCTGATTTTGAATACTAATAAGACATGAACTGGAGCAGGAACCAGGGCTTTTAAACCCATTTTTAAGACTTTTCTAAAAAGGTTACTCAGCAGTGCATGGCAGGTTTTCCAGAGATGGCTTTTTGCTGTATCTGAACTTCCTCTCCCCAGAAGCAGTGGGCAAAAATTCCACCCTATACACCAAGTCATACACTCTCCTGACAGCCTGAAGGTCTGAAGCCCCTTCGCAGTTACCCTGGCTACCGGCGCCCCTCCCCTGCAGAGGGAGGTGACAGAAGGTGTGGTAGGCAGAATAACAGCTTTCCAAAGATGTTGTGTCCTAATCCCCACAACCAATGAATATGTTACCTTACATGGCAAAAAGGACTGTGCAGATGTGATTAAGACCTTGAGATAGTGAGATTATCCTAGATTATCCAAGTGAGCCCAGTGTAATCACAGGGTCCTTTAAAGTGGAAAAAGGGAAGCAAAAGAGGAGGTCATAGTGTTGTGATGTGAGAAAGACTTAAACTTACCATTCCTGGCTTTGAGGATGGAGGGAGGGGGTCACAGGTCAAGGAATATGGATAGGCTTTAGAAGCTAGAGAAGGTAAGGAGATAGATTTACCCCTAGAGCTTCTAGAAGGGAATGTAGTCCTACCAACATGTTGATCTCAACACAGACCAGTAATGTACTTCTAACATACAGAAGTGTAAGATAATCAATTTGCATTGTTTTATGCTGCTAAGTTTGTGGTGAGTTGTTACAGCAGCAATAGGAAACTAATACATCAGATGCTTGGTGTGATTTTTCGGAGAGGAGATGGCCATCACCTCAGAGAATTTTACTAGTATTATTTTAACAATTTCATAGCAATAAAATAAATACACCACCCTCAAGCATAGTATTTAAAAGAGTAAAAGAAGTTTACCACTAACGAAAGTATGATTTTTAATCAATGACAATCCCTTGTCTTAGGAACATGTGCGGTTGTAGGAAGAATCCCTAAAAAGCACACTTTGTTCCTTAGTGATCAATCACCTTAATTCACCAGGCAGTTCACTGTTTGACAGCTGGTGCCTTGGATGGTTGGAGGTGGGGAGAGGGATTCAGAGCTTTCAAAGATCTCATTGCCCAGGGGTGGGACAACACACTCAAACTGGGTGAGGTCAGAGGCGACTTGCACCCCTAGGGAGATGCAAGCATTCCAGGTTCCAGGAGGTCAGCAAGAGGTCGGCCAGGGCAGAGAGCACTTCCAGGTGAGAATCACAAAGGCCTTGGAGGGGGCATACGGGTGGCATCTGGAAGGACAGGTAGCATGCCAGTCCATGTAACGAGGGGACAATGTCCTCTCCAGGTCAAAGACAGCTTTAGGCTTACTTGGATTTTGTTGTTTGTTTGTTTTAAAAGTAATTTTTTTAAAAAAAGCATTTTAACAAAAAACTGATTTTCACATAGTGAAGAATATTTATAAAAAGCCATTCCAAAATAGTAATATCATTAAGACCCTAAAATTGCCTCTGCTGAAAAAGGCAAAGCTACTTTTAGTAGTCTGAGTTTTTCATCCATTCAGAAAGTGGATGTATGCCCTGTCTCCAGTCACTTGAAGTCTCTCCTCTCCTGTCTTCTAAGTGGTGGGCTGGGTGGAAGGCCTTCCTCACCCCACTCCAGCCTCCAGATGTCACAGGCACAGGGCAGGCTGGAGGGGCAGCCGAGCCTCCCCACCCTTACACCCCTACAGCAGCAAGGGCGCTGCTCTCTCCCTCCTCCCCCTCCCCCAAACACATCTACACCTCTCTTTGCCATTTTCACTCCCAGCGTCACTTCTGCTCTGGGGAGCCTGTCTGACCCCTGCCTCCCTCTCGCATTTTTCCTCACCCCTTCTCCCCATTGCAACTGACCTGGTGAGTCATGTTCTTTCAAGAATGCTATGGTTATAACTTGATCTTCCCTCTGAAGAAGTAGTTAGTTTTGAGGTGCCGATACCTAGGAAAACAGTCAATGATGTGAAAAGCTAAAATAGTCCCCAGTTGGGATTTTTGCCACGCCCTCCCCTTGTTTACCCTCAGCTGTTTTGCAGAGGAAAGTTATGAAGGGGCAGGGCGAACAACCTGAGTCTTGTATTTTACTTACAGCATCTCATTTTAGTCATCACAGCAATCCACATGACATGTAGTATTTAACTGAGCCTCCGTCACACATTTTTTTTTCACATTTTAGCATCACTAAAATTGGGATGTGACCTACAATTGGCAGCCTGCAGTAGATTGGAAGTTTTTTCTTTCCTAGAGATACATACAATAATGGTGAGCCTTATCACTGATGACACCTTAGATTTGATGAAAGCGCTGTAGATAGTATTGTCTCATTTTGCACATGAGGAAACTGAGGCCCAGAGATCTGCTGAAAGTTATAGAGATGGTGAAAGATGAACTATTATTCTACATCTGCCCACTAAATTAAATGTGTTAATTATGTTGTTCAAATCATAATCTTTATTAATATTTTTTGCTCATTAACAACTGAGAGGTTTGGTTTGGAATCTCCTACTGCTGTAGTCCATTTCTTTCCATAACTCTGTGTTGCTTTATGTTGAGTCCATTTTATTAGGTGTAGTTTTAGAATTCTTTTTTTATTATTCAAATATAATTGACACATAACATAAGTTTCAAGTTTACAACATAATGACTCAATATTTGTATGTATTGCAAAATGATGACCACAATAAATCTTAAAAATTCATATATTTTGCCGGTGAATGGAGACATTATTATGAAGTGACCCCATCTATTCCTAACTATGCTTTTGGCCTAATATTATTATTATGCCCTCTAACATTTTATATTAGTTATAATATTAATATAGTTATAATTATTACATATGATAATATATTATAATTAATATAGCTAATATTATAACTATTCCATCTTTCTTTTTGTTAGTGTTTTCCAGGAACATCTTTTTTCATCCTTTTACGTTGAACTTTCCAAAACCCTTATGTTTTAGGTGTGTTTCTTGTGTGCAGCATATATATAGCTTAAGTTTCTTTTTTAACTATTTAACCAGGTCTATCCTCTCACTGATGAGTTCAGTCCATTCCATTTAATGGGAACATTAATATGTTTAAACTTGTTTCTCTCATTTGTTCAATTTTCATGTGTGCAATGCTTCTTTTCCTTTCTTGCTTTTTAAAAGATTGATTGAGGAGCTTTGGGTGGGGAGAGGAGAGAGGGGGATACTTGTTTTCTAAATCCTGTTTTTTGCCTCTAATTGATTTGGGATTTATACCCTCTTCTGTTCTTTCAGTGGCTTCTTTTGAAATTTTATGATGTCTATTTAACTTAACAAACTCTAAAATGATCTTAACTCCCTTCCATAACATTACAAGGACTTTATTCCTCTTTAACTCTTAGGCACCCCTTCCTGCCAAGCTTGCCCTTGGCAAACCCTACCACTAATGATTATTATTGTTGTTATTGTGATTGTCTAAAGGCAGTGTTCTTAAGTGGGAACACTAGCTCTCTTCAAGAGTCCTGGGTTAATGTAGGATTCTAAGGTTCACCATCCTCACTATGCTGCCAGCTCAAGAGTTAGTAATACTCTTCACAGTGCTCTGAGCCCCTTATTCCCATTTGTTTAGGTCCTTGCTGCCAGATATAGTTGTGACTCCCTTTTTCTGTGGAGTAGTGGTTCTTAGAGATTTCCCTTAACTTTGTGAGCCCAGTAATACATTAAAAATATGTTGTATCTGGAACCTACTTGTTTTGTAGTGATAGGGTCCTTCAGCAGTCTATCATATGGATGGAAACAGAAGTCTGGAGTTGTCGATGATTTAGGATCTCCAAAGCTTCTT
Source organism: Felis catus (assembly GCF_018350175.1). Taxonomy (NCBI): domain Eukaryota; kingdom Metazoa; phylum Chordata; class Mammalia; order Carnivora; family Felidae; genus Felis; species Felis catus. Next base: position 56,955,370 of record NC_058378.1, on the reverse strand, counting down.
TTTCTATTACTAAAAGGACTTGGGAGGGTATGCACAGCTAAAGGAAATAGCATTTAAGAGGTTCTCCCCTTACCTGTTCAGAGATGCTTAAACTCACTTCTTGCAAAATAGAAAGAGCTCTACAGCATGGGAGATTTGGGTGTGAGATGGAGAGGGGTAAGGATGTGTGTGGGGGGAGAGAAGCACATTCAGTAAGCCACAGGCACTCAGGAAGTCAGGCCAGACCCTTGGACTGTGCCTCTCTGAAGGAGCAGGAAGAGTCAAGATCAAAGTCATCTCCAGCATAGATGATACCATCAAAGTCACCAGTGTTTAGCTATGCCAACCAAGGAAATGTGTGACTATACATCAAAAAGGACCTCCTTCCCCCTCAGCAGCCATCTTTCCGTATTGTTTATAGGGTTACAGCCATATGAACTCATGGACAGCTACCCAGTGTGTTTTGATATGCCCTAGTGCTGTAGACGCTCTGTATGCTGGCCATGAATGGGCAATGGGAAGATAAACAGGCTAATGAGGATTCTCCCTGGTTGGGAGCTATCCTGGAGAGCAGCATTGCATTGGTCATGTAGAATAGGGTAGCAAAATCTTCTCTTTGGATTTCCACACCACCTTTGTTCCTTCTTTTGGGATAAACATTCCCTCTCCTCTGGAGAAATATTCTAATCACAGGATCCTGTGGGGCTGCCAGTCAATAGTCTGGGGTTCCCTGTGGCCTAAGACTGTCCAATCAGTCTTAGATTGGACTGAGATTTTCCATCCTGAATCAAAGAAGGAAAGCTCTAACTTGCTCTTGGATCATGAGTTGTAAGGATATATCAGCAAACTACTATGAATATATCCATGTCCCCCACCCCATGGAGGAACCTGAGAGAATAAAGATGAAACCCAGAGAGAAAAAGAGGAGAGAATCCTGGGGCTTTAAGGCCCTGATTCCTGTCCCTGAGACTCCCAGACCTATGGGTCTCCTGCACCTCTACTTCAGTTCTGGAAGCACCTTTTTACCTCCAATAAATTTTCCTCTAGAGTCTTTTTTCTAGAGTGACTTTTCTTATGCCAAAACTAATGACTTATAAATCTAGACAAAGCAGCCCTTTTGCAGGCTAGAGCAAGCACCCTGTCTGATGCTGTGTTGCAAACCAGACCATAACCATCCCTAGTCCCAAAATAGACCCTATGGCTATCTAGTCAAAGAGAAGATCCTCAAGAATACATAAGAACAGTTGATGATCTGTGATCAGTGTTAACTTATGTTTCTGAAGGAGTTTTTGCCAGGTGGTAGGATTGAGAGGGTAACTCAAACCAAAGAAATATCACAATGTTATTTAACTAAGCAGTAAACGTTCTATATACACACTTGTATCAAGGATTCTTTTTAAAATTTCCCTTCTCACATCAAATTGCTAACCGCTAAGGGCAGGAACTTTCTCTTTTCCATCTGTGCACCGATAGTGCCTAGCATGTAGTCAGTGTTCATTGAATGAATGGCATGAAATAAGCAGGGGTCTTATGGATGGATGGAGGGTCTTGGGTAGGAGAGTTAATGAAAATAATAAACATTAGGTATACTCAGAAGTGATTGATTCAAGGACCTTAGTCTTGAGAGCAACATCAGTAAATTTAATAAAAATATCCTACATGCCTACCTTACATGTGCATAGCTGTGTGCTCAGTTCTTTGGCAGATACAAGAATATAGTCCCTTCCTTCAAGCCATCTTTCTTGTAAGAAAGATAAGGCACATATGGAAATAACAGAGCAGAATGTCATATGAGCTATAGAAAAGAAACTCACTCCATGGCTGACACATTTATCAGGTGTATCTTCCCAGTGAATACTCCAGTTTTTCCAGTTTCCTATCAACACTGAATTTCATCTGAGGTTGTAGTAATAAGGCTCTTTCTCCCCTGTATGGAATTCCACTACGGTGTCACAGGTTTGATCTTCTGTTACTCATTATAGCCAAGGTCCCTGTGTTCATTTCCCTTTCATTAAACCACAATAATTGTTTGTTGACAGAGTAGTCCCAAGAAACTGACAGTATCATTGAGCCTCCAGTCCTGGTTCTTCCTGGTTCCTGTCTAACAGCTCAAACTCAGTGAAATTCTCTAGAATGCACCACTAACCAGTCATACAAATTCCAACCTTGTTTTTCTTTTAAACATTTACTTTTTCATCAGTAATCTGTTGTCTGTATTCTTCCCTCCAAGCCACATAAAGCAAAGTGTGGAAGAAGAAGGAGGCAGTCATTTCCCCCCAATTCCCTACAAACAAAATGGGCCATAATTCTAGTTCTTCCAGTACTTTTTCAAGTTGCTTCCTTATCCTGGGAAGCTCTGGCTACACCAGGCTATAGCCAAAGCTGCACTCTCCCACTTCCCATCAGCCTTTGTTCCATCTGGGCTGGCCTGGGAAGGCCTTGGTGAAGCCATTTCAGCACCTGGTTCCTGGACAGCACCAGAGCCCTGGAGCAAGTCCACAGGCTGAACTATGTCATTCCCCCCCTGCATCCCTACATGCAAACCCTTTTGTTTCCCCAAATTAGGAAGACTTTGAAAAGTATGGCAAGTCTCATTATAAAAGTTTCCTTTCCATACAACTCATTAATTTCAATTTTGAGTGGCCTTCAGAAAGCAAGAGCTAGTGAGATAACAGATACCTTAGAGTTTCCAAGGGCATATCTAAAATCTAAGTTTCAAATGTATCTAACATTTGAAAAATGTTGGAAAATATTCAATTAAAACTGAAAATTGAAAATATTCAATTTAAAAACTAAGAAGTAAAAAGTAGATGAGTTCATTTTTGGTTCACAGAGCTAGAAAGCTAAAAAAAACTTTCAGGGGACACTGGTAACTTTCTGATGCCTATCGGATAATAACACATCCTAGGCTGTGGTGAAGACAAATGATATAAGGCATATAAATTGCTTAGCACAGCACCTGTCACATACTAAATGCTCAGTTGTTGGTGTGTTAGGGGTGATTATGTTTATTTAATGCCTAACATAACAGTAGCAGTTTACCTGGACCAACCCTCATCTGTGTGTGTCTCTGTCTATGCCTTTTTCCATCAATGGGATAACACAGAACTGTGGAATATTTTTTGCATTTTAATTAGAAATATATATCCAGTGTTGTTAATTTTAACACAGTCATTTCAACATTTTTATAGTGTGCTGTCTGCAGACATGCAAACCTGAAATAAGTTGTCTTGTATTTTACTTCATTTCCTATAAATCAATGTCCCACCCAGGAAAAAGTTTATGTACCCCTATTCCATTATCCAGCTCTTATTCACTCATTCTACAATTTTTAAAAGTAAGCTTCTATGTGCCAGGCACCTTGCTGAGCCCTGGAGGTTAGTAGTGAATGGGAGTAACTCCCGCCTTCACTGAGCTCAGGGAGAATCAATATGCCTGATGAATTAAAGAAATTCTTACTTTGGGAAAGAATTTCAGCTCCCTCCAACCAAATCTTTTATCAGAACTCATAATTTGTAACCAGAATCATTTCTCATTCCCACTGTCCATTCTTACTAAAAGATGCTAATAAGAAGTAGAATGATAAAACAAATGGGGATAGAAAAGAGAAGGACATGACTGGGGCAATCCATGAATTAGTCAGCCCCTGAATAATCAAGAGATGATATATAAAATGTAAGTTCGTGCCTTCTTAAATAATTAAACATATTAAAGGAGAGACAAAAAGACCACATTTCAGAAGAAATTAGTAGCCTTAAGGCAGAGGGTGAGCGAAAAAAAGAGCTCTCTAGTAGCATTTATAAGCCTTTTCTATATTGTAATAAACCAAGCAGGTAGCAGTAAGAGGGATGGTTATATGGATTCTCACATATTTGAAGGTAACAGATGCCAACCTAGAGGTCACAGAGTTATTACAAGGCATCTGAGAATCCATCTGTGCATGGGCATTTTATCAATAGACACTAAAGCACAGCTACTGTCACATGGAGATTTTTTTTAACATTAAAAAGGTATCTTCATATTTGAAAAGAGTTGAAAACCAATATGTGCTCATGTACTGTCAAAAAAAAATGGGGTTAAAGGAGCCAGAGAAGGGTCACTGAAAGAAGGAGAGTGAGAGACTTCAGGGAAGAGATGGAGAAAGGGTGTGAGAACACAGAAGTGGGAGACAAAGAAAGAAGAGAGAGAAAACGTGCACAAGGCATAGAAGGGAAACGGTGGAGTCATGCAAACCTGCACTATAAACTCCAGCATCTGCTCTTTCTCGCTGTGGGGCCTTAGAACAAGTTACCTAACTTCTGTGAGTTTTGGTTTCCTCATCTGTGAAGTGGAGATGATAATAACTAATCATTTATTTCATCATAGCAGTCTAGCAGTGGTTAAACAGAATAATGATGCAAAATGCTCGATCCGGTGTCTGACACATGGAAAGTACTCAATTCTCAGCTACCACCACCATCACCATCATTTCTTACTGGACATTCACCCATGAGATCTCTCAAGGCATACCTGTCAGCAAACACCTGAGTGCTACTTTCTGGTCAATTCTCATCTTTAACCAACTGGATCAGTCAGAACTCTTTTGATTGTACAATAGAAACTAACCCTTGCTAACTTATCTTCCTCCCCACCAAAGAAAAGAAGATCTAGTGGAAGCATATTGGGGTAACTCACATAAGTCAAAGAAAATCTGATTGACCAAGCTTCGAGAAAGCAGGCATAGGGGCAGCAGGGGTGCATCAGGACTGACAGGAGCCAGAGCCCGAACACAGCTAGAATCATTCTCTCTGACTTTGTGCCTCTCATCCCTGCATCTATACCTTGGCCTGTCAGCCTAATTATTTCAGAGCATCTTTCTCCCAGACTCTGGCACCTCATCTACCAGCAACTTCTGGACATATAGCTTCCTAACCTAACCACTAGAAAGAAAACTCCAATTACAAGGAAGGAATTCTGGGTGGCCATGTACTCCTCCCTGTGGCTCAGGAAATCATCTGGTTGGGAATGGAGAAAGGGTTGATCCTCCAGATATAAGGGGGTCTGTTCCTAGATCCAGGAGAGGAGAGTGCTGAGCAAACAACCTTGATACAGCCACTCATTCAGTAGACATTCGTTGAACACCTACTGTGTGCCCACGCCTGTCATCAACACTACAGACACAAAGGCAGCCAAGAGATTTATAGTTCTTGCTCTTATGGAACTGACATTCTAATGAGGCAGGTAACAATAAACAAAGAAATGGGAAATTTTAATTTCTGTCAAGAAATAAGGTACCTGCACACATGCACTCATGCCTCTTGGGAAAATCTTGCACAGCCTTGTGGGGGCACACCTTCATTACCACCCCCAAAGGTCTCAGGCACAGACCCCTTCCGCTTTTCAGGCTGCCCTAGAATACTTCAGTTAAACCACCCACTTCAGCACCCGCTTATCTTCCCTTCTAACCCGCAATTTTAGTCCTTTTGAAACCTATTGAGATCCAGTGATGCAAAAAAGACACCAGCTAGAATTCCAAGAAAATTTGCATGCTCAGAATTATGAACTAAAGGTAGAGAAGTCTGGATAAATGTTCCAGGTGAATTCCAGTCAAGGGAAAAGAACAAAAGAGAAGAGAGACGAGTAATATTGGTGTCATGGAATTCTCGGCCTGTGTTATCTGTGAGAACGTGGCTTAGGAAGGAGTTAACCAGGGTCGATCATGGGGGCAGAGGGTCTACAGGGACCCAACCTCACCCTCACAAAGATTCATGCTTTTGTTGGGTGCATTGCATGTGTGTTTGTGTGTAGATGTGTTCCAAATATTTTGTTCTAATGTGAGTATTTTTCAACTATGTGAATGATTTTGTCAACCCTATTTTAAGTATTTCCTTATTTTTTAATATGCTAACGATCTCTAAAATAGAAGTGATCCAGTCTTCTCAAATTTGGGGAGGATCTGGCATTAGCATTTCATGTGCACCTACTATCTACCAAACACTGTTTGCCCTTCACACATATTCTCATTTATGGAGATGCTATGATTTCCTATTTATGAAGGAGGAAGGTGAGGCCCACAGGGCTGATCTCTTGCTAAAGGTTGGGCAACTGTTAAGAAGCAGAGCTGGGAGGCAGATCATGCCCCATTTGGCTCCAAGGCCCAGATTCTTTCCTTCCTACCACTGGTTCCTGAGCCAGGCCAGTCTGGAATGAAGTTGTTTTCACTTCAACACAAACTTAACTAAATAAGGATGATGTAATTTTTTTCATAAAGCTAAAAATATTCCATCTAAAGGACTAACATTTTTCATTCTAAGATTTTGTCCTTTTGCTTTCTTTTGGTATTGGAAAATACTTTTATGGTATCATATCATAGGTGGTAGTTGTTGGGTTTGTTGTTTGTTTTTGTTTTTTTGGGCTTTTTTTTTTTTTTTTTTTTTTTTTTTGTCCTTAGCTGGCAAAAATAAAACATTGGCTGTCCTGTGAGTGCTGCAAAGTTTGCTTTTTGCAATTGTCCTGTGCCATGAAATCTCAGAGTCTGGAAAGCACTGCTCTTTCTGGGATGTTGGCATCACAAAAGGCAGAGCTGCCCTTCATTGATGCCTGCTGTATGCGGGCACTGGCCGGGGTGGTCTTTGTACATCATCTCTGATGAAACCCCTAACAGGGGTCTTGCCCTGGTTTTACAGAGTAGGAAACTGAGGCTTAGAGGGACAAGGATCCCTGCCCAGGCTTTCAGGCTCCATCACTACACCTTCTGTCTCCTGTGTGGTGGCAGGTGGCTCAGTCTCCCCATGCTCTGTGCATGTCACCCCAAGCAACCCTCCCCCCACTCCTGAGCCTTATATGAATGAGACACCCGTGCTCCTAGCTGATGTGACAGCCTCTTCTTGCCTTCGTAGTCGCTCTCTCCCAGAGCCCACCCCTTCCCTACTTGCTGAAGCTTTGATAGCTTTCAGAGCCTCCACAAACAGCATTTCAGAGCGCTGAGGGCAACTTTTGTGGCTCTCTTCGGGTGTTCTGCCTTGGAAGAACTTCCTGGAGAGACTCAACAGGAAGGTAGTGAGCTGTGTGCTTCTGCCCCTTGCTGGCCAAGGACAGTAAGGTCACATGAGTTCCCTAGAGCCTCAGGGCCTGTTCATGATGGTCTCAGTACATACGCATCGCCTTCCTTCTGTGCGCGGAGTTTGGGGGGTGGTTTTTTCCCCTGCCCAGGCTGGAGCTGGTTTTCTTGGGAGCATGCACATTCAGTCTGCACAGGAAACCTAGACACTTTGCAGTGGCAGATGCACCTTTGGGTAGACCAAAGCCTGTCCTCGTTCATGCCCAGCTCTTCCAAAGTCACAGCCTCATTGTGTGGCCTCATATGACTGCCCCATGTGGCTATGGCAGCCATACACGCAGACAAGAATCACACCTGCTCTCATCATTAGGAAGAGGAGAACAGAACTTGTCCCCTGGACTCATCAGTGCTCTGAAGAAGGAGGATCTCTCTTCTGGAGAATATGGACCAGATGGTAGACCTACATGTTTTTTAGGTGACAGTAGATAAGGGGCCAAACTTCCATAAGCGTATGTAACTGGAGATGGCTAATTAAGCCAATGTAATTTACAAAGTGACAAAAATGTTGACAAATAGAGCAAAACTTAATATTATACCTAACATGCAGAATTAGTAATAATAATAGCAGGACTTACTGTGGTTCATGTTTGTCATTCTGGGGAGCCTAGTATTTACTCCCTTTTCCTAAAACTATTCTTCCTTCCTCGTGGGAAATTGCTTTTCTTCTTTTGTGGGCAGTTTTGGAGAAACAGTAATCAAGGAATACTGCCCTCACTCTACAGAAGCCAAAAAGATCCCTGGAGCTTCTTCCATCAGATGCCAAGGGGTAGAGCCAAGAGGTGGGCACAAGCCCTAAGCATATCCAATTGGAATCTCCCCTGACACTGTCATTTTGGGGCAGAACAATGCAATGATGGAAGAAACGTTTGGAATTTAGTCATTTTCACTATTGCCCCTGAGCTAGGCTGTCGGAGGGTTCCAGCTCCTTCTGAAGCTGTCTGTTCTGAGCCTGGCCCTTCGGACTGCCCTTTGAACCAGCAACTCCCCATAGACTGCCAGTCAATTACCTTCTCACATAAGTTAGGCAGAGTCATTTCTATTATTTATCACCAGAGAACCCCACTGAGCATCACGCATCCAAATTAGTGCTGTCCTCTTCTCGGTGGCCTGCTGGAAGGTCACACACCTGGTCCAGTGGTGCTGCCATCGCTCAAACAGTGCTGGGCCTCCACAGTCGAAATGGCCTTGGAGGGCTGTTTCCATGCCACAAAAGAACATGTGACTTCATAACTATGCCTCAATTTGGACCCAAAACAGCATTACCAGCTCAATCAGCTGATTATTCACCAGAGTTGGCTACAAATGCCAAAAAGCCCTTTGACTGTTTCCAAAAATAAAATCCAGCCTGACAGGATGACGATCTGCCACCATTGTGCTTGTTCCAAATAATGTGGCATCAGTTTGAAGAAAATTCTCCAGGGAGTCCCCAAAGTATCGAAAACAATGGCAGAAGCCTTGGGATACATATCTGGCATATCTGGATGACCGCTCAGAAGGGAGAGGATATTCATTTGGTTGGATATATTCTGGTACCTTTATTAAATAGCCTGTCTCATTATCTAAGAGTCACACTGCATGGTGGAGTCATGTTTCTAAGCCTAAAAATTAGACTTCGTTTTAAAGACCCTTTGGAAAATCTGAGATATCTTTCTGAGCCTGAGAACATTCCCCGAAAAATCCACCACACATCCCCACACACGCCAGGTAAGGATTTTCCCCTTCACACTGGAAGCAGATGAGGTGTAACAGGCAGCAGCTACTGTCTGTTGTTCTTAAGCACAACGTGTGTCCTTTGCCTAAGGATGGGCTGCGAATCTGAAACAACAGAACACAGAATCCATAGGCAAATCCTGCTTTAGCCTCTTATGTAGGCATCATGCTTCCTTCCTTTTTAAGTTTCTCTTAGACTAGGGAAAGCCTTGCCCTTTAGTTTCCCAAAACAATAATGAGGGGAACATTGTGAGCCCCACATTGAAACATTAGGGTGGGGAGAACACCCCGCCCCCCACCCCCACCCCACCTTGATGTAGTTACCTGCCACATCACCTGTGGACTGTGAGCTGGGTCCACACTCAGTCAAATGAGGAATGGATAGATCCGCCATCACCCACCTCCATGCCATTGCCAGGGCCAGGGTCCTGGACCATCCCGACAACTGGAGAATCCCACTTTCAGGCAAGAGTCAAGAGAAATGTGGTCATTTTTGGTGTTTCTTTTGATAGGGAATAAAAGGAAGAGTGAAGCTTTCAGAATTGACTTCTGTCTCTTGGTATCTTACAATTTCCATCTCTTTGTGATCAAAAGATCACAGCACAACAAGGGGGGAGAGAGAAGAATCTCTACTTTTGGCAGGCTTCAAGACAGTCTTGGATTATTTATTTGTTCTGTAACTCATTTCTGTCAAACATTCTTTTTCTGTCTCTTGTCATAAAAAATTGAAATGCTAGTTTCTCAGTGGATGTCTTGGCTTTAACTATCTGTCTGACCTTGGACAAATTATTTAACCTCTCTGAACCTGTTTTCTTGAGTGTGAGCACGGTGCCTGATACAACATAGGTGCTCAATAAGTATTTGTGGGTGAGTGAGATGAATTCAGAGATCCTTTCAGCTCTAACACTGCGTGACTCTCCTAGTAATTGGGCTCCCTCCACATGGTGGACATCACTATTGCCCCTTGGCATGCTTCACATTCATTTGGTATTTATTCTCCAAAGTATTGTTCTGCCATTCTCCGAGTATGCTCAGTACCACACTAAGCATATAAGGTTCATGTCAGGAGTCTAGAATTGAAGGTTCACATGGTTTTCCAGCAGAATTGTTCTTGGTCACCATTGCTCAATGCTTTTGGCTTTTGCTTGTCAAAAGTTGTTTGCTCATTTACTCAGTGTACTTGAAAACCTTTTCACAGCAACAATTCTCCCACTTCCTGCAACCCTTAGTTGTCTATGGCATGCCATCCATAACAGATGGGCGAGACCATACACTTTGTTCAAATGTTGAGTCACTGTTTGCATTCCTATTTCTCGGTTGGCCAGCACCTGAATTTGCACGGTGAAGGTGCTTCTAGGGTTAATATTGCTCTTTTGTGAAGTTGATTTACAAAGTGTGTCCCCTGGAGGCTCACCCCTAATCTGAATTGTCAACTGGGGACTGCTAGAGATTGATGATGGGGGATTATGATTGTCTACATGTTGTACCTTCATCCAATTTTCTGATGTGTTTTGGTAATGATGTTGACAGTTGTGTGAAGATCTGTTCCTGAAATTAAAGCAGCGGCAGCAGCATTTTTGAGCTTGATGATTAGATTTGATTAGATCAGAGTGGGTTTTACTTCTCCCTCAGAGTCAGCAGAGATTTACTGTCCACTGACTGATTTAACTTCATGCTAGAAGATGGTTAGTGACATAACTTACCATCAGAAAAAGAAATGTCAAGGAGCATTGGAACGAAAACCCAACCTTGTTTGACTTTAGTGATGACCTTGAAGGGGCTGAAAATGTACACATTATCAAAGGTTTCTGCCGTAGAGCATCCTAGAGAAAATAAATGTTGACATGTTTGGGTGGACATTTGTAATGATGAGTATCTTCCAGCAATAGCTATCATTTGAGTAAGGCAGAGGCTTTCATGAAATCAGATAAGGTAAAAAAGAATAGGATTATGGTTTCTGAATTTTTCTTGCCATTGGCAAGAAGTGAAAGTAACCACTTAGGAGTCTGAGTCTACATGACTTAAAGCCACAGTGAGATGCTAGGAGAAAGCTCAAGGGTGGTCCTGGGCAGGAATTTCCTATAAGGTGATATGTGTAATTTCACTCTATATATGAATTCTTAAAATAATCACAACCAATAATTCACAAAAACAGAAGATGCAAATGGCCAACAGATAGGAAAGCAACATACAACTACCTAGGATTTTCAAGATACAGCATGAAATCCAGCTGTAGTTTTCAGTAACAAAACTGGCGAAAACTTAAACAGATTATAATACTCAGTGTCAGCAAAGATGTGGTGAAGTGGGTATTTTCATGACCTACTAGTAGGAGTTCAAAAATCTGGAAAGAAATTTGTCAAAAGGTACTAAGCGCCTTAAAAATATGCATACTCTTTGACTCTAATTCAGCTGTTATAACTCTGCCCTAGGGACATAATCAGAAATATATCGTCAAAAATTTATGTGAAAGGCTATTTGTTGCACCTTTTTATGATAGCAAGAAACCAGAAGCAACTTTATTATCTATTACTAACAAAATAAGTAAATTATGGAATACCAACATGATAAAATACTATGTGATCATTAAAAATTCTCTTCAAAGAATATTTAAGGACATGAGGGAATTATTTCTAATATCATAACTAAGGGAAAGAAGCATAATATAAAACTTGATATGGTATGGTCCCAACTTTGTCAAACATTTAAATATGCACAGGAAAAGGCTGGGAGGAAATATACCAAAGTATTAGCAGCTATTCTAGTGGTTGATTTAGAGGTGATTTTAATTTTCTTCTTTATGCTTTTCTATATTTTTTCCAATTCTTGTAAAATTTGCACAAAGTAGATTTTTTTATAACCAGTAAAAACTTTTAATGATCATAATCACAGCATTCATAGGGTCACCCAAGAATTTTTTCAGCATTTCAGGTCCTCAGAATGAGAATGGGGAGAGCAATTATGTCTTTCTCTTCACCTAATTTGGAAAAATTTAGCAGAAATTCCATGGGCTCCAGATACCTTGTTTTTTTAGTCGCTTGATGATTTTCTGCACCTTGTCAAGAATCAGAGGGATTTTGCAGATTCTTTTGTCTGATATCACAGGATAGAGTTGAAAACGTGTTCCTCAGTAATTGTTGTAACTGAGAAGGTCTCTGAAATGCTCTTTCCAGAGCTCAGTGACAGCTTCATTTTTGTTTAGCAACTGTCCATACAGGAATAGCAAGGGGGCTGGTGGCTACTGTGTGTGTGTGTGTGCGCACGCGCACACACGTAGGGGTGCACTTAAATCCACATGTGTTATAAAATGTTTGAGGAATGCTGGATGCCTTCATGGGGTCATTTTTCCATCTCTTCTTTGTGCCAAATTACTTTGAGCCTCTGCCTTGGTTTATAGATGCCTCAATTTCTCTCCCTCTGAGTTGGTGTCAGTGTGCTGGAAATGAAAAGCCTTCTACCTCCTGGCTGTGGTGTGAGGAGGTTGGACTACATGATCTAAGGTGTCTTCTGATTCCAACCTGATTTGTTTATATGATACTTGGAGTTGGTCACTTCCTCTATCCCCTCATTTTTTTCTTAAGAACCCAATTGTGAAATTTTTTTAAAAAGCCCAATTGTGATGTTTTGTGGAAGCAAATCCCAGGACTTCCTCAACAGACACTAATGATAGCAGATTAAGTCAATAATCACCCTTCAGTCAATAAGAATGAGACTGTTGAGATGTAGAGTATAATATCAGAGGTTCAAGAAGCTTAGAAGTAAATGGTAGCTGTGGTCTCTTATTTACAGGGGAGGCAGGACCCAAACATAAGTGCATTGCTAGATACAGCTGCCGAAACCCCACCTTATATGAGGGGAGGGGTGGCAAGTTACATTCTTTGAGCACTTGCTGTGTTCCTGGCATTGTGCTGAGCACTTTACATGAGTCTACTCTGTACTCTTCAGCAATCCCCTGAGAATGATGCTCTTATTCCCCCCCCCCATTTTAAAGATGAGGAAACAGGTTTAAGAAACTTCCCTGATGTCAACTTAAGTTGTGAAGCTAGAATTCAATCCCAGAGGTCACAGAGGCCATTTGACCAGTGTGTCCCAAGCTTGCCTAGGAGAATCATCCAGAGTGTTTGTTAAAGAGACAGCCCCCGGGCCCTTGGAGCTTCTCTGATAGGGTGGTCTGGGGAGAATCCTGGAAAGCAGTAGTCTTAACAAGTGCCTCTGGTGATTCTTATCATTGGGAAAGCTTGGGAGAGATGGTGTTTCACAAAACTGCAGTGGACCTCAGGCCTGGCTGCAAGTTAGAATAATCTGGGGAGCTTTTTTAAAAGTCCTGGTACCTGGCTCCACCCAGAGACATTCTGACTTCATCGGACTGGGGTGGGACCCACGCATCAGGATCTTAAAACACTCCAGGTGATTCTAAAGTGCAGCCAGGGCTGAGAACCACCGCTCTGCTGCCTCGGCTGATTAAAATTAAATCAGCCTGACTCACTAAAGAAACACTGGTGAAAGAAGAATCACTCGGCGCCAGCCGTCTTCCTCTTCGAGCCCAGCCATCAGAGGAAGTCATGTGAAGGCTGAAGGAAGAAAAGCAAAATACCCAGCAGGGTGTGACAGCGATCCTATTGTCCATTTGTTCCCCAGCTCCTGATTGAACACCAAAATCTGATGCCCTGAAGGTGCTTCATAGGCCAGAGCTGGGATGAAGAGGAAAATTCTCTTTTGCTTCATCACTGCAGTGGTGTTCAAGCTTTGTTGTGTATCAGAATCACGATAAGGAGAGCTTGCTAAAACAGATCATAGGACCCTGTCCCCATTGTTTCTGATGCAGTTGGTCCAGGGTGGGGCTGATGCCACTGGCCACTAGGCCTCTGCTTTAGCATCTCGCCTGTCGCTGAACTCACGTGCCACGTGAGCACAAGGACGGCCCAGCCCCGCTCCCTGGCCAGTGAAAAACTGTGCTTTGGAGGAAGAATTTCTCTGAGAGCGCTTTTGGTTGGGTCTTAGACCCTTTGACCATGACACTTGGGGGACACACCACTGAGGCATCCAAACAGATGAGTCAAGAATCTGCCCCTTTCCCCTAGCCCCCCCCCCCCCGGTGCACCTTTAGTCACAGATTATTACACTCATTTCCAGACACAAATGTTCATGCATCAAATCATTCAACAAAATATATGTAATGCCTTCTTAGTGCCAAGCAGTGTTCTAATCGCTGCAGGAATGGCAGATAAGCAGACCAGATTTTTACCTTCATGGAGCTCTTGTAGGGAACCAACACACTCACACACAGGCTCAAAACAAGATAATTTCAGAGAGCGGTAAGTGACGTGAAGCAAGAAAATCAGGGTGACACAGCCGAGTGTGGTATTAGACCTGGGAAGAGCAGAAGGGCCTTTCTGAAGGGAGGACATCTGAGCTGACACTTGTAAGACTAAAGGAATCTTTCAAGGGTCAGAAAGAAGAGTCCCTGTATCAAAAATGTCAAAACTGCGTTCTTAAGAAGATGAGGGCCCAGAGAAAGCGAGTGACTCCAAGGGAGTCAAGGGGCCAAGGGAGCAGCTTGTGCAAAAATTCCTGAGGCAGGAATTGCTTGGTGCGTGTGAAGAGCAGGAAGCCAGCCAAGGTCATAGGTAGGCAACAGCCCCTCCCATTTACCCAGCCTGTACACTCCTGATGTCCATACTTGTGGGGGCCTCATAACAGCCCTGTGATGAAAGAGAAAAGAGTACAGAGGCTCCTGGGTGGCTCAGTCAGCTAAGCATCAGACTTTGGCTCAGATCATGATCTTGTGGTTTGTGAGTTTGAGCCCCACATCAGGCTCTGTCCTGTCAGCATGGAGCCTGCTTTGGATCCTCGGTCTCCCTCTCTCTCTGCCCCTCCTCTCTCTCTCTCTCTTTCTCTCTCAGAAATAAACATTAAGAAAAAAGTTTTAAGAGAAAAAGAGAGTACATATCCCCATTTTTTTTTTAATTTTTTTTTTCAACGTTTATTTATTTTTGGGACAGAGAGAGACAGAGCATGAACGGGGGAGGGGCAGAGAGAGAGGGAGACACAGAATCGGAAACAGGCTCCAGGCTCCGAGCCATCAGCCCAGAGCCCGACGCGGGGCTCGAACTCACGGACCGCGAGATCGTGACCTGGCTGAAGTCGGACACTTAACCGACTGCGCCATCCAGGCGCCCCCATATCCCCATTTTTTGTATGAAACAACTGAGGTGAAAAGAGGTAAAGGGTCACTCCCAAGGCAGCAGGGTTAGTAAGAGGCGAAACTTAGAGGCAGTGCTTCTCAGACTCGCGTGTGCACAGAAATCACTGGGACCTTGTTACAATACAGATCCTCACTCTCTAGGTCTGGGGTAGGGCCTGAGACTCTGCATTTCTGACAAGCTCCCAGGTTGTGTCGCTGCTGCTGGTCCCTGAACCACACTTTGAGTAGCAAGGCCTTCAGTGGCTATTTTGTGCTTTGGCTGTTTGATCAGGTGGACTGTGTCCTTGCAGTTGACCTCCCCCTGCCTGCACAGGGGTCCAGTAGCAGACTCAAGTCCACTCAGATGATGACGTAACACCCAGGAAGAGGCTGTGGGGACCATCCCGCCCCCTCAGGAGCACCAGAAGGGCCGGCTGGGGTTCTGGCTGGTGTGAAATCCTTCTTCTGTCTTGGGCGCAGCCTCGGGTCAGGACATACATACTGATGACCGCAGCATATTGGCTCCCTGCCACTCTGATTTACACTCATGAAGTGCTCATCAATTCCGATAGGCAACTTCTTGAGTTATTTTAGGTTTTCAGTTTTGATAGCAAAACCAACTCCATAAAGCCAACATTTCTCTTCTTGGTTATGCTCCCACACCATTGCAGCCTCTAGTTTACTGGTTGCCTTGCTAACCAGATCTTAATTTTCTATCAGGGCCTTAGAGCTGGTGTTCCTCCCCAGAGCTCTCCAGTCTCAGATTTGGACTGGTACCCTGGAGAGTCACCATTAAGATGGCCCCAGAAAAAAAAAATACCATAGACTGTAAACAGCTGGCTTTCTCTTTAGCAATAGGAATGTCATTGCACTAGCCACTGTTATCCGGAGAGGAAAAAACCTGACAAGACTTGATTTGGGGGACCTTTCACAGTGCTCTGCCTCCTTGGGTGAGCGGGGCCAGTCCTAAAAGAAACTGTGGAGATCCAATTACAGCTCCTGTGCCTCGCTCATGTCTTGCTCATGTGCCAGACAGTGTTCCCCAACCACAATATTCCAGACATCACAATTCAGCTGCTGTCATGATGAGCAGCTTGCCAAAGGACTTAGAACCTGTCACAGAAGATGCCTGAGTGGAGGCCCCTTTATCAATTACCTTGGGCCCTCTTAGCTGTCAGGGGCCCACCTGGCCCAGCTGTTCAGGACTTCCCCATAAATTCCAGACAAACCCAACACTAATTTGGCAGTAAATTGCAAGTGAATACCAACTGCATGGAAATGCTTGACAGATACTCTCCCTTTTCCTGAGATGTCCTAAAGGTCCAGCAAAGACTCTCGAGTCACTCTGGGAATTCTCTGCTTCTCACCTTTTGCCAAGATGATCCATGGGCCTAAATTAACAAAAATGACTGAGCTGACCTGTATTCATCTACATTTTATTCAATACAACAAATACCTACTGAGCTATGTGAAGGAACCTTGCTAATGACCTGAGAACCAAAGATATGTAAATCTCAGTCCCTGCTGTCAAGAAGACGGGAATCTAGTACAGTTGAGCCCATAGACGCAGTCACAGATACCTGGTGTGCAAAACAGGATGTGATAAACTCAGGATTCATGGCAGGAACAGAGTGTGTTTGGGAATGGGGTGAGAAAGGAGGTTAATTCCTTTTTTTTTTTTTTTTTTTTTGGAGAGAGAACACATGAAAGAAGGGGAGAGGGGCAGAGGGAGAGAGAGGATGAGAGAGAGAGAATCTTAAGCAGGTTCCATGCTCAGTGAAGAGCCCAATGTGGGGCTCGATCCCACAACCCTGGGATCATGACCTGAGCTGAAATCAAGAGTCGGACGCTCAACCAACTGAGCCACCCAGGCGCCCCAGAGACAGGAGGTTAATTCTAACTGGAGAAGTCTAGAAAGGCTTCTTGGAAAAGGTGGCAGTGGATCTGGTTTGCCCATGGATAGACAGAATTTCAACCCCGGGATGAGTATTTTTAGTGAAATGAATAGTATCTACCATTTATTAAGCTCTTACCGTGTGTCAGATGCTGTTCTCAGTGCTTTACATGTGTTGACTCATTTGGTCATCTCATTCACCACACGAGGTGGATACATATGCTACCCTCGTGTTACTGGCGAGACAGGTGAAGCCCAGCCAGGTCAGGTAACCTTGTCCTGGGCCAAATACTAGTCTGGGGGTGGGCAGTGAGATTGTGGAGCTGGGATTTGAACCCAGACAACCTGGAACTAGCAGCCAGACTGGTAACTACCAAAGCCTATTGTTAACTAGTGAACTCCACGTACAAGACATTTGGTTTTCTTTTTTATTACCCTCTTTTTAAAATCACTAATCAACTCTGTTGAGCTTTGTTAGATGCAGAGTAAGCACTGAGGACCTACTGAAGATGTTTGTTTACTCCCTCACTACAGGCTTTTGAGGCATCTAATCAGCAAGGCCCTCGAGGAGAGCAGGCTGCTGTAGCCTGCCTTTCTGAGCTCTAGAAAGCCAAGGATGGGCTCTCCAGGCTGGCCGCTCCCCCTCTCCCCGAGAGTCTTTCCAGACCTCAGAGGCCAGCCAAACCCGTCTCCCTTCTTCTGGGGCTCTGAGCTTGGTGTCCATGGTCCCTTTGGAGTCCTAAGATGTAAGATGTGGTTGGGGGAGGAGAGACCATGCACCGGGGAGATGATTCCTCTTTCTTCCATGGCCTCATGGCTCCCGTTCCTGGCCCCAGGAGGCAGCAGAGAGCTGGTTCCTCACAGGACCGGCCCAGGAGCAGGCTCTGCCAGGTACTCTCGGCTTCCTTCTCTGGTGGGAGAGGCTCCTGGTGCAGAGGAGAAAGTAGAATTTAGGCAGGGCTTCTGCGTGTGAGGTGGGGGCTCGTTGTTCCCCCAGCCCTGCACCTGCGCAAGGCTGTGCCGGCCTGAAGGAAGGAGCGCCTTTCTGTCATTTGCACAAAGGGTCCGCGGGGACTCTGCAAAGGGGATGTGGCTGACAGGCTGAACAGAAATGGAACCACCTGACAACAACCCCATGTCCTTAAGGAAGAAGAGGTGGCTCAGTCCTAACCTGGGCCAAAGTAGCGACAGGGTTAATCCTCTTACTCCTCTTTGCTGCCAAGTGATGTTGAATCTTGCAGCTACTTCTCCAAAGAAAAGGAAGAGAGAAGGTCTGCAGGCTCCCCATCCCTACCCTTCCATCCCCCCCTACAAGCCACCATCTCTGTGCCCTGGAGCTGGGAGGTCTGAAGTCTTTTGAACCTTCCAGCCAGGAGGTAGGTCAGGAACAGGTGCTCCCTGCCTCCCCAAGCCTGCAGTCTCTGAGAGGAGCGTAAGGACCAGCCGAGTCAGTCAGCCCGGCCCCGGGTCCTGCTCTGCCCTGGGATTGGTCCGGGAGCATTTTGTGTTAAATGCCGACATATAAATTTGTAGGTGTTCCTTGTGAGCAAATTGGATTCCTTCACTTGGCCCTTAAGTGCTGCCATTTAGGCAGATTTAACGGGAGGCTCTGGCCACCGCCTCCCCCACTGGCACCCCTCCTTGCGCTGACCCCTTCAGAGTCACCAGGGAATAGATCCTAGGCCAGCCCACCGGAGACAGCCAGCCAGCGGCTGGTGCACACTCCAGCCTTCTCAGCGGCTGCCGCTGCCGCGCATCCTCCTGGCTACCTCCCCACCGCTGCCCGTGCTCCCCCCCTCCGCTCCCCACTCCCGCTCCCTTTCTCCCAGCGCCTCCCTCCGCCCGCCTTCCCCTCCTGTCTCCCCCTCCTCCTGTCTGCGCCGTGGCAGCTGCTTCCAATGCACAGAGATGCACCAATTCATTCAGCCTCGCAGACTCTTTAAGGTCGTTACTAAATATATCAAGCAGAAGAAAGGGTCTTTTTTCCTATCTCTGAGCAGGGAGTATAAATGCCGGCCTTAGGATCCAAGCTGGTCCTCCCTGGTCCCAAATGGGAGGCAGTCCGGAGCCAGAGCCAGCCCGGGGGGGACAAGGGGAGCCCACCCTCCCACCAGGCAGGGGGGTGACCCCAGGGTGGGAAGGAAGGGACAGAGGTGAGGCAGGGTGGGGTGCAGGGGATGCTGGGGAGACACCGGGAATAAGAGACAAAACCCATTTTATATCTTCAAGAGTTCAACAGCTCTGGAGACAATTTTCGACAGTGCTATTTCTCCCCCTCTAGATTAATTTTTTTTTCTTTATTTTGAAGGAAATTAGAAAGTGTTGAAAGAACCTGACTTGCCGGTGCTGGGGAAGGGCTTCTGTTCCAATGCCCTAAGTAGTGCTGTCTCTGATATTTTTCTAAGTTGTAAGCAGATGACCTTGCTGCTTGAGCAGTAACCAGTGGTGAACTGCCAGACCTTCATGTTGTGATTAGAGGAAATGTACAACAGAGTTAGTTTGTGTTAAGTGCTGGACAGATGCCTGGCCTGCTCCTCAGCCCCTCCTGTTGGGTCATGGTTTCATGGCAGCTCCTCATCTATGCAATCCTCCTACGACACAGACAGCCCCTTCCTGGGAGTCTCTGAGACTTCTTCCCCTCCTCCTAATGCGTGTAGGCAGAGCAGGCCGAGTTGTGATTTAAGAGAAACGCCTCCTCCCCGTGCAGAAATATCTCCCACACAGCATGCAGTGCCCATCGTTTAGAAGTTCTTTGAGGGGAGATAAAAATATGAGTGGTATTTTATCTCCAAATAAAAAGTAGATGAGGTCACTGGAGAATGTGTAGGGCAATCGTTTGTAATTTTTTTGGTGTGTGTGTGTGTGTGTGTGTGTGTGTGTGTGTGTGTGTGTGTCATGGGATCTTTTATGCTGCGGCTGTCTCCCCAGGTAAAATGTGCATACTGTCACAGCCACAGAGTTTTGCATAGAGGCGTTAGGAGGTGCGTGAATCCCTAGGGCCTTTCCTCAGACGTGCTAGACCTCCAAGTAAGAATCCCAGGGCCAAGACAGAGAGCGTTTCAGTGACTATTGAGAGAAGATACAGTAACAATGGTCAAGAAGGAGAAGGTAAGTGGAGAACATTCTAGAAGAGTGAGATGTCATGGAAGCCACAGGCCAAAAGGGGTTCAGAACGGAGGAAGTGGCGCCCCGTAAATGCCTCAGAGAACAGAAGGACTGGGTATTCGTTAGAATTTGAACTTGTCAGGCTGTCACTGGTGACCCGGAAGAGAGGTTTCAGCCGGGGGAGAAGGGAAGGAGTCAGATTTTCAAGGCGTGGCCAGCAGACAACATGGTGAGGACTGTTCGGATGCCCTGTTGAAAATCTTAGGCCGGAACAGGAAGGAAGAAGCAGCAACCAGTGCTTTGGAAACACAGAGGAAGGAACTGTTGCTTTCTGGGTGGAGAATAAACAGAAAGACTTCACAGAGGAGAGGATTTTTGAGAGGTGAGTCATTGAAAAATAAAATAAGAACTCACCAGGTAGAAAAGTTGGGGGCGGGGGGACATTTCAGGTGGGAAGAAGAGCACTTCCATGGAGATGGAGGTATGGGAGGGGCAGGAACCGAGTGCTGGTTCACAGAGTGTGTGAGGAGGAAAGAAGATGCCACTGAAAAGCAGGCAGAAACCAGAGGGCACAGGGGCTGAGGAGTTTGTGCTATACCCTGTCAGGCAATGAACACTCATTGAAGAGATATTTTTAACATGCTTTTTTTTTTTTTCCTTCTGATTCTAGAAGCAATATAAGCTCATTATAAAACTTCTTTACAATATGGAAAAATATAAAGAAACGTAATTACTGTTAACATTTTGGCATGTTGCTTTTAGTTTTCTTCCCATACACCGTGTTTCATTAAATCGAAGACACCATCATGTGGGAGTGCATCGTTACTTTATGTGCCACTAAGACTGTGCGATTACACTTGATACAGTGCTGCTTTTCAGAGAGAGTGAGACGTTGCAGATAGGTTAACATGTGGGGAAAAAATTCTGTGCCGTGGAATCGATAAAATGAAGCTGTGTAGTTTTTGACATAAGTAGTTCCCCTTGTCTTCCAAATTTTGTATCGGGCTTCTTAGAAAGATACCATGAGTTTTCTCCAGGTTATAAAAGTATTTGCAAAAATAATTTTTAACAGCTGTGTAATATTCCATCTTGTGGATATTCTATAATTTACACAAGCATTTTTTTATCAACAGGTGTGATGTCGATTTCTATTTTTGAATACCGTATATAGTGCCTCAGCAAAAAATGGTGTGCATAGGCTTCCTGTGTTTTTGTTTTTATTATTTTTCTCAAAATAAATGTGCCCTACGAGATCAACATTGGCATAGATAATAAGACTTATCTTTGACAAATACATGTTATGCTTTCTCTCTCCAAGGGACATAAAGAAACTATTGGTGAACTTAGCTGTCAGCTCTGTGTTCAATCTTATAGCTTTTTTTTTCTAATTGTGGTAAAATGCACATAACATAAATGTTACCATCATAACGATTTTTAAAATTTTTTTAATGTTTATTTATTTATTTATTTATTTTTGAGAGAGCGAGAGCACACATGAGCAAGGGAGGGGCAGAGAGAGAGGGAGACACAAAATCTGAAGTAGGCTCCAGGCTCTGAGCTGTCAGCACAGAGCCTGACATGGGGCCCAAACTCATGGACTGCGAGATCATGACCTGAGCTGAAGTCAGACGCTTAACCGACTGAGCCACCGAGGCGCCCTCCCCCCCCCCATCATAACCATTTTTAAGCATACGGTTCAGTGACATTAGGGCATCCATGTTATGTGTGGCTCTCACCACCATCCAGCTCCAGAACTTTTCTCATCTTGCAAACTAAAACTCTGTACCCATTTCCCCTCCCTCAGCCCCTGGCACCCAGCATTCTACTTCCTGTCTCTATGAAGTTGACTATTCTAGGTACCTCACCTAAGAGGAATCAGAGTATTGGTCCCTTTGTGATTGGTTGATTTCACTCAGTCTAATGTTCTCAAGGTTCATCTATAGCATGTGTGGCATGTGTCTATTATAGCACGTGTCAGAATCTCCTTCCTTTTTTTTTTTTTTTAAATTTTTTTTTTCAACGTTTTTTATTTATTTTTGGGACAGAGAGAGACAGAGCATGAACGGGGGAGGGGCAGAGAGAGAGGGAGACACAGAATCGGAAGCAGGCTCCAGGCTCCGAGCCATCAGCCCAGAGCCTGACGCGGGGCTCGAACTCACAGACCGCGAGATCGCGACCTGGCTGAAGTCGGATGCTTAACCGACTGCGCCACCCAGGCGCCCCAGAATCTCCTTCCTTTTTAAGGCTTATAATATTTCATTGTATGTATATACCACATTCTGTGTTTCCATTCATCTATAGGTGTGCATAAGCTTTTATCTGAAGGTTGGGCTGTCTGGAAGAGATTCCCAGTCATCATTCAAAAGATACGAAAAAAAATTTTAAACTCTTGATTCATATTATGGAATTGCTTTCCAAAAAACTTCATACAAATTTATACTCCCTCTAGCAGTGTATAGACATGCATGTCCGCATTGACTATTATTATTTGGTTTATTTTTGCTACTCTGATACTAGAAAAACAGCATGTCATTGTTTTAATATGAATTATTTGAGTGTTCCTAATGAAGGTGAACTTTTTCTTACATTTTCATTAGCCAGATGTGTTCACTCTTTGTAAGTTGTCTTTGTGTCCTGTGATCATCTTTGTTTAACTATGTAGTATTTTATTTATTACTTTATATATGCTGCTCATAGATTAATGATTCCCTCAAACAATCACCAATATTATCGTAGCGCCTCCCATCTTGCATCAGGTACTGTCTAGGCACTGGAGATACTGCTGGAAACCATCAGACCAAAACCCCTGCCCTCCTGGAGTTTATGTCCTCGTGAGGGAGACATTGAAGAAGATAAATGAGCAAATGGTGTTATATGTTAGTGTAAGTGCTAAGGAGATGAACTGGGGAAAGGAGGTAAATGCTGGGGCTGGGCATCAGGATGCCCTAGCTGAGGAGTCTGAGGCCAGCCCTAGGGGAGGTGAGGGAGGGAGCCCCAGCTCATCAGGCAGAGGGGCCAGACTGCACTAAGGCCCTGAGGCAGGAATCTGGGGGGAGGCGGAGGAAGGGGGCTGGTGCTGGCACAGAGTGAGGAAGAAGAAAGGGTGAGAAGTCAGGTCTGAGTGTGGCCAGAGCAGCAGCCCCTGACAGCCCTGAGGGCTGCTGGCTCACTTTGGCCTCTTTCTCTGAGTGAGAGGAAGGCCATTAGGACACAGACTTGGAGCAGAGGGGTGACGCGATGTGACTGGCACTCTAAAGGAAAGCTCTGTTTCCGTGTTGAGGAGAGACTGTGGGAGGAAAGGGGAAGCCAAGAGAGCTGCTGGGAAGTTCCTGCAGTAGTCCAGATGACAGACAAAGGGCTTAGACCAGAGGTTAGCAGACGTCTGAGAAATAACCAGATTCCGATTCACCGATGAATTGGATGTGGGGGTGTGAGGGGAGGAGGACTCGGAACGTAGGGCCAAGCACCTGGAAGTCAGGAGTTGAGAAAGGAGAGGCAGCAGGGATGGATGAAGAGGGCACCGGAGCTCAGTTTTTGACAAGTTACATTTGAAACGTCTATTAAACATTCAAGAGCAATATCGAGTAGGTAGTTGGATATACGAGTCTGCAGTTCGGGGAAGAGGTCCGGGGTGGAGACATAAATCGGGGAATTGTCAGCATTCAGATGGTATTTAAAGCCCTGATACTGTGTGAGGTCACTAAAGAATGGGGAGTGATGGGCAGAGGGAGGAGGACCCCGAGCACTGAGCAGGCTGCGTCCAGTGTCAGAAGCAACCTGTTCCCTTGGCATGGTTAGTGGGCATGGTCAGCACGCACCCCGAGGGCTACTGGGCTGGGGGTAAGCAGGTGGCCGTGGGAGGAGCCAAAGACGTGATCACACCTGTGTTTCAGATCTGTGGGCCTGTGGGGTCGCCTGTGGTTTATGCCCTGTCTCCTGAGCATGGAGGGAATCTGAGAGCTTCCTATCAGAGGTCCCAGCAGGCAATGGCTAATGTCTCCGATTTCCATGGTTACTTTTGACCAAAGATCAGCTAACTCTTTCATCTAGGGAGCCATCATCAACAGGGCAAAGCACATTGGCAGCCCTTTGATATTGACAGGGGAAACGGCAGGTTTGGGAGAAAGAAAGGAGAAGAAAGGGAAGGGAAAGGCAGGGCCCAAAGGGAGGCTTAGGGCTGAGTGGCAGGCAGCTCCTTTAAGCAGTAATTCTTAAGGGGCTGGGGAAGGGGAGGCACATCCAAACACCTGGCAAGTTTGTCAATCTGTTTATCCCTGGCCTCCAAGCCTTTGACCCCAGGACATTTTAGGACCCTCTCCTGCTCCAACACAAACCTCTCCCCATCCCCGACAGAGAACCCTCACTTTTTATTAGATTGAAGCTGGGATGGAATAGCAGTGCTTGGCCAGAAAGGATGCCTTGCCGATCCATGATTCCTTCCCTCTGTGGCTCAGAGACATATCAGTATGAAGAAGGGTGACTCTATAGTTTGCCACTCAAAACAGGACACTTTTGACATGGGAGAAAGGGGGACCTACTAATAATTACCCAGAACAACATACCTAAATTGGGACTGTCCTGGACAAACTCTGGTGTTCAGATCACCAGCATCACTTTAAATGCCCATTGAGAAATTCCAGTTATCAGCATCACCTAAGGGAGATTATTTTAAAAAATAAATCTCTACACTAGACCGAAGATGTGCTGGTTCAAAATCTTTGGACAAGGCCCTACCGGGAAGGAAGAACTGCTAACCAAAGAGGGATTCTGCTTCCTGGGAAACTCAGCCTTCCATGTGTTCAAGGTGGTCAGTTCCTAGTCTCCTCTCTTGGCCTCTGGGCTGCCCCCTTTTCCCTGACTAGGTGCTGAGCGTTGGTAGTAAAACATTAAGAATTATCTCTCTGGGGGCATCTGGGTGGCCTAATCAGTTAAGCATCCAACTCTTGATCCCAGCTTAGGTCATCATCTCATGGTTCGTGGGTTCGAACCCCGCATCAGGCCCTGTGCTGACAGCATGGAGTCTGTTTGAGATTCTCTCTCTCTCTCTCTCTCTCTCTCTCTCTCTCTCTCTCTCCCTCTCCCTTCCCTTGCTTGCTCTCTCTCTCTCTCTTTCTCTCTCGTATACCCAGGACTCCAAAAGGACAGCAAGATTAACTCCTTATTAGATGTCAGTCCTCTGGCACGTGTCCCTCCCATAAACCAGCATCATCCCCTTTCATAATCCATTCTGGCTCTGTCATCTGTGAATTTAAAACCGTTTTGAGTTTCATTTATATTTTAAGTCTGTTTTCTCTTCTTTGGATTACAAATGCCATAAATTTCCCACCGGTTGAATAGTGCTTCGTTTATTTGTTCTAAATGCCAGCTCTCTCCCTGCACGGATCCTAGACTTCTGAAAGGTAGATGACAGTGGATCTTTCCGGGAAGCCGTATATGCTCTTTCCATAAGTGGTACTTCTGTCTCAACAGTCATAGGGCGGGGAGGGACCTTGAACGTAGTCAAAGTGAATTTCCTTTCCAATTCTGCCCACCAGATCTCTTTACTTGTAGCTTCCCAGTCTGCTTGAATACACTCAATGACGGAGCACTTACTACCTCCAGAAGCAACCAGCCCCACATCTGCAGAATGTCTTTCTTTTAATGTTGGAGTTTTTTTTCCAACCTTATTGAGATATATACATGTCATATTGTGTAAGTTTAAAGTGTATAACATGATGATTCAATACACATATTTATTGTGAAATGATTACCACAACAAGGTTAGTGAACACGTCCATCACCTCAATGTTGTTGCTTAAAAATCAGCCTCCCCTAGGATAGGATGATTTATGTGGTAATAGAGTTGGAGACATCAGTGTGAACTCCTGTCTAGCTCAATATAGATACATGTGGTTACTATAGAAATATTTATAAATATGTATACATACATGGGTTAGATACACACATACTTTCTTGCTCTGTCATCTGAGAGGGCCTAGAAGCAAGGGACACCCCAGTAGCAATGAGCACATCTAGCCCCCAGGTCTTGGTTTCTAACACCATTCTCCAATAAAAGGAACTAGGGCTTCCTGGAGAAATGGCTGATTCTAGGACTGGGGCAGGAAATGTATAAGACGAAACTGCAGCACCTGTTAGTGGTAGAATGTAAGGAATTGGTCAAAAATCCACAGTGATGGGTATGTCCAAGAGGCTAGGAGCCAACTGAAAAAGCTCCCAGCAGCCAAAGCTGGAACAATTTAAACAATAACAAGGAAGTGTAAGATTATAACCCAAAGTGTAGAATAATATCAACGAATCTCTACTGATATAAATAAATGATTGAACAAATACCTACATGAGCAAGAATAGATAAA
The DNA here is from genome assembly GCF_018350175.1 of Felis catus. Classification (NCBI taxonomy): domain Eukaryota; kingdom Metazoa; phylum Chordata; class Mammalia; order Carnivora; family Felidae; genus Felis; species Felis catus. The sequence goes on along the minus strand of NC_058378.1, from coordinate 56,929,046 downwards.
CTCCCATATAGAAGAATTCCAAATAATGTATGTAGATACTTCACCTTCAAGGTGAATGAAGCGTGACTACACTCCTTACGTGTGGGCTTCACATAGTGATTTCCTTCCAAAGAGTGCAGTCCGGAAAGCAGGGGGAAGAGTAACTTTATAGTGAAGAAACCTGGCAAACGGTACCTCAGCCACGTGATCAAGGTTAATATCAACAGGGATAAATCAGATTGATAGTATGTGTCCTTGATATGATGTGATGAACATGGCATTTTATCCCAGTTGTCTTCCCCTAACCTGTAACCGTTGTCTAACCGTGAGAAAAATATCAAACAGATCCCAAATGAAGGACATCCACAAAATACCTGATCAGTACCCCTGATACTGTGCAGGACATCGAAACCAAAGGAAGTGAGAAACCGTCACAACCAAGGGGAGCCTCTGGAGACCTGACCACTAAATGTGAGGTGGTATCCTGGGTTGGGTCTGGAAGAAAAAAGGGACATCAGGTGAAAACAAAGGAAATCTGAAAAGAATATGGACTTTGGTTAATAATGTCTCAATATCAGTTTATTAAGTGTAACAAAAGTCACATATTAATGTAGGAGGTCAGCGATCGAGGAAACTGGGTGTGTGGAATATAGGGGAACCCTCTGTACTATATTTGCAATTTTTCTGTAAATTTAAAACCATCCCAAACCAAAAATTTTTGAAAAAATGAAAATCAGGCTTTCCTGCCTGCCTCCTCCCATTGGCTCTGCCCTTAGCCTGAATGCATTCTCCTGCACAGCCATCACACTGCTCCCCCTGCCCCATCTGTTTTCTCATTTCCAGTCGGATGCCTCCGTCTCCTTCATCAGATCCTAAGTCCTGGTTTCACCTTCTCCCGCTGACCGGATCACCCTTCTCCCGACAACTCAGTTTGACTGTAGCCTCCCGAGTTCCCTGACTTGTCCAGGACTGAGCACCGCACTCCCAGTGTGGCTGTTCAGCCCAGGGAAGAACTGGGCCCTGTCACCTCCTTCTGCTGATACACTGTATCTCTATTAGTATAGCCCTCAGCGACTTCAACGACTTATACTTTGGGGGACAGCCACCTCACATCTCAATGTCTCCAGCTCAACTACCCAGTTTATTTTTTTCACACAGCTTCACTGCAACCAATAGAAGGAATAACTTCCTGAAGAGTTGAAGTGGTAGTGAGTGTTCCACCAATGGGGTATTTAAGTACACTGGGCAGCTACAAAGAAAAGGACGATTTGGTGGGTGCATTTCCAGTCTCCTGGGCAAGTTACTCAACTGCTCTCACCTCAGTTTCCTCATCTTAACAACGAAGGTAACAATAGAACCTGCCGCGTAGGGTGTTGAGGATTGTACGAGTTCGCGTGTATAAAGGCGCTTAGAGCAGTTTCTGGCACCCTGTACTAGACCAATGTTTGCTGTTATTTTCAGCTACTATCTAATATTTGTTTCAAGGGTAGAGATAGTCCAAGTATAAGACCTGCCAGCAGCCCCTGACTCACAGGTCCCTTTTGGGATCCTGGCTCTGACACCAGTTCTGACCTAGTTTCCTCCCCAGCTCTGTGTCATCTGCCCATTTGACCAGCAGGCTCACCAGGGTCCCTTCCAATTCATTTGTGTGCAAGTTGAACAGAAGGAGACTGAGGGCAGAGCCCCGTGGAGAGTGTGATGGGGTGATAAGGCTGGGTCGCCTCCCGGCCAGGCTGGTATCACACGAGTAAAATGAAACACCCTGTCTCTGGGCGCCAGATTGGTTTTACCACAAATCATGACAAGCGCCTTACACATGCTAATGACTCACTTCCTTTGGTTTTAAAGACCAGCCATTTCAGGAACATCAGGGTAAATGATGGGCTCAGTAGCTATCGAGAAAGAAGTTAGAGGTGTTGGCATCTGAACTTAATTAGACTCCTGTGCTCTTTATAAGGCCTGATAAGGTCAGGCCAATACATTCGGCGTTAATAACGTTATCAGCACGGCGTGGTCGGCAAGCCTTGCCAAAGTCGATATGTCAAGTTTTTGTGGTTCAAAACATGTGCCTTCGAGTCACACTCAGGCTTGTTTCTTGCGCGCCAACAGCTGGTGCCACATCTGGAAAGCCTGCCTCTGCTGTGGCTTCTTTTCTCCTATGAGGGGTTTATGGGACACCCCACCCCACCTCAATCCTTATAAAAGAAAAGGGCTCATCCATTCATTCTCTGATGGCCTGTCAAGTGGCAGCCCTATACATTTGCTCCAGGGGACCCATGTGGACAAGCCAAGCTCACACTCCAGGGCAGTGGAGCTCCAACATCAGCATGCAGAATAACCATGGGGAGGGTGCGGTGCCTAGGAGAGAGGCATTTCTGGAGTCCACGCCAAGCCCACTGTGTTAGAATCGGGGGCAGGAGTGGTGCATGGCCTGGGGCTCTGCATTTCTCTGCATTTCTGGCTCTGCTCTGCAGGTGATCCAAGGCCTACAGTTCACGAAATACTCATCAAAGGGTTTTTAGGCCCCCATAAGCCATCCACCATAAAATACTGGATCATTAGTATAATTGGCAAGTTGTTCATTCTGTCTTGAAGGAGCATCGGGTAAGACTTCACAGAGACTTACAGCCCAAGCGCAAGCAAGAGAGAACGTGTAGGTGGGAAGGGCATAGAGCAGTCACTGAGGTCTCAGGTGGGAAGGAAATACATTTAAGACATGAGCCTTGGAGACAAACAAACCTGGGTTGAACTCCAGCCCATCCCTTGGTGCCTGTATGTCCTTAGGCAAGTTACCCAAACTTTCTGAGCCTCAGTTTCCTCATCTGTGAAGGGCACCTCCCTCCCTCTACCTCACAGAGTTGACCGGTTAAAAAAGAATAAATATCATAATCCAGGGTATTCACCAAATTGCATGGCACAATGTAGGGATTCCACAACTGATCATTGCTAATAAAAATAGTACTAAGAAGAAATAACAATCAGATAAATATTATTCTAGCTTATTGAGGAGTTTCTGGGTTATCCTGCAGAGGCCATGAGTGGCCAGCCATCAGAGTTTTAAAAGCAAAGGTCATATTTCATTCAGTCAGCTAATGAACATTTATTATACACCTACCACATGCTGGGCTGTGCCAGGCACCGAGGCTGATTAGGTTTGTGTGTTAGAAGGTGGCTCTGGTGGCAGTGTGGGGGCTGGGCTGGAGACAGGAGACCATTACAGATTGCTGCAATAGTCCAAGCCAGTGGTTTCAAACTTGAGCGTGCATCAGAGGCCTTTGGCCTTTTTAAAAACACAGATGGGGGGCGCCTGGGTGGCTCAGTCGGTTAAGTGTCTGACTTCAGCTCAGGTCATGATCTTACGGTGCCTGAGTTTGAGCCCCGCATCAGGCTCTGTGCTGAAAGCCTGGATTCTGGGTCTCCCTGTTTCTCTGCTCCTTCCCCTTTGTGCTCTGTCTCTCTCAGTCTCTCAAAACTAAATAAATGTTAAAGAAACACACACACACACACACACACACACACACACACACACACACACAGATTACCTGACCTCATCTTTAGAGTTTCTGTGTAACTAGTCTAGAGTAGGGTCTGAGAAATTTGCATTTTAAACGAGTTCCCAGGCGATGCTGATGCTGCTGGTCAGGGGACCACACTTAGAGAACCGTTGGTCCGGACCAAAGAAGAGAGCATGAAAACAGAAACAAGAGGCAGGTACTAACTAGGGATGGTGGGGGGGCTGGTTCTAGGCAAGGTTTTAGGGGTGGAATGGACAGGAAATGGTGACGACAGGGCCCCACGGACACTGGGGTTGGGCTGCCTCTCAGTATAGCCTCAGGTTTGCTTGTCCCTGGAATTTCTGCCCAGCACGGGGGTCCTGCCGACCCACCAGCCTCAGGGGGGAGGAACTGCAGCAATGTGGGCGGGCTATCCCTTTGGCACCTTCAGTCCCCTGGTCCCAGTGGGGGTTTCCCACTGTGGTTTTTATCTCTGTGTATGTTCAGAGGAGAGCTTCTTTTTTTTTTTTTTTTGCTTCTCTATTCCTCCTGGGATGTTGATACCGCCAAGATGCGCGGGTACCGTTCCGCAAGAGTGCCCGAGGTGTGTATTGAATTTCGGTCCCGGATCATTTAATGCGTGGTGACAGAGGGAGCGGATGTTGTTTGGATTCATGTGGAACTCTCCGCCTTTTCTATTTTCTGTACCAAAAACCGCAGAGCCTTGCTCGGCAGCTGGCCCCTGAGTTCCCCGCCTGTAAAAACCTCACGGCACCAGGAGCCCCTTGTCCCCACGGCATTGCCGAAGCCGCTTGTGAAACCCAGTGGAAAATTGTAGCGTTTGTGCGGGTCTTTGGAGCATCCGTTTCATTTAAAGCTCTCTACCACTCAAGCTGTTACTGAATTAAACATCGACACCAACAACAATCAATAGCCTAATAACATTATGTTCTGAAATGTGTTCTTTAATAATGACTGTGAAGCTCTTTGAGGGTGGAATGACTCTGTGTTGGTGCGCACTAAACGGTGATCTGCATTCATTCCTTTACAGCTGCTAGTTTTGAAAAATGGCTCTGAGTGTTTCTTACCGAGGCAGAGTGTCCTGTTTTCTGTGGATCAGAAACTTCTCTTAGGTACTGGCTGTGATCCGCCCCTCCTGGGCTTGTTCTAGAAGGCTGTTGCTGGCCTCTCAGCCTCTCCTCTTTTTTCTTGCCTGGAGTGTTGACTGAAAAACTGGACAGAGAGACCCAGTCGTTGTGACCCGAGGCCCAACTTCAGATGGGCGTGGGGTGGAGGTGTGGAGGCTGCGTGCCCAGGAGTAGGGGTTTGTTGCTTCCCGGGCGCGGTGATGTTCCGAATCTTCCTAAAGAAAGTTCAAGACATGGGAACTGTCTTCTGGGATCTTGTGTTCTAAAAGACACTGGCCAAGAAGGCAGAAGCACAAGTACATGTGGAGGTTAACCAGTTACTGTTAAAATTAGATGCCAGCCTGGGGGTGGGGGGGTAGGTGTGTATCGTAGGGTAAGGCATGAGATCAGTGCATGTGAACATTGGCATGTTTATGCTCATATGGAGTCAAAATTCTCTTCCTTAGCCATCACCACTCAAAGGGAAGGAGGAACTAAGAGAGAGTGCATTTTGGCTCTTAGATTTGGGATTGTAAGGCCTCGGAAAGGTTGATGATTTCTTCAAGATCCTATGTCTGGTTGGGCTGCTCCCTGGACACATGCTCAGTCCCTCCCCTCCTTTCCCTCTGACCCAAGATCCAGTCTGCTAACTAATGTTTCCTAATATCACTGAAATTATTTTCATAGGCTTTTGGGAAAAAAAATTATATTGGAGAATTTTAAGCATATGCAAAAGTAGGCAGAATAGTATAATGAGCTTCCTATAATTTTGGTGAGTTTTTTAATGACTGTTATTCCTAATCATTGATGTCCCAGAGTACATCGATGTCTTGTTTGGGATAACAAAGGATGAGGCAAAGATTAGGAGAGGCAGGTAGAATATAATGTTGCAAGGATGTAATGTTGTAGAAGGAAGTATAACTTACAACTTCTGTTGACTTCCATCTTCTCCAGGAGGGCCTTCAGACTCGAATGGGTAGAACCAATCGTCTACTAAGGGACCTCCAGCCTAAGGCAGGTGAGGTGCACATCTGGTCATCTGAAATGAAATCACCGGACAAAGTGCATCTCAAGGGCTGGGGAGCTCACAGTCATGCTCTTAATGACACGTGGTGATCCTGGAAAATGGTGCAGTCAGAGAAGAGAACAGGCAAATTATTTCAGAGGGGAGGAAAAAGGAGTGTATCTCTCAATTAAAGAAGAGTGAGTTCAAACAAATGGCTTGAAAGTTTTTAGGACACGGTGTGTGATCACCATGAGCTGGCACTGGCTGCCTAAGAATAATCCACACACCAACTAACCGTGTTTCCCTTGCAAGAAGGCATTTGGCTGGTAGATTGGCAGAATGCTGTAGACATAGTTTATTTTTATTTTAGTGAAGCAGTTAACAGCCTCCCCACATATTATAGTAACTAATATGTTGACCCATGAGCCACATGACCATTCTCTTAGCAGGATCATGCCCTGAGGTTGAATCAAAGGCCTGAGAGAGGCTTTAAATAGACTGCCTGGGGCCCTGTCCTGGGTCCTGCCTTGATGAACCCACTTTTATCAGTCACTCAACAGAGGATACGGAAAGCATGCTCTTCAGAATTATAAATGACAGACTAAGACCAGAGGTGAAAGAAGAATGATTCCACATTTGAAGAGGGACGGGTTTCTTATGTAAGCAGTTACTTTTCCCTCAGATACTGGTGTGTGTACAGATATGTGTGTGCACTTGTACGCACACTATTCTTTATTTTCCAAGCAGGTACTTGGTTTGACTTGGAGGACACTAGTGTTGGTACGATGAGCTCTTCTTCCTACGGAGAAAGGCACAGAAATTGACACTGCTGGCAATGATAGCTACACTTTATTGAACATCTACTATGTCCCAAACGATGAAGCAGGCTGTTCAGAAAAGAGTTAACGTAGCAGGCCTAAAACTGTTCTCCGTAGAGAGCTTTGCTTCCAAGGTTGACCCTTGGCCGGCATCTGGTAACTTGGATTTGGGGAGAATTCCCACTATCCCCAGCACTGATAAGACGCCCCACTGTGCCTAAGTTGTTGATACACACTATGGTGTATGCTGAACACCTGCTTTCCTTCTGAGAGTCTGGAATTTGGGTACACAGTGGGCAGAGGATGCCTACATGACCAGCCCCTAAAATAACCTTGGGCACTGAGCCTCAGATAAACTTTCCTAGTGGACGGCATTTCACACATGTTGTCACAGCCTCTTGCTTGGCAATTAAGTGTGTTCTCTGTGACTCTACTGCAGGAGGACTCTTGGAAGCTTATTCCTCCAGACTTCGTGCAGTACACCTTTTCCCTTTGTTTATTCCACTTTGTACCCCTTCTCTGTGGCTGTGAGTACCATATGCTGAGTTCTGAGAATCCTCCCGAAGAATTGTTGAGCCTGGGGTGGTTGTGGGGACCCCTCATCCCCAAGCTTGCTACTCATCCCCTCTTATAGCAGTCCTGCACGTATTGTTGGTAACTGCCAGAGCCGGGGCTTGAACCAGGTCTGACTCCACAGGCTCATGTGTTCTGTGTCACAGAGCAGCCTGACGCTCCTTTACACTCGCTGCTAATATAGGCCCTAAGGCTTGAATGGAGAGTCCTGCTGTTCTTGGACATCCAGACGAGTCTCCTAGTCTCATCTCGGTGTTATCTGCGGTGAAAATAAACCAGGAGACAGCCCTCCTTAAAGCAGCTGGGGCTGGTGGGGGAGGGGAGGAGTCCCATGGAATTTACTCCTGTTGGTCTCATGCCGGTGGATTCTCTGTGCCTCTCTTTCTTGTTACCTGTCCCTGAAGGACCAGTGGTCATATTCTCGGGCAAAGAAGGTGTGGCTGTGAGGGCTAATCGAGGGTTAGGGGCTAACCTTGGCTGTAGCCTCACCCCAGTGAGTGGCCGGGAGCCTCTTCCTTTTCCTATCAGATTAACAAAGGACAGTCTCCAAACCCATAAAATGTACACGGGATGAACCCTGATGTAAACTGTGGACTTGGGGTGATAATGTGCCCATGAAGGTTCATCGATGGTAACAAATGTACTTATTGTGGTGAAGGATGTCGATAGTAGAGTAGGGGAGGCTGTGCGTGTATGGGGACAGGGGGTGTATGGGAACTCTCTGTACTTTCTGCTTAATTTTACTGGGAATCTAAAACTGCTCTAAAAAATCAAGTTTATTAATTTTTTTTTTTAAGCACATGCTGTAGCTCTCCAAATAGAGTTTAGAGAATGGATTAGGGCAGCAAGAGATCGCTGGTTTCTTAAAAGGGTGACTAATTTCTAACGTCCCCCACTGCTATCTCCATTAAATGCACTGGAATGTCTTTGAAAGGGAAGAAATTGTCCCCTTTCTTTTGCCAACTGGCATGTGACGTGCCCATCCTCTCCTCCAGCCTGAGAAGGCAGAGAATGCCCAATTCTGTCTTTAAACTGCATCCTTCACCTAAGGTGCCCTGGGGCTGAGAGAGCCAGAGGTGTATCATAAAATTATGCTTTTTATGAGTATCCTGTTTCCAGAAGCCCCCCGCTTTAATGCTGGGGCTGCAACAGGACCTACGCAGGGGTAAGAGGAGGCAAAGAAGGAAGCAATGTCCCCCTGTGCAGCCCTGGTGGGTGGTACAGAGATGGGAGGGAGGAGGGCCCCAAAGGACGGGTCCCAGTACCCCCAGATTCAAAAACATTTCTCCCTAGTGTTGCAGGAAGTGGCGAGAGGTTACGTATGTGTTGAAGAACTTGCCAGGTCCTGTTTCTAAACCCCTCCCCCACCATCTCCGCTCCCACCCCCACCCCCACCAAATGTGTCTTTGACTTCTCACACACTTTGGACCCAACTTCCTGGGTGGAGAGTCCATCACACTCTTTTGTTTCTTTAATGTTTATTTATTTATTTTGAGAGAGAGCACATGTGCTAGCACAGGGGGGAGGGGCAGAGAGGAAGAGGGAGAGCGGGAATCCTAAGCAGGCTTCTCACTGTCAGCCCAGAGCCCGATGCGGGGCCCTGGGTCAGGAATCATCATGGGATCATGACCTGAGCCAAAATCAAGAGTCAGACACTTAGCCGACTGAGCCACGTAGGCTCCTTGAGTCTATCATACTCTAATGCAGTAGATACAGTCAAAGCAAGGGACAGTCCCCACCACAACATGTGCCACCTTCAGAAGACTGAGTATGGGGATCAGCCAGAGGGAAAACAAGAAGAAAGCCACGTCAGAACAAGCTCCAGGCCCATAGGTCTGGGTTTAAATTAGCTGAGGCTGCTTTCCCGCTGTGCACCCTCAGGCAAGTTGCTTAACTTTGCTGAGCCTTCATTTCCTCATCAGTAAACTAGGGGTAATAATAGTTTCTATCATACAGAGCAGTTGTGAAGATTGAAGGGGGTCATTTGGCTACAGCGCACATGGTTTATAGTGAGTGTTCAGTGAGTATCAGCTGCTGCTTCTGTTGACGGTGCTGACGCCCTTAGGAGCAGGCCGTCCCCAGGGCCGCAGGAGAGACACGCTGCTTCTGCCATCCCTCCCTCCCTTTCTCCGTCTGCACTTTACTTCGGTTCCTCTCTCTCTTTCTAAGAAATCTGTCACTGGCCCCTGCAGAGAGCCCCCCAGTGCCAGGCACACCTTGGTCCCAAAATCTCTTTAGAGCATTTCCTTCCCTTCACCAGAGTGATGCCTCTTCTCTTAAAATGAGTGCCCTGCTTCTCCAAGTGCACTTTCCAGAAAGTTCTCTCTGCCCCTGACATCTCCATCTGAGAGTGTATCTGTCACCCTGGCACACCACTGTGCCTTGAAGAAATGGGTCTGTCTGTGTGAGTGTTTGTACCTTTTAAGCTGTGGTTGCACGTTTCTGTGATTTAAAAGAGAATCTGGCCCAAAGCAAGTTTGTTTGGGTTTTGTTGATGATGGTGGTGTTTTTATTTGTTTTGTTTTGCTTAACCACCACTGTTTCTTTTCTTTTTTTTTAATTTACTTTATTTTTATTTTTATTTTTTAAATTTACATCCAAGTTAGTTAGCATATAGTGCAACAATGATTTCAGGGGTAGATTCCTTAATGCCCCTTGCCCCTTTGACCCACCCCCCCTCCCACAACCCCTCCAGTAAGCTTCTGTTTATTCTCCATATTTAAGAGTCTCTTATGTTTCATTCCCCTCCCTGCTTTTATATTCTTTTTGCTTCCCTTTCCTTATGCTCATCTGTTCTGTCTTAAATTCCTCATATGAGCGAAATCATATGATATTTGTCTTTCTCTGACTAATTTCACTTAGCATAATACCCTCTAGTTCCAGCCACGTAGTTGCAAATGGCAAGATTTCATTCTGATTGCTGAGTAATACTCCATTATATATATATATATATATATATATATATATATATATATACACACACACATACACATACACCCCACATCTTCTTTATCCATTCATCCATCGATGGACATTTGGGCTTTTTCCATACTTTGGCTATTGTTGATAGTGCTGCTATAAACATGGGGGTGCATGTGTCCCTTCGAAACAGCACACCCGTATTCCTTGGATCAATACCTAGTAGTGCAGTTGCTGGGTCGTAGGGTAGTTCTATTTTTAGTTATTTGAGGAGCGTCCACACTGTTTTCCAGAGTGGCTGCACCAGCTTGCATTCCCACCAACAATGCAAAAGAGATCCTCTTTCTCCGCATCCTCGCCGACATCTGTTGTTGCCTGAGTTGTTAACGTTAGCCATTCTGACACCACCACCGTTTCTGACTATAACATTTATTTTCAACGATCGGGATAAGATCCTGCCCGAAATGATGATGCACAAGAGCGGGCAGTACGAGATCTTTCTCAAGAACACTGGTCCTAGAGCAGGGTCATGGCTGGATAGAGAGCACACACTGCCCCCAGAGACTCACGCACACCCTAGTCTCATGGTACACCACCACTTCACAACTACGTGACCTTCGGGGAGTCACTTGACCTCCTGCACCTCATCTGTGAAAAGGGATAATTGGTTCATTTAGGGGGAACATGAGAACATGCAGATAAAGTCCTCAGCCCAGTGCCTGGCTGGCGGCAAGAAGTCAATAAATGCTGAGCTCTCATTATGACACATTCTAAAATTCAATCAGAACCTGTGCTTAAAGCAGCTGTTTTGGAATATATTGAAGAAGTTGGTGTCAGTCAGCTTGCCTCCTGGAACCCACGTGTTCATTCATCTGATGGCAAATGTAATCGTAAGCCCTTAACAGAGGCAGGCAAGCTTCCCTGTGCCACTTATGTAGCACCTTATGGGGAGTTGCCCTCGGCCACGGAGGCCAAGATCATCTAGAACCCCACAGATGTTGCTAAATAAACCTTTGCGATGATCGCAGATGTCAAGAAGGTCACACTCCTCCCTCCAGGGCTCACCTTTACAAGTTTTGTCATCACAGCCTCTTTGTGGACTCCAGAGGCAATGGCTGCAGAATCTTGTATTCACTGGCCTGAATGTGACTCAGACCCTTTGGGCATAGGGTGGGTGACAGCGCCCTCAAACACGAGCCAGGAAGAGTGACGTTGCTCATCATTGCCCTGAGATAACACCACCCCTCTCCTCTAGAAACTCTAATGAGGCAAAAACAGCTGGACCCACCTGTATGGAGAAACATTTTTATTTTCAAGGGGTTCCAGATTGAATGTCAGGGGAACTGATCAGTTATGCACAAGCCAATGAAGAGAAACAATAAAAAGAATAGCTGTTCTTTTTAAAAACATTTTTTTTAATGTTTATTTATTTTGAGAGAGATAGAGACAGAATGTGAGTGGGGGAGGAGCAGAGAGAAAGGGAGACACAGAATCCAAAGCAGGCTGCAGGCTCTAAGCTGTCGGCACAGAGCCCGACGCAGGGCTCGAATCCACAGACCAGGAGATCGTGACCTGAACTGAAGTCAGATGCTTACCGACTGAGCCACCCAGGCACCCCAAGAATAGCTATTCTCTATTGAGCCCTTTGTCAGCACTGTAAGTGCATGATCTCATTCAGTTCTCACAACAGCCCTTTGAGGTAGATACTATTGTTGTTTCCATGACAGATGCAAAATACGATGCTCAGAGAGGTTGGGTAACTTGCCTGAGGACACAGAACAAGGACAGGATAGCGAGCATATTTGAACCCAGGTGAGTGTGCCTCCAGAGGTGGGGCTCCTAAACCCAGGCCCCTGCCCAAACAGCACAAGGCAGTGGGCCGCAGTGCTGTGATTTGCAAACTACTTTCTCAGTGTAACCCTTTGGAACAAAAAAACTCTTCTGCAGCCTCTAGTGTCTCAATCAGGTCTGGGTGGAACTGTGGTGAAGAGGGTTAGAGGCTCAGGGTCTTACTCATCCTCTCCTCTTCCCCGTGGGGTCCTTGAAGACCTTTGAGCCCCACAGGACACAAACCAAAAAGCTCTGGTGCAGCTGAAGGAATATGGACTTCAGAGCTTCTGTTCTTTCTTTGTGATGGGGAATGCAAATATTGGCCTTACAGAGCTGTCGGCACGATCAGTTGAGCTAATGCCTTTGAAGCACCTAGTATGCTCCCCAGCTACTATTATTAGTATCCTAACTGGTATGTCTCATGGGAAAATAAGAGTTAATTCAGAGGGGGCTGTAGTGGGTTGGATGATGGCGCCCCAAAAGGGAAGTCCATTCCCCACTTCCTGGATCCAGTGATATGTTAATGGCAAAAGATGCGATGCAGTTAAAGACCTTGAGAAGAGCTTATCCTGGACTACCTGGGTGGGCCCTAAATGCAATCACATCCTTCCTTAAAAGAGACCAACAGAGGGGGTTTTGAGAGAAGAGGAGGCATTGGGACTGTGGAGGCAGAGATTGGAGCGAGGCGGCCACAAGTCAAATGACACCTGTAGCCACAGAAGCTGGAAGAGGCCAGGAAGAGATTCTCACCTAGATCCTCTAGGTCCAGGAACACAGCCCTGCCCATTCCTTGATTTTGCACTTCAGGCCTCAAGGTCTATGAGAGAATACATTTCTGTTTTTAGCCATCCAGTTTGTGGTAACTTGTTACGGCAGCCTTAGAAAGCTAATACAGGAGTGCGTGGCCCCAGCACGGTCCTGGCACACACTTTCTATACGGGAATCGTTCCACACAAAGATGGAGGAGGAGGGCACATCAAAGGGACACGCCTCACTCTTGGATGTGGGCAAGCAGGCTTTGTCAGGAGCCCTCTCCGCTCTTTGAAGACCCTTCCGGGGGCAGAATCTCCTGATCACGGTAGATTCCTACCCACATTTCCTTCTCCCTCCTGAGCCCCAGCTCCAGTGATCACAACGTTGAGCTAGTTATTTGTAGTACCCATATCGTCATTTCTGACAACAGGTCTGCATTTATCCGTTGAGTCCGATGATTGTGCGGACAGGAGCATTATTTCTGCTGTCACCATCGAGCTTCATCACCATCCACATCCAGGCCTGGAGGGGGCTCTCGACACGAGCAGGAATGCCTCCTGGATGCTGCTCTCACTACAGCAACTCCTCCTCACTTCACTTCAGTGCTGGCCTTGAACACTGAAAGTGGCGCTGAGCCAAGTTAGGTCCGGTCCACCGCGTGGGGCTTGTGTGGTCCGGAGTCCAGCGTGGGCCTCCATGTTCTCCAGCTGCAAAGACATTCCTCCCAGGGTGATCCCACAGCAGCCAGGCCATTGAGGCTTCTCCGCAAGAGCCATCTGGCATTGGTTTTTCACCTATACCTCCGAGAGTTTGCCAGAGCTGCAAAGTAAAGAAGCAGCAACGCATTTTTGGCCACCGCACCTGCTGAGGGAGTGTCACGTGCTGGTTCTGCACTCAGTGGTATAATTTGGAGAGAGCTGTGCCAACAGGAATCCCTGGTCTAGTTAAAATAATATGTTAGCTCATGACTAGAATAAGGCATTATTGTTGGGTGAAAAGAAACTAGAGTTTGAAGTCAGAGGAAGCAAATTCAAGGCCCAGCCCTCCACTTTCCAGCTCTCCAGGCACATGACTAACCTCTGGCCTTTTAGTTTTGCACTGAAAGGGGGAGGGGAGATGAATAATGACCCCTACTGGATCGCTGAGAGGATTAAGTCATACATGTGGGTAAACCAGAAAGCATTCTGCAACTGCAAGGCGTGTTTTGAGTCCTAAGATCAGGGCCACGTTAGCCCAACTTACACATTTTTCCACTGATGGACCACTGTTGAGGGCTGGCCCGCTTACCACTTATTGAAGCTTCTGAGTCTACAGAGACCTCCAGCCAGGCTCCTATCACACGTTGCCCCATCTCGCTTGTCGTACATTGAATTTCAAAAGATGCTGGCTGGTTTTCTCTTATCTCTAAGAAAGAGTATTATGGTTTGCATCTCTGTCTTTCCAAAGGAACCAATACAGACATCAAAAGGAAAAGAAGAAAGCTCATGCCATCCCCAAGGACTGAGTGCTCGCAGATGCCTAGGCTTGATCTGCCCCTTTCCTGACCTGTGGTTTGGGAACAACTTGGGCACAGCTGCACAGGGCCCGGACCTGCTGGCTCTTGCGAGGGGTGATGGGCACGAGGAGAGGAGAGTTTAGAGGAAAAGGCTACTGAAGTGAATCACTGGTTTCCTGTCTTCCCTGAGCAGGACACTCAGGTGGCTGAGCAGTGGGCTGGGCCTGGCCCAGTAGCCCAAAAGAATGAATGGCCCCTTGGAGCAGAAGTCAGCTCGGCAACAGGAAAAGAGCTAGAAGGACGAGGACAACATGTCTGTTATTCTCTACCCTCAGGGAGAATGCATTTCCACAAGTATGGAAGGGAGACTCAGATGCGTTATGAATATATAGATGTTCATGTTCAGCTCTAGCAATGTTGTTATAAACTCCTAAATGGCAGAGATGATGCCCATCCAAATTCTTTCATACTGGACTCAGGATGCCATTTGTCACCTGGCCCTTAAGTGGACCTCAGTAAGATCTGGAAGGACTGAATGGGTCTCACAGTTTGCTGAGCATGAAAACCACCTGGGAGATTATTTTGAAATGCTGGATTCCTGGAGTCCATGTCTGGACATCCTGATTCAGTAGGTCTGGATGGGGCTCAGGAATTACCAAGCTCTCTAGGTGTTTCAGATCTAAATGGTCGCCAGGCTTCTCTTTGAGAAACACTGATCCATGGGGCACCTGGGTGGCTCAGTCGGTTAAGGGTCAGACTCTTAGTTTCAGCTCAGGTCATGATCTCACAGTTCGTGAGATCAAGCCCTGCATCAGGCTCTGTGCTAACAGCATGGAGCCTGCGTGGGATTCTCTCTTTCTCTCTCTCTGCCCCTCCCCCTCTCATTCTCTCTCTCTCTCTCTCTCTCTCTCTCTCTCTCTCTCTCTCTCTCTCTCCCCCTCTCTCCCCGCCCCAAAATAAATAAATAAATAAACTTAAAAAAAAAAAAAAGAGAGAGACAGAGAGAGAAACACTGATCAGATCAACCCTTCTCAAACTTCACTGTGTATGTGAGTCACCCAAGCATCTTGTTTAAATGGAGGTTCTGACTCAGAGATCTGGGGCCCAGGATTTTGCATTTTTTACATGACCCCAAATGTTGCAGGTGCCAGCTGTTCCCACCCACACTTTGAGTAGCAAGGATCTTCCTGCCAGTCTTCTGTAATCACAGCGTACCAGCTCGAGTTGGGGCTTTACTCTAGCTGGATAGTTCAAACGTAAAATGTCTGAATTACCTAATATCTTAGGTTATAGTTGTGTACCTTTCATTATTAATTAAAATAGCTGTTTATTTTTAATTGCCATTCAGGTAGGTAATTTTATACTGCAAGCACTTTAAAGAATAACTATCTAGGTACATCTGGTACTTTGTCGCTAATACTTAACACACAACATTTTCTATCGCTAAACTTTTAATGCACATTTGCTCCAACAGCCAGATTCTGATTAGTGTTAATGCATGGCTAAGGGAATTCAAGCCAGCTTGGCAACAAAGACCCCTCTGAATGAATGCCTTTCATTGTTGGCAGCTTTATATTTTTTTAAAGCAAGAGTCTCTTCTAGGACTATTTCCTTCAAATCAAAATGAAGAGTTTAATTCATCAGTTAACACTCCATAGCAACTAGAAGGCTTTTGCTGCCTCCTCCAACTATTATTTCTTAAGACAGCCAGGCATGCCCCCATTAGCTGCAGGATGAGAAAAAACTGGAAGGAACTTGATTTTCCCATTGGGATGGGATCGCAGGGTGTATAGGGAGTGGAATCCAGCAAGCAGTACTGTATATCCACAGGATCTGGAGAGAGCATGTGGAGATCCAGGCAGGCGAAGGGGGATGGGGCCAACACAGCATGGCCCATGTATCCTGATAGGCATAGGGCAGGGGTGGGGGTGGGGAGACGCCAACAGTGACTTACATTAGAAATTGCAAGGGGCGCCTGGGTGGCTCAGTTGGTTAAGGGTCTGACTTTTGGTTTCGGCTCAGGTCATGATCTCACAGTTCGTGGGTCCGAGCCCCACGTCAGGCTCCGCAGCTAGCAGCGTGGAGCCTGCTTGGGATTCTCTCTCTCTCCCTCTCTCTCTCTCTCTCTCCCCCTCTCTCTCCATCTCTCTCTCT
Source organism: Felis catus (assembly GCF_018350175.1). Taxonomy (NCBI): domain Eukaryota; kingdom Metazoa; phylum Chordata; class Mammalia; order Carnivora; family Felidae; genus Felis; species Felis catus. The sequence goes on along the minus strand of NC_058378.1, from coordinate 56,912,898 downwards.
CTCTCTCTCTCTCTCTGTCTCTGCCCCTCCCCCACTCGTGCTGTCTTCTGTCTCTCTCAAAATAAATAAACTTTAAAAAAAAAAAAAAGGAGAAATTCCAAGCAGATAGTCATCATGGGGGAAGCATATCAGCATAAAGAGGGGCCTGCCACCCAGCTAGAGTCTGGGCCAGGACTCTGGTTGGACAGACCCCTGGGCTAGAAGGACAGGGCTTTTCTAAGCTGAAGATGGCCATCTCCGTTCCCTCGTGAGCTGTGACCGACAGGAGCCCACCTGGTCCTTGTCTTTACGAGAAGCCCTGCCCTTCGCCATCCAAGAGCTGTTCTGTTCTCTCCCCCTCCCCAGAGCCGTGGCTAGTCACCTGTGTCTCCTGTGTCTCCTTGCTTGTCCAATGCAGGCATCAGGGCAGGCTGACTTAAAGCAGCTCCTGCATACCTCATGTCCAGTCTAGTGCCCAGCTCCGGACTCCGTCCCTGCTGGAGAGAACCACAGACACCTTCTGACCAGGCCCTCAACAAATTCCTATCGTCGCCCTTTCACAGGGCTTCCTGCAGCTCGATGGGCCTATCATTCAGCTCCTGTCGGTAGGGTAGAAGAGCTAGAGCTCCCCGGGGGCCCACGCGGCTGCCTGTGCTGCAGACAACAGCCATATATTGTGTGCGTGCACGCACGTACGCGCGCACGCACGGGTGGGTGCGTGCACATGCAAAACCTACGGCTGTGTCACAGTTTACATACGTTAACTCATTTGACCTTCAGGTAGAACAAATATTATTAGCTCTCCTTTATAGATGAGGAAACTGAATCCTAGAGAATGTAAGCAGGTTCCTTTAGCAAACACTGTGTTAGGGGCTAGAAGAATAAAATATAATCCAAAACTCTGCAGAGCTCAGTCTTCTCTGCTCAAGGCTACCCAGGTAATAATCCTAATAATTCATTCTTTCAAAAATATTTATCGAGTTCCCATTACGTGTGAGGCACCAAGTGTATGTGGGAGAAGACAGACATACTAATTAGTGTTTAGTGAGCATTTGCTCTTTGCCCAACACTGTACTAACAACTTTACATGTATTACCTTCATTCTCAGCACGACCCTAGGGCAGGGGGGCTGATTTCAGGAAATAGGCATGGACAGGCTGGGGTGACTTGCCCAAGGACACCCACACTGTAGACAGTTGCAGAGCGGGTGATATGCCCTCGGGTGGTCTGACTTCTGGGCCACGCTCCTCACCACAGAGCTACACTGCCTCTCAGCCTCTCTGTTCGAACTCCAAGTCCGGTGTGCTTTCTGCTGCCCCCATGTTGCAGCCACAGAGCCCACTCGCTCCCTAGAAAGGATATTCCCACCACCTTTACCCAGCCACTCCCAGGGACTGAGGGCAGGCAGCCCCCATTCCAGATCTAAGACCATGAATGCCTGCTCCCATCCTGAGTGTGGCTCCCTGAGACAGCCATGCCTGCACTCCACCTCTGCCTGTGCCTTGCCTCTGGTGGACCCCCTGGCCCCTGTCCTGGCCCCCCTGCTCTAATTGCTTCACTCCTGGTGCAAAGCGTGTCCTCCCTGCCCCCTCAGCTAACCTGTCCCGCTCCTGCCTTCTGCCTCTTACCACCCCTCAAGTTGTCCCTACTTCACCCTCTGAGGTGGCTCACCCTGCATGCCCCATTTACCATGGAAAACTGCCATGTATTAACTCCTCAGTTGTTACTTTGACTTCTTCCTCCTTCCTTAAGCCGTGACTTCCACAGTGTCCTCTGTGGACACTAAGAACCTCACTTCTTTTTTTTTTTTTTTTTAACTTTTTTAATGTTTATTTATTTTTGAGAGAAAGAGAGACAAGGTGTGAGTGGGGGAGGGGCAGAAAGAGAGAGACACACAATACAAAGCAGGCTCCAGGCTCTGAGCTGTCATCACAGAGCCCGACACGGGGCTTGAACCCACGATCAGTGAGATCATGACCTGAACTGAAATCCAGCGCTTAACCGACTGAGCCACCCAGGCACCCCAGAAACTTACTTCTTCTTTACCTAGGAGCAGACCAAGGTCTCTGGGCACCAACTTCCCAGTTGCTCTCTTCCACCTCGTCCTGACTTCTTACCCATCCTGCCTTCCTCTCTTCTTCTCTTAATTCCGGGTGATCAGAGCTTAGACAGCTGGTGCTTTAGACTCTGTCTGCTCCACCTCCTACACGTCCTGCAGGGTCCCTCTAAATCCACTGCCTTCTGGGGTCTTTTCCTCTTACCCACAAATATGCACAGGCATGGTGCATGATGGCAAAACTGTCACTTAACTGTGTCCCCTAGCCAGGATCCAAGGCCTTCCTGTGCCCTTCTGGTCCTCAGTGAGTCAGCCACACTGCTGCCCGTCCACTCTCCTCTGCCCTCAATCCAGCTCCTCTCTCTTCTCTAAGGAAACAGCTTCCTTGAAGGTCATCCGTGCCTTCCAAGTTGCAAGATCCATTTGCTTGTTCAATCCTTGGCCTTTTTGACTTCTTGAAAGCATTTAGCACTGTTGGCCATGCCTCTCTTTTTAACCCTTGCTTTCTTGATTTCTGTGTCTTCATGACTCTGCTTTGTCTTAGGAGTCATTTGCTTGCAAGGAACAAAAATCTGCTCAAGGCATTTGGGGAGTTTTTGGAATAATTCAGAAGAATTTCCATTCTTCTGCACTATCATTTCAGTTCTGTCCCCTGGCCAGTCCCTCATGCACACAGCCACCAGACAGTTCTCTTCAAAGTAGTCCTGTTTTAATGGTACGTCCTGCCCAGAATCCTCCAGCAGCTCCCCATTTCCCACCAGATAAAATCTGAAGTCTTACATGCCACAACATCCAAAGTCCTAGCTGCCATGTACTTTCCAGTTTGCCTTCCTCTCTTTTCCACGACTGTCCAACACACATCTCTGGGTCATCTAGTTATTCTACCTTCTATTCCCTAAGCAGATTTTTCTGCTTCATAGCTCACACTATTTCTTTTATAAATGCCTAACTCATATCTTCTATGAAAATCTTCTACTTCCTTCACGTTCTAGATCAAATGTATCTTCTTTATAAAGGCTTCGCCCCAGCAGAAGTGACCTCTCACTCCTCTGAAAGCTTGGGATTGGGGCCCCTCCTTATTTGCCATATTAGGCTGGAGGCTCTCTGAGCAGAGAATTACATCATGTGTCATGCAGTGTGCCCAACCTGGAAACAGGATCCCAGAAGGGTGGAATGAAGTCATTGGAGAAAAACCGGCTTCTCTTTTTTACTCTTAAAGAAGAGGGAGGCATCCATAGGCTTCTTGCCTCACTGTTCTGCCTCTAAATTGACCCACCTCCTTAACCAGAAGAGAAACAGAGACAAAGACTAGTATCTTTTTATCTAAAAGCTTCCAGGTACTTAACGGCATGAGAGAAGGAAGTTTGACTAGACATTTGAAGTATTTTGTGATGAAGCAGTTAAGTGATTTGCCTGAACCCACGGAAGGCTGATCACAGAGTTGGGCCAGGGCTCACCACGTGTCCTCCCACACCCCACACCGGGCCCGTTACTGCCAGCTCTCTGTGCCCTCTTGCCCCCTGCAGCCAGCAATGGAGGGGCAGGCAGGAAGCCAAGAGCCAGACCCATTTCCAGAACATAGTGAGTCAGACAGTCGCTCCACTTTCTGTGTTTACCTCTTTCTGGAGCTTCTGGAGGGGAGTGGGGAGACCTTGAGATGTATCTAGAGGACACAGGGACTCGGTGTTGCCAGGGAATCATTGCCTTCCATCAGTGGGCCCTGGCAAGTCTGTCTCCGGAATGTACAGACCCAGATGAGTGACTGTCTATCTAGAGACACATCCTTCATCTTTCCTGGCACTTCTCTTCCTGAAAATATGTAGCTCCTGTGATGCAGCTCTCACTAGCTTTGGTACTGGTTGAAGGCTGTCCACCACAGGCTCCCCGCTTCTGATGTGAGCATGTGACTCCACCTGGGCTAATCAGAGCCCTTCCCCGAGGCCTCTCACACTGGAACTGAGGAAGGAAAGCATCCGCCATCTGTGCTGAAGCTGAGAGGCAAGGCTGAGAGTGTTGCCACAGGCCAAGCCTTGTGAAGGAAGATGATGTGAGAGAAGGAGGCCGACAGACAGAGGGAAAAGGAAGAGGAATGGAGAAATGAAGTCTTGATAAGCTTCTGGTCAGAACCCTGGTTCCAGTCACCCCGAGGCCTGGGTGTACCCTCTCTATTCTGGCATCTGAGCCAATAAATTCCTCCATTAGTTTAGGTGGAGTGTTTGCCACTTGCAGCCAAAGAATACTGATTAACACAGCCTCCATCTGTCACCTGAATCCCTCCTTTAATAGTTTAAGGGAGTCCTGCCTCCTCTCTTCGCCTTTTCTTGAGATAAACATGCAGTGAGGACTAGAGTCCTGGTCTTCACTATCGTCATCATCATCAACCTCATCATCATCATCAACACCAACAAAAATGACCAAGCGCTGTCTGTTCCTGGCATTGTCCTAGGTATAGTGGGGGAAAGAGCTGCAAATGGTAGTCTCTCCCTTCTGGGTGCTGCCATGCTCATCAAAATACAAGAAATTCCAAGGGCATAAAATACATGCTGAGCACAGATCTTCTTTAGAACAAGACATAAATCAATCAGTCTGCATGGAGTTTTTAAAGAACATAGATACTCATCACTACAGATTATTTTCTGACCTTTTGGTGCTAAACATCCCTTTCTTGAAAAGCCATCCACCCCCTAGAATAAAAGGTTTTTACCTCCATCTTAGAGTTACCTTCTTCTTTGTACTTTTTTGTGGGGTCTTCTCCAACCAGGTTAGCTCCTCATTCAGGATCAAATTTGTTTGTTTGTTTGTTTGTTTGTTTGTTTTCTGGGATGCCCTTTCTAGACCTATCCAATTTACTCCACTATAAAGTCCCCAGCCCCAGATTTCTCATGATGCCTAGAGCCCTCCCACTGCCAAAGTCTCCATTCCTTTAAGCTAATATCTGGCCTCTGGATATATCCTCATACAGGATACAATCTGTAAATCTCCTGTTTAAATGTCTTCCCATATGTTTTCTGGTCCTGTTTAACCTCAACAACTTTCAAACAGTTAAATATGTAAAAAAGAAAAAAAAAGAGCATTACACATATTTCCAAACAAATTATCTATGTTCAACATTGTACATTCAACAGCTTTGTCTAGAAAGGAAAGAACAAGATAAACATGCAATTTATAAAGAATGAGAAAGAGGAATAGAAAAAACAGGGTTGTCTGGAACCCCTGTATTTCTTTTTTTTTTTTTAAGTTTATTTATTTATTTTGAGAGAGAGAGAGAGAATGCACAAGTGGGGGAGGGGCAGAAAGAGAGAGAGAGAGAGAGAGAGAGAGAGAGAGAGAGCATCTCAAGCAGGCTCCATGCTGTCAGCATAGAGCCCGATGCAGGGCTCAAACTCACAAACCATGAGATCATGACCTGAGCCAAAACCAAGAGTTGGGCACTTAACCAACTGAGCCACCCAGGTACCTCAAATCCCTGTATTTCTCATTACCCTTCCACTCTCAGCCTCTGCACAGACCATTAGAAATTCTGAGATCCAAGTATCACCCCAATGCATCCAGGCCTTCCTTGGGGAGACATGCCTACTGTGAACTGAAATGGCTGTCCTAGAGAATTCCACTGATTTACAATACTCTTTCCTACTTTCCAGGAGAGAAAGCTCCTCTTCCCCTTAGATCTGAAATGATAGGTCATTATCTGAATCTTATTCCAAAAATTTAGTAACTTAAAAATAATTTCTGATTTCTCACAATTCTGTGGGTCAGAAATTTGGGTAGGGCTCAGCTGGGTCATTCTTCTGCTCCACAGGCCATTAGTTGGTGTCACTGACTAGGCTGTTTTCAAGTGTAGGCTTGGCTGGACTGGACAGCCCGTGAGGTCCTCACTCAGGTATCTAGTGTGTAGGTGATCTTCCAGATGGTCTCTCCTGGGGGCTAGACTGGGCTTTCTCAGAGCGTGGTTGTCTCAAGGTAGTTAAATTTCTTACATGGTGACTGGCTTCCCCCAGAGACCAAGGGGAAGCTGGTAGGTCTCCTACAGGCTAGGCCCTGAACTGGCTCAACATCACTTCCATTCCACCATATTCTGCAATCGAGGCAAGTCACAGAGCCTGCCCAGATTCAAGGGGAGGCAAAACAGATTCTACTTCTTGATGAGTGGAGTAACGTGTGAATACAGAGAAGAAAGAAAATGATGGCAACCATCTTTGGAGGTCATCTATCACACCACGTTTAACTCCTTCACTCACTTAAAGGGAACATGCTTTTGTTCATTTCTTATCCTTAAATAAACCACCATATAGGGGACCCTGTTCACCTTAGGCAACTCTTCTCAACCTCTTTTTTTTTTTTTTTCAACGTTTATTTATTTTTGGGACAGAGAGAGACAGAGCATGAACAGGGGAGGGGCAGAGAGAGAGGGAGACACAGAATCGGAAACAGGCTCCAGTCTCTGAGCCATCAGCCCAGAGCCTGACGCGGGGCTCTAACTCACAGACCGCGAGATCGTGACCTGGCTGAAGTCGGACGCTTAACCGACTGCACCACCCAGGCGCCCCTCTTCTCAACCTCTTTTATCCCCACACATTATTTCGCCTCACAATCTCCATCCTCAAACCTAAAATGTTCCTTACATTTCACCTATACTCACCCTGAAGTACTTGTGTCAGAAAACTGTGTATTCCCAAGTGCTGACTCCAAATTAATTTTTACTAGAGCTTATTCTAATTTCGCATTCTGTTATGATAATGATCACTTAGAACTTGTAATATAACTATAAAATAAGGCTGACAGTCCTTTAAGCCAGGGGTTGGAAATCTTTTTCTGCAAGAGCCAAATGGTAAATATTGTCAACTTCGGAGGTTTACAGTCTTTGTCGCAACTCCTCAACTCCTCAACTCTGTTGTATAGGAAAAGTGAAAAACAGCCATAGAAAATACATCAATGAGTGAACATGTCTGTGTCTCAATAAAACTTTTTTTACAAAAATAGGTAGCAGGCCATATTTGGCCCAAAGGCCATAGTTTTGCTGTTCCCTGCTTTAGACTAAGGAATGAGTATGTCTTTCAGTTTATTTTGTCTAATAATTAGCTTTTGACTTTCAGAAAGTCACTCTTCTCTGAAAATCATTTTTTTCATCTATAAATGAGGATATTGAGGGTCACCTGGGTGGCCCAGTCGGTTTAGCATCCAACTCTTCATTTCGGCTCAGGTCATGATCTCATGGTTCATGAGTTCAAACCCCACACGGGGCTTGGTGCTGACAGTGCAAAGCCTGCGTGGGATTCTCTTGCTCTCTCCCTGTCTCTCTCTCTCTCTCTCTCTCTCTCTCTCTCTCAAAATAAATAAATAAATCTTTAAAAATAAATAAATAAGGATATTGAAGTGAACAAAAATAAAATACCCCCTTATGCCCATAGTTGTGAAAATGCCACACACCTTTAAAACTCTGTAGAGGACATGCCCAAGATGGCCACAAGATGGGTTGTTTCTCCGTGATAATGTCTCAGAGTCCTGTTGGTATTTCCTTGATTTTATGTCCTTCCAAGAGTCTCTCTGTTTGTTTCTGTAGGTCTTCATATCCCCTTATCCATGTGTCTCTGTTTCTATATGGGCCATTCTCTTTATCTGTGTTTATGTATGTGATTTTCTGTCTGTGCTCAGGGTTTCACTGACCCTCAGTTTTCATCTGTGTGCATTCTTGTGTGTCTCTATCTTGTTTCTTTGTGTATACATACATCTTTCTCTTCTTTCTGCCCTGCCTCTCTCCCCTGACTATAATGTTGAATAGCTGCATATTTTTCATTATTTCCTTTTAGAATGAAAAAATTTTCCTATTCTTAATTTTCAAAATAGATATAGCATATTTTATATAGTTTTCATATTTTATATGCTGTATATTTTTTAAATTTCCACTTATGTACAATGAGATATCACATGTAAATTCCTTAGCACAATATCTAATATTCAGTAGGTACCCAGTAATTATTATGTCCTTTTATCTGGCTTCCCTTTATGTAACTGCCTAAGTGACTTTTTTTCACATGGGTCAATGATTCTCAACAGAAAAGAAGGTAGATTCTCTGTACCTTTCTAGAACACTTTGTTGTTCTGTCCCATCCTTACCTAGGGCACCAGCCCCCGGCCTCCTCATTGTCATTACTATGTCTGTACACATCTTGTGGGAACTAGTAAAAACAGGAAATCAAAGTTTATTTTTGCTCACCCACCCAGTGATGATCCCATACCTTCCACAGCTTCTTCTCTTTTGTTCACTCGGCAAGTATTTATTGAGCGTTCACTATGTACTCAGTGACGGGGATGAACAAAGCAGACACCGTCCCTGCCCTCACAGAGCTTATGGTTTACTGGGAGAAATGGGCAATAACTATGCACCTGAACGAGAGTGGAGCAGTGGGTGCACGATTGGATTGGAATACTGGGGAGGGAATGATCTCTCTGAGCTGCCTTTCAAGGTGGGACCCAGAGGGTGAGCAGGAGCCAGCCTAGGACAAAGCAGGAGGGAAGTGAAGGACACTTCCTAGGACAAAGCAAGAGGTCATGGGTCTGGGGTGGCACCAGGAACTGAAAGGAGACCAGCATGGTTGGAGGAGGTCAGCAAGGCGGCAACAGACCGAGCCAGGCTCCCAGGCCAGGCATAGTGAGGGGTCATTCCAACATTAAAGGGGGCCACCAAAGGGTTTTAAGCAGGAGAGTGGCTGATCTGGTTTATGTGTTTCAAAAATGTTTCTGGCTACAGTGTGGGGGAATGGTTAGATTTTAGGGGCCGGAGGGGAAGCAGTGGAAGGAGACTCTCCAGAGATGGTGACAGTGAGTGAGGAAAGAAGAGAAAGCATTAGAAATATTTTAGGAGGTAGAAATGACAAGATTGGCCGATGAATTAGATGTGAAGACAAGGGGGCGGAAGAGCAACGCTGGCACCAGGGTGCCCGTTGCAGGGAAGGGGGGTGCTGAGCAATCATACTTCCATTTGAGGCACGTTCCATCGGAGACTAGTGCGGAGCATGCAAGGGGAAATGTCAGGCAGGCCGTCGGATGTAGGAGTCTGTGTTCGGACTAGGGATTCGGGTCGGGGATGGAAATGTGGGGGTTGTCGGTCATGGGAATGGATGTCATCCACCAGTGGAAGGGGACAGAGAGAGGAGAAAGGGGCCCAGGAGCAGGGAGAGAAGGAAGAACCTGTCAAGAGGAAAAGGAAGGGGAACCAGAGAGGGAAAGGAGCCAGGACAGCATGCGTCCTCAAAGCCAAGAGTGCAGGGTGTTTCAAGAGGGAGTGGAGAGAGAGCAGGCCCTCACACTGGGTGCAGCTGGGATGCCGAGGGAGATGAGGACCAAAAGCCTGTCCCTAGATGTGGCCACATGAAAGCCACCTGTGACAGTAATAAGAGTGGCTTTGCTGGAGTTGGGGGGAATGGGGGTGGGGGTGGGGTGAATGGGTGATGAGAGAATTAGGACCACCTGTGAAGACAAGTATCCAAGAAGTTCGGTCGTGAAGGGGAAGAAAGAAACACGCTGCAGAGGATGAGAGATCAAGGGTGAGGTGTTTGGGATAAGAGATACAAGGAGCGGGGGGGGGGGGGGGGGGGGGGGGGAGGGTGCGGGGCTCAGCCCGCTAAGCATCTGATTATTGATCTTGGCCCAGGGCATGATCTCATGGTTGGTGGGTGCAGAGCCTGCTTGGGATTCTCTCTCCCCCTCTCTCTGCCCCTCCCCCTCTCATACTGTCTCTGTCTCTCTCTGTCTCTGTCTCTCTCTTTCTCGCTCAAAATAAATAATAAAAAAAAAAGAAACACTAGGGTGTGTTTGGAAACTCAAAATGATCAGCGAAGAGCGAGATTGTGCCTCAGCTTTTGTGTTACTTTTCATAACGATGAGAACTTAGAATTGTGTAACTCTTCACAGTTTACCGAGTGTTATCACACACACTATCTCAGCCTTACAGCCATGCCATGAGGTACGTAGCAGCCCTGAGTTAGGGATGAGGCAGTAAGGGACATGTTCAAGGTCACAGCCAGGAAGGGGCAGGGCCAGGCCCCCGTGCCCACACTGCTCCCCTCCCCTAACCCAAAGGCCCTCCCTGTCCACAGCAGTCCTGTCCCAGAGGACGGGCACCAGAATTAGTCGGCACTCACACGGTATGGGTTGTGCCCTACCAGTGTCCCTCAGGCAGGTTTTCCAGTTGCCACCAAGCCAGTCACTTCTGCCTGCTGGCCCAGCTTTGATGTTATGAAGTCACGGCTGCTTTTCAAGAACACAAGACCCTGTCCCACTTCCCAAGCCCCTTTAACTGAGCCTCAGCTCTTCCTGAATTTCTGGAAGAAACCAACGATTTCTGGCAGGTGTCAGAGAGAGGATATGTGACATTTCGCATCCCTCACCTCCAGCCCCTGAGGCTTGTCAACACGGGGACCGCCACCCAGAGAGACCGTGGGTGGGTTAGTGACTGTGGCCAACCTCGGTGCCTCGGTCTCCACATCTGTAAAATCCTGTAAAATCCATTAGGATGAAGTGAGATGGTGGGTATACGGCACTCAGAAGGGTGCTTGGCACGTGATGACTGCTCTATTGACGCTGCTCGTGATTATTTTCATCCTCTCACTCACTCATACGTTGGACAGACATTTGTGGAGCACCTTCTCAATGCCAAGGATCGCTGTAGGCACAGCAAATACAGAGATGTAGCCACATGCTTCCTGGGCTCGAGAAGCATATGTTGTAACGAAGGGAAGGGATGTTGGAACACAAACAGCTCTGCCCTCGCAGGAATAAGCGAGGTGCAAAACACCGGGTACCCGGAGAAGAGAGCGCATCCAGGCGAGAGGCAGTCGGTAGGGGCAGGCTGCGGGGGAGGGCGGGAGGGGGAGACCATTCTCCACGGAAGGGGGCAGCTGCAGCTGAGCAAAGTCACAGGAGCTGGAGAAGGCAGAGACTGTTTGGGGGTGGGGGGCGGGTGGTGAGGAACCTGACAGGAGCATCTGCTCCGGGGAGAAGAGGGGAGGGGATGAGACTGGTTATCCTGGGGGAGGATTGTGGGAGGCCCAGATGTCAGTCCGGCAGACCCAGCAAGGGGCAGCCTGGGTGGAGGCAGGATGGTCAACTCTGCATTTACTTCTGGCTTCGCATCAGGGCTTTTTGGGAAGCCTAGTAGGATCTGTTGGTTTGGCTTTGTGTCTGTCGTCCTTAGGGGGGGTGGTGGGAGGGAAGGGGCCACAGTGTCAAGATTCGCCCCAGGCCGCCAGTTAGGTTTAGGCAGGACTCCACGGCACCTACCCCTTCCGTAACAGATGGAGGAACTTGAACCGGCCTGGTAACCCCACCCCGCTAACCCCTAGGGAATGCCCTGGAACTAGCACCCCCAAGCTCTCCAAAGAAGAGATGATTCAGTGCTATCTGCTCCCCCAGGGCCACCACCATGGGGGAGCAGGGACCTTGTGGGCACACCTGCCACCGAGGCTTCAGGGCCAAAGGACTGGCCTCCAATTTGCACAGAGCCAGGCCCCTACCTCCCTGTGGCCACATTTGTCGACACGGGTTGTGACCCCTGAGTTAGTCCAGTTTGCAGAACAGAAACCCAGAACCTAGCAAGGGAAACTGACCAGCCTGAGGTTACAAAACCAATCTGGGGGAAAGTCAGGACCTGGGAAAAGTAAATGAAATCGAGGGTGAGAACGTGCAAGTGCTGTGGGAATGGCAGGCTATTATCTCCTCCTTCATGGGCATTTCTCATGGTCGCTACTTCGGGGGAAGTCACCAGAAAGATAAATCAGAGAACCGGGAGCGTTGACACCATGGGCAGTGTGGAAAGAACACGGGATTTAGACCCTGGAGACAGTTAGGGGCCTGGCACGGCCAATACCAGCTGTGTAACCTTGGACAGCTCACTGCCTCCCTGACCCTCAGTTTCCTTTTCTAGGAAAATGCCTTATCAACCCTCGTTCTGTGGGGCTGAGGCGAAACAATGCATCTGATAGTGCTTTTAATGAGCCCTGGGCTCTAGGACTGTGGTGTCTTGTGAGGAGCAGTAAGATGGTAGCAACCAGCAGACCTGGGGGCTTGGAGGACTAGTGTGCAGCATCCTGGCACTTTCTGTCCCTGGGGGCGGGAGCCAGCTGCTGCCGGTGCTGGAACCCAAGTGTTCTGTCTCTCCTGCCCAGACGCGCCCCATGGGTCATGCCGGGCCCTCGACTTGCAGACCTCAGACACTGTTCATCAAGGCGTGCAAGGCACGACCTTCCATCACTGGGTGCTGACGAAGCTCCCAGTGAGCTCTGCACCCCCGCCCCACCTTAACACACTGTGGGTGCCAAAATGCGCCTGGCCAGTTGCTCAGCATTCCCCAAACTTCACAAGCTCTGCATCTCAGTGACGGAGGAGAGGCCCAAGTTGGATCAGTTTCAGGAAAACAAGAAGTGATTTCTCTCAAAGACCTTGGCGAGGTCTTTCCGCTCACCCCATCCCCACCCCCTGAGTGTTCTGGGCCAGGACAGCCGGAGGCCTGCAGCTAAACGTCACTCAGGATGTACACGCTTAGGTTAAAACAAAAGCAGGAGGCCGGGACTAATGGATGGACGTTGGCCGGGTTCCTTAGGAGAGCCTGGCGAGCTGGTGTTCCCTAGAGGCGGGAGAAGGTCTTCAGACATTCACGGCTATGCCTCCCGAGGGTGACCTTGGGCATGGCGCTTTCCACAGATGGAAAGGCAATGGGAAGAAATCGACTGTGGGACACCTAAACCCTTATGACTCAGAGGTTTCATTCATTCAGTCATTCAACAAGTATTTATTGAGCACCTATTGTGTGTTGGGGACTGTTCTAAGCCCTGGCAAACGAAACAGACAAAAACTTCTGCCCTTGGAGCTGATATTCTAGTGGGATCAGACAGAGAAGGAAGAGATAAACAAGAAGATAGGGAACGGTCTGCTGCTAGTAAAACCTTCAGGGGAAGAGAGCAAGGATGAGGGATAAGAGTAGTGGGGTGGGGAGTGTTTGCAGGTTTCAGGAATGTGGCAGGAAGGCCTCACTGAGAAGCAACAACAGAGCCAGGGAGACAGCCATGTGGATATCTGGAGGAAATGGCTCCTGGGCAGAGGGAACAGCAGGTGCAAAGTCCCTGAGGCAAGAACATGCCTGGGGCTTCAGTGCAGCAAGAGACTGAGTGGCTGCAGGAGAATGAGACCTGAGAGATGACAATAGATGAGCATTTTAATCTTTTCATATGGAGTCCCTTAGAAAAAGAGATCCAACAGATCCACCCACTGACTTTCAATGTGTTTGTAATCTCCGTGGGAGGTGCCCATTTCATGCTACTGTGTTTAAATGCCGGGGGCTCTGTCAGGAAAGAGTCATTCCAAACCTCAGCAACAAAGCCTCTGCTCCTCCAGGGCTCGTTTGTGCAGCAAGTGCCTGCATCCAGGACCTAGCACCTGACACTTACTAGCTGCATTACCTTGGGGAACAGCACCCTGACCCTCATTTTCTCCAGTGCAGCTCATCGGTTGCCTCGTCTGTGAAAAGCATTAGTAATACAACCTCCCATGCCCACCCCACTTGCTTATTAGATTTAAATTAGTAAGATCATAAATATGAAAGTGTCTTTTACATTGAAATGGGCAAGGTAGATCTAGGGGGGTGGTCATTTTCTTCAGTGAAGCCCGTGGTAAGGGGATTGTCACGGGCTGCCCGTCCCTCTGTGCCCCTCTGCTTCTCATACTGTGTTCCATGTGGGCCCAGCTGACTCTTACTTTAAGTGAGTCTGTATCTGATTCAGGGACACTCACCAAACACCCAGGGACTCCTAAATGAGCCAGGACTGAATTGCGCGCCCCCCCCCCCACTGACCTGTCTGGGAGGATTTTCCAAGCCCCATTGCTGAGGGGAGGGGTGGGGCAGGGACCCCAGGTGAGCCCAGCTGCTCCTCCTCAACACCCCCTCCCCCTACCTCCTCCAGGTACAACGGCCCCAACCTGGTTCTGAAGTATGACCGGGCCCAAAAGCGACTGGTGAACATCGCAGTGGATGAGCGCAGCTCCCCTTACTATGCACTGCGGGACCGGCAAGGGAATGCTATCGGGGTCACAGCCTGCGACATTGACGGGGATGGCCGTGAGGAGATCTACTTCCTCAACACCAATAATGCCTTCTCAGGTAAGGGTGTGGGGCCCTGGGCCTCTTCCTGCTTCCCACCCTCTTCCTCCCAACACCAGCTGGAGGTAGGGCCTTCCGGGCCCTGGCCTTCCTCAGGCTACTGTCACGGGCTCCCCCAGACATAGACCCCTGCTGCCTCCAGCACCTCGCTGTGTCCCAGCTGAGACCCCCAGGAGGACCCCTTCTTCTCTTGTAAATGAAGCTTGTTCTCAGCTCCCAGGCCCTGGGCCTAGAAACTTTGGAGCATGAATGGAGGAGACCTGTTCTCTCCCTCAGACTTTCTGTCCTCCTTGCCCCCCAGTCCTCCTAACCCCTCCCCTCCTTTCCCCCCACTGCTCACTGGACAGATGGCCCCCCGGAATCGCCCTCTATGCTGCTTCTAGGGGACCTTTCAAAATGCTTTGAAATCCTTCAAGGGCCCCCCACAGCTTTTAGCTGAGCTCATTTATTCACGCCACAAATTCCTGCTGAGCACCAACTCCATTCCAGACTAGAGGTACTAGAGGCTGGGGATACAACTTGGAAGAAGACGGACTTGAGTTCATGGAGCCTTTCCCAGCCCAAAGTGTCTCATCTGACTTACCTGGGGGTCTTGTATAAATGCACATTCTGACTCAGCAAGTCCGCGTGGGGCCCAACATCCTGCATTGCTAACATACTCCCAGGCTATGATGATGCTGCTGGCCCAGGGACCACACTTTGAGTAGCGAGGCCCTACAAACCAAGGAATGGCTGAGGAAAATTGATGCCCAGAAGGCTAAGTAATAGTAACAATAATGGTAACAGCTAATACTTAAGTAGCACCTACTGTGTGCCAGGCCTAGATCCAAGCACTTTATATTAATCATCTCATCTAAGCCTTGCAACAACTCATTTAGGTAGGTTCTGGGCATCCCACTTTATAGCTGAGGAGACCAAGGCACAGAGGTCACATGACTGGCACAAGGCCACAAAACTTGTAAGTCCCAAGATTCAAACCCCGGGGTCTGACTCCAGATCCACCCTTTAATTAAGATACACCCAAGCCCTGGGGTACCTGGGTGACTCAGTTGGTTAAGTGTCCAACTCTTCATTTCAATCTCATGGTTCGTGGATCGGGCTCTATGCTGACAGTACAGAGCCTGCTTGGGATTCTCTGTCTCTTCTCTCTCTGCCCCTCCCCCACTCATGCTCACTTTCTCTCTCTCTCTCTCTAAGTAAAAAAAAAAAAAAAAGAAAGAAAGAAAGAAAGAAAAGAAAAGGAAAAAAAGATACTCCATGGCCTTGCTCAATCCTATGTCCTCAGGACCCAGTGGAGAGCCTGACTCATAGTGGGTGCCTAGTGTTGCACGAGTTGGGGGACTATGTACTTGGGGCTAAATATCAAAATGGTTTCCAGCCCTTGACTCTCCCATTCTCTCAAGTCTGAGCTCAGCCCACTAGAATGAAGTCCATTCCCATGGGGCCACACCTGCTGGAAAGTCCCAGGCCATAATGTCTTCCTGGGGCACTCAGAGCCTCATGTCCCTAAGGGGCCAGGTGGGACATGCGTTGGACTCTTCCAGATGGCAGCAGCCTCTTCGGTTGGTCTAGACAACACCCTATAGTTCAGACTTTATGTATTCACCATCCTGGACCCTCCCAATCTCCTAGAGGCAGGTGATTGCCTGGCTCTGGGGTTCACCTTCCCCACCTCTTCCCCAGCCCGAGCACACACATTAGCTTTCCTTGGGCCCATAATGTTGCCCCCACTGGTGTTTGAGGCCAGGCCAGAATCCAGCCCCTAGACTGCCCTGATGTTGAGCCCTGCCAGTGGCATGAATGGGAGGAGAAGAGGTTGGGGCCCGTGCCAGGGGCAGGGGCCGACACAGGCGGGGCTGACTGGCTGGCAGCCAGCCTTGTGCAGCCAAGAAACAATGGGCCACAGCCCCGAGTGGTGTTTTATGGGTTTTCATCTCATCTTGCCACCAAGTGAGGCCTGAGAGATAGTAATTATCCCTACACAAATATCAGGGCATGATTACCCAGCTGGATTTACTGCCCTCTCTCCAACCAAGCCAAGATTGGATTAGGACACAATTAATTGATGGGCTGATCAACCCTTTAAGTTGATCAAGGTCAGGAGGGGAGCAGCAGCAAGGGACAGCGGTGAAAGGGGTGAGTCCCCAGGAAGATGTGGGAGGGCAGGGAAGCAGAAATAGGGGAACTATGGAAGGTGTAAAAAAGAACTATGGAAGGGGGGGGGGGCGGTGTTCAACATAGGCTTGGCAGGCAGGATGCCAGAGGAAGGGGACAGACTCTCCTCCCCACTCACCGAACAAAGAGCACCTGGGAGGAGACTTCAGGTGGCTCTGAAGCAGTAGCCCCTCCCATGCTCTTGGAGTGTTCCATTGTGAATCCTAGGACAGAGGTGCTTGGCCCCAGCTGTACGTTAAAATCTCCCGGGGAGCTTTTATCACTCCCAGTTCCCACAGTGCACCCCAGTGTGGTCCAATCCGAATCTCTGGGGGTGGGACCCAGTTAGCAGACTGTAAAGCTTTCCAGGTGATTCCCATGTGCAGTCAAAGTTGAAAGACTAACCAACCCCCCACCCCCGCACCAGTCATGTTAGTTCCGTGCCCAGCCTAGCCTAACCACGGCCCCATTCATTCATGAATGTATTCATTCATTGGACAACTATTTAATGAGCACCTACTGTGTGCCAGGCTGTATTCTAGGCATTGAGGATGCCCTATGAATGAAACAAAAATCCTACCCTCCTGAAGTTTACACTGTATGCCCAGTACAGCTATATATTTCTCTAGCTACCTGACTCTCATGGACTCTGAAGTCCTCATACCGGCACCCCAGCCCAGCTAGATTTTGAACGTCCTAAGAGCACAGTTAAAACCTGATAAATAAATCCCGAAAGAACAGACAAGGCATGAGTCATTGGGCCTGAGAGAAGGTGTGCCAACCAAGGTAAGGCAAGGGGAGGCAGCAACACGGAAGACCCCCAGGAGGTCCTGGGCTTCCTGGGTTGGAGGGCACAAGTGCTCATCTGGGAGAGGCTGGAGCTGGGCCCCCAGCGCTGGGGTAAGGGCGACAGTGCCCAGCAGCCTCAGCTCCAGACGTGCAGCTCCCGGTGACCTTCTGTGGGTTCGAGTTCATTTTTCAGTTGGGTGATTCAGTCGATTCATCGACAGTGGGCAGGTGTGGAGCTGGGATATTTGTGCCACGTCAGCGCCTCCTTGGGTCCAGCTGGCACGATACTCAGCCACTGCCACCCTGCCCACTGTGGGGAACCTGAGATCCCCTCTAGGAGTCCTGCCAACCCATGCCTGCCCTGGCATGTGCCTGGGAGGGACCTGTGGAAGGACAGCCCTGTCCCCTCCCTTAGCCAGTCTTTGGGATGTCAGCACTGGTGTCCTGGAGAAGGGTTGAGACCCTGCATCCTGGCAGTGGGGGTCAGTCTGTACAACACTGGGGTCTGCACCTTACTCACTGGGTGACTTCTTTCAGCCTCAACCCCTTCATCTGTAGAACACGAAAAACTCTATCAACTTCCTAAGCTCAGCTCCCTCCATGAGCTCCATAGACTATATCCAGAGTTTCTGTCGTGACCTACAACACCCCTCCTTGGTGTGAGCCAGATTGCCCTTCTGACCTCGTTGCCTCCACTCACTTCCTCTTGCTCACCATGTTCCCACCTGAGGCCTTCATACTTGCTGTTCCCTCTGCCTGAAATGCTTTTCCCACCACTATTGTCAGAAATCACTCCTTCCCTTCATTCAGGCTCATCCCCAGATGTCCTACCTACCATCCCCAGATGCCCTACACCTTAAATCCCTATCTGTCTCTGCTACCTTAATTCACTTTATTTCTCTTCCTAGCACTTAGCACTACTGAAAGTATGTTATACATTTGTTGTTCATCTCTCCTACTCGGCTCCACAGGTGTAAAAACTTTGTCTTGCTTGCTGCTGTGTGTCCAGGCCCAAAGAAGTGCTTATGTCACTTAATAAACATTCAATACATACATTTGAATGAGTAACTGAGATACTCAATGAAAAGCACTCATAATGGTGTCTAGGACTTAATAAGTGCTCTCCAAGCAATAACCATTATAATCTTGCAGCGTGAAGCAAGTCAGAGGCTTTAGAAGTTTCCTGGGCAGAGGGGTCAGGCCTCCCTCCTGGCCCATGGGAGAGAGAGACTCTAGGAGCAGAAACAGAAAAGGACCATCATGTAAACAAGTACCACCCAGATAAGGGTACCAGGGGGGCATGGGTTAAGGATTAAGAATTGGAAGATAGGTAGGAGGGAGGGAACAGAAAGACTGGCCACAATCCCAAGAAGGCCTGGGCCACATAACCAGCTTATGGCTTAACTTAACTGGAAAAATACAAGCCAGTGTGGTTCAGATAATACATTACTTGGTGAAAACCAGGTAGGAGGGGATGTAGGACAAAGGGGGACCAGAGGCTGGTGCCAGCACCTCCCTCGCCATCCAAGGACCCAGGACCTCCTGCAGCTCCCGGTCAGAGCCCATCGCCCTAGGGATCTGGCGCTGGCCAGCCTAGCTGCTGTCCTGTGTGGCCCCAAGTTCTCCTGCCCATGTAACCTTGAGTAACGGTGGTGTGGGTAGGGGATGGGCCAGCGGCAACTGTGAGCCCCACCACTTACGTTATTTTTACTCGCTGAGTTCAACAGAATAGTCACTAATAATCTGCTGCCTTCAGTCTGCATATACCTCCCTCCTCTTCTACCGAAACTGTAGTGTGTACTCTACTCACGTGGCTGCTCTTGGTTTGTTTCATTTAGCAATCAATTTTGGGTATTATTTCACAGCAGCACACAGATAGCTTGCTCATTCTTTTGATGGCTGTGTAGTACTCCATTGTGTTGATTTGCCATTCACCAGATCGGTCCTCTGTTGATGAACATTTAGGTTGCTTTCAATCTCCTGCTCCAACAAGCCGTGCCACCAAATGAATAAGTTTATGCAACATACCATTGTCCACAATGGCAGGTGCGCCTGTAAGGTGAGTTCCTACAAGGGAATCACTGCATCAGAGGAGCATACGTGTGTGGATTTGATAGGCATTGCCAAACCACCCTTCAAATGGACAGTCTAATGACATTCCATTTGGCCCTGACACGAGTGAGCATTTCCCAACATTCTCATCGACACAGTGTGTCATCATTTTTAATATTTGCCAATCTTATAGGAAAAAATTGGTACCTAAATGTAGTCTTAATTTTCATTTTTCTCTAAACGAGTGAGGCTGAGCATATTTTTATGTATTTGAGTCTCTGCTCATCGTCTTTGCCCATTTTTTCTATTGATTATTGGCCTTTTTCTTATTGATTTATAACACCTCTTTATAAATTAGGGAAATTAGTCCTCTGTCTGTAATGCATGTTGCAAATAGTTTCCCCTTGTTTGTCATTTTTGTTTTGTCTTTGTTCATCGCGGGTTTTGCAATGCAGAACAATTTTAGGTTTATGAACTTGGATTTATCGCTGTTTTCTCTGACGGCTTGTGGGCTCTGTGTCGTCCTTAGGCCACCGGGAGGGGCTTCTGTGCCCTCTCAGAGAGAAGGGGTCAGTCACTGTGCCAGAAACGAAAGGGGACGGGGGGGGAGGGTTGCACTTCCAGCTTCTGCCCACACCACAGATGAGCCACCTGCTCTTGAAAGCACCCCCGGTCCGGCAGCTCCCTCAGCCAGGCCACTTGCAGCTACACCCAGACACGCTGTCTCTTGCAACTCAGAGTGTGTTCTGTGGCCCAGCAGCACCGGCAACAGCCAGACGCTCAGGCCCTATTCCAGACCTACCAGACCAGAATCTGCATTTTAACAGGATGTCCTTGACTTCCTGTGCCTGGTGAAGCCTGAGTACCTGCTCAGTCTCCACCTTTTATCCTAGTCGGCTCCCAAGGTCTCCTCATCCCCAGCCTTGTTTCCTTTGGATGCACAGTGCTGATTTTCAGCTCACCCAGCCTGGCCCCCTTTGGGAAGAAGCTCATGAGTGCTCAGGCTCCCTCCCCTACCCCTATGGGGCTTCATTTACATGTGGCCCCATAAGAAGGCAGGATGGATGAGGCTGTCAAAGCAGTTCCATAAAGAGTATGGGGCCCAAAGGCCATCAGAACGAGGTTCCTTAGGAGTCAGGGACTAGACTGCCCTCCACCAGCACCCCTCCAGCTCTTTCATACAAGGTGGGATGGGGACACTTTGAAGTCAGGCCACTGTTTGAAGCTCAGCTTTGCCACTTAACACCGGATGTGCATCTCTAAGCAAATGACTTAACCCTCAGAGTCCCAATTTCTCTCTGTAAAATGAAGAACCTACCTTCCCGACACGACATGGAGAGGGCTAAATGAGCTGGTATGAGTGAAGCATCTGGCAGGGGTTGGTCAAGATTTCCCTCTTCACCCAGGGATGGAAGGAGGAAGACTGGGGTCAGAAATTATATCACGGTCAAGGGAAGTCTAGGTTCCTTCTTTATTAAAATGTCCTTTGCCTAAACTAGTCCTTTCTTCCCCTGAGGCCATCACAGCTTTGCTGGCTTTCCGTTGACTAAGTCTTATAAAGCATTTTATATTTAATATCAGCGTATACAGTTGTCTCCTGGGATGTGGCTCATTGAGGGCCTGGAGTGGTCATGCCCTGTAATTCCCTGGATGATGATGGTGGCATGGTGGTGATGATAATGATGGTCATGATGGGGAGGATGGTGAGGAGGGTCATGATGATGGTGACAGGGGTGGTGAGGATGGTGGTGGTGATGATGAGGGTGGTGATGATGATATTTTTTTTTATTTTTCCAAGTTTATTTATTTTGAGAGAGACATAGAGCAAGTGGGGGAGGGATAGAGGGGGGGAGGGGAGAGAGAAAATTCCAAGCAGGCTCCATGCTGTCAGCGCAGAGCCTGACGTGGGGCTCGAACTCACAAAACCATGAGATCATGACCTGAGCCAAAACCAAGAGTAGGAGGACACTTAAGCAAGTGAGCCATCCAGGTGCCCCTATTATTTTTATTATTTATGGAATTTATCATGTGCCAGATACTGTCCTAAGTACTTCACACGCATTATAGAATTTAACTCTCACAACAGCCTGATGAATAGGTGGCCGTTCTCCTTATCCAATTTTACAAATAAGAAAAAGACAAGCTGATGACTTGCCTAAGGTCACCCTAGGCCAGGGACGTTGCTGGCTCCCTCCTTAACCCTGCTGTTTGGCAGTAATCTCTTTGCCTTATGAAGGAAGTTGGAAGCAGAGCCCTCTTCCCTGCCATACACATAGCTCACTCTTCTCTTTGCCACCAATACCAGACCACAAGCCAGGTCATCTCCCTGAGGTGGGGGCAGCCCATGGGGGAGGAGGCACTCAGGCCAGTGATCCTTAGGAAGAGCCCTTTATGATCCAAACGCACCCTCCTAGTGGCTCCAAGTTATCCTCTGGGGACAGAGCTTGGTGTGGAGGGGATGACAGAATGGTGACTTGAGGGCCACTTGCTTAACACTGCTGCCCTCCATGCAGAACCTTCCCCTTTTATTTGTCTGATGATTCCCCCATCTCTGCCCCTTCTTCCTCCTACACCCGAATGAGTCTGCTCCTGAGACATGTTCTTTCTCCTCTGCCCCAGCTCCAACCTCACTGCTGTGCAAGCTGTTATCCTTTGTGGCCAGTGACCTCTTGGACATGTCTTCTCTCCACTTTGGGACCCTGTCAGATGCAAGTGGCCACTCCCAGCTGGCCCAGCCTCCCTGTTTCAGTCGCTGTCCCTACATTGTGGACCTCTCTCACCCAATCCCCCCTGCCCTTCATGCTCCAGCTCCCTGTAGCCCGTGCTTCCTCTCACTCCCCCTATCATCACAGAGGTGTCCGCCTTTTGTCCCTTGCTAGCTCACTCCTCACTCCACTGCCAGGTTAATCTTCTGGAAACACTGTCTTCCCCAGATCAGAACCACCAAGGCCCCTTCACCGTCAGTCTTGGAATTAGTGGGTCTCTCCTGCCCTGCCATGTTTTTCCTCCTCAACCTCCACAAACTATCCTCTCTGGCGTCTCCTCTGCATCTCTGTCTATGCACCCGGCCTGCCTAGAGCACCACCCCTCCACCTAAGCCACAGAGCGCAGCACACAGCACAGGCTTTGAATCTGTCTCCACCACTTACTAGTTCTGTGACCTTGGGCAATTGACTAATCTCTCTGCCCCCTCAATTTCTCCACCTGTAAAATGGGTCTATACCAGCTCTCAAGGTGGCTGTGGGGTTTCGGCAAGAGGATGGTTGTAAAAGAGAATGCTTCACACAAAGCCTGGCCACGCCAAGTGCTCGATAAACAAGAGTCGTTGTTGTTATTCTGACCCTTCAAGTACGGGTACACATGCCTCCTCCATCACGAGGCCCTCCCTGCTCACTACAGCCCCTTCCACCCTGACTCCATGGCATCTCCAGGATGTATCATCCTGTCCTGTTTCTCAGAGCTCTAATAACTGTGGGGTCTTAGGTAGGTCCCTTGCCTCTTGTGCATCAGGTCAGGGGAATAGTGCCCACCTTGGGGGTTGTGGTGGGGGTTAGTGAATGAATATGTGCCTGGCACATGACTGAATATATATGAAGTGCTATAGAAATGTTAAGTAATATTAGTTTCACTGTGGTCTCACAGCATCTCCTCTACTTACCCTTCCTGTTGTAGAATGGACTGTAAGCACCCTGAATCGGCGACCAGGACTCCTGCTTCTCTGTGGCCTCCTACTGCACTTGGTACCCAGCAGGGCATGTTAGACCCCCCGAGCCTCACCTACAGGGCCTTCCCAGCTGGTCACCTGGCAGTAACTGGCAGTTCCAAGCCTCCTTTAATGCCAAGATGCCAAAGTCGGGATGGGAATTGGGAGCCCCCAGACCTGCCTCTCACAGCGGCCGTGACCCCGAGCACCCCATGTCTTGCCCATGAACACCCTTCTCTTTGTCCCAGGCCTCTGCCCTCTCAGAGTCTCCCACAGGGGCTCAGGAGAGCCCCCGTCTTCTCCCTTCTTCCCGAGCAGCTGCCCCCCGACTTGGCGAGGGACCCCAGGGCAGAGTGCAGCTACAAGGAGCCAGAAGGCGGGATTACACGCTGACATGGGCCGGAGGCCAGTGCCGGGTGGTTATTGCCAGTGCCATCGACCCACACAGCTCACTGTTTATCTGTCTTCCTGACACACCTAATTACCCAGGTTGCAGCTGCCAGAGCGTTTGCTCTTCCTAAATCACGGGCTCCCATCTCTCCTCACCCAGGCCTCCGGGCCTCTGCCTGTAGAGGGGCTGCCATTGATTTTGCCGTTCCCATTTATGATCTACAAGGCTCTGCATCGCTGTTGCACATTTTACCTTAATTAGTTTATTCTTCTGGGCGTCCCTGGTCAGCTCAGAAGCCAGGAGGTGGAACAGGGGAAGAAGCTAACAGCACATGGCGCCCTGACCCTTCTCCAGAGCCTGCGTGGACATCCAGAGACAGCAGTTTGCTAAGAACAGTGCTAGGTCCACGGGATGTTAATAGATGAGCTGTGAAGAGGGGTTCCATGGCCAACTGTATTTGGGAAAGACTGTATTAAATGATTAAGCAGGGGCGCCTGGGTGGCTCGGTCTGTTAAGCATCTGACTTCAGTTCAGATCATGATCTCGCAGTCCATGAGTTCAAGCCCCACGTCGGGCTCTGTGCTGACAGCTCAGAGCCTGGAGCCTGCTTCGGATTCTGTGTCTTTCTCTCTCTCTGCCTGTCCCCCGCTCATATTCTCTCTCTCTCTCTTTCTCTCTCTTTCTCAGAAATAAACATTAAAAAAATTTTTAAATAAGATTAAGCAGGTAATTTATTGCAAGACTTTTTAAAAGTTTTAATAGACTGATGTCCATGGAGAATCTCGAGGGGGCATGATGAAAGGTGTGGTCTTTCCCAAACTCAGATGATCACAAAATCTTTTTTCCAGGCATCTCACAGAGACCAGGGTTCCATAAAGCACACTCTGGGAAATGTTTGTCTTGGGTGAGCGGGAGGAATGGGAGGTCATGAAGCCAACAGAGAGGGACAGAGTCATCCTGGTCCCGTTTGTTCCTCTTGTCTCACTGAGGTAGGAACTCAACGGCGTGAGAAATTTCTGCCACTGAATGCACAGGTACCCATGGTGCTCTGTGAGCCCCGGCTGCCGGCAGCTGCCTTCTCACCCCGGCCTGCGCTTCACCAGAAGTTAACCAGGGTACTTCAGTGGGGACTAGATGAGCGGGAGGTTACCGTCTAAAGGGGCCCTGGTGTGACAGAGGAGGGCAGGGCCGCTCACTGTTGGGGGAGGCTGGAGACCTGGAAGCCTGCGGGGCCCTCCGCAGAGGTGCCCTGAGCGTCAGCAAGCGTTGACCAGGCTGCCGCCGCCTCGGGAGCAGCCGTGAGCACGGCGGGCCAGGCCCACAGTCCTCTACCGCAGTCCTGAAATCCAAACCATTCTGAGAGCCTCAGGTGTTTTGTTTTTTTTTTTTAAGTTTGTGGGAAAGTGAATTGATAGCAAAACCTGTCCTGGGCTGATGTGAGCTATTTATAGACTTTATTTATCCCACTTAGTGTGAATATTCATATATTTTACAGCAGAAATATTAATGTGTTTAATTATAGGGTGCTGCCCCATCCCTCTTGGGGGTGTTATGTAATAAATGGTGTGTGCACTGTGTTGCCTTTCTAAAATGTGAAAGGAAAAAATCTAAATTTCTAAATACATCTGGCCCCCAGGGATTGTGATGAGGTGCTGTGGGGCTGCCGTGTGCAATGCTGACCATGGCCCTGGGGCTTCAGTGCCTTTTTTTTGATGTGGATTTTATTTTAGAGAGAGAGAGAGAGAGAGACAAAGAGAGTGAGAGTGGGGGAGGGGCAGAGAGAGAGGGGGACAGAGGATCTGAAGCAGGCTCCAAGCTCTGTGCTGACAGCAGAGAGCCCGACCTGGGGCTCAAACCCACGAACCATGAGATCATGACCTCATGACCATGAGCCGAAGTCGGACACTTACTTGACTGAGCCACCCAGGCGCCCTTTCAGTGCCTTTCATCCTGTAACTCCCATAGCCACAATGTGGGGGAGGAGGCACAGGAAGGAGTCAACTCCCTTGACCCCCAGGTGAGGAAACCAAGGCTGGAGAGGATAAGGAGCCAGCAAGGCCTGAGCGGAAATTGGCGTGGGCACAGGCTCAGGCCATCGGAGTCAGCACCTGTGCTCCCATCCAGAACCAACTCCTCAGATGCCCCCGTGGGCTTCCCTCCCAGGCCGCCATGGCTCTGTGCAGACCCCAGATGTGGTTCCTCAGCCAAGCCTCCACAGAACAGACACCTGCAGGCCTCCCGGATCTGCTTTCTGCTCCCCTCAGAAAGGGCCTTTCCCTCCCCCAGATTGGCCTCTGCCCCTCTAAGAGAGTCAGGCTCCAGTGCCAGCTCCCTGGTGTCTGGTGAGCATTTGAGGCCAACTCCAGACCCCACAGGCCACGCACCAGCCCCCGTGGGTCCCTGTGGTCTGAGGAGGTTCCCATGGGAGGCCACTCAGAGAGCAAAGCCTTTTGTTGTCTCCTGGGCAGAGCACCTGAGAGATCCTTTATGTCCACCCTCACCTCACATGCTCACACTCCCACAGTCCTCTTCAGTCACTCGTTTCGTGCACTGACTCTCGCCAGAGCCCTGCAGTGCAGAGCTAATGTCCCTGAAGAACCTTCAAGAGTGGCCCATCTGTAACATGGCAATGACCACTTGTGTCTAGACCACTTGGTCTCATAGCTACCGCCTTGAGGGGGGCACTGTGCTAAGCCTTTGGGGTGCATCATGTCACGTATTCCGCACGGTAAACTTGACACAGTTATTACTGCTGTCCCATTTCCAGGGAAACTGGAGCTCAGAGATGCTAAGCAACTTGCCTAAAGTCAACAGCCAGCCCCCAGTAGTAGAATCTGGGTAGAACAGAGACCAGGACTGGGGCTTGTGTACTCTAAACCCAGACGTCTTAACCGCTGCAGCATGCTGCTTCCTTCCGCCTAAGCCCATGGCCTCTCCCTTGGGCCAGCCAGAGAGTCAAGTGCAGGGGCCTGTCCCCAGGTCCACTCTTCCCCAGGCTCACCTTCCTGACTTCTGCAGCTGCTCCTTGCGTGTGTTCCTATGCCAGTCCTTGCGAGCAGAACACGATCCCTCCTAAAATATGACTGCTCTGGGTCTCACAGGAGCAAGAAATAAACTAGGGGTGACAGCAGAGCAGAGAGCTTTGATCAAGTGGTCTTAGAAAAGCTTGAGCCTCCGGCCACCAGAAGTTCTTCCCTGCTTCCCCAAAACCAAGCTGCTTAGCCATGAATGTGCCTCAGGAGGCCACAGACCCCCTGCAGTTACATGTGGTATATCGTGTGGTGCATGTGTGTGCAACTCCCTGAGCTGAGGGTCCTCAGCCTCCATCCACTTCTCAAAGGGATGGAGACCACTGCTCCCTAGGGCCTCCCAGGGCTGCCCAAACCCTGCACACCACCTGGGTGCTGACGCTGCTGCCGTCCGGTTCCCCTGGGTGTGGGAAACAGATCT
Organism: Felis catus; assembly: GCF_018350175.1. Classification (NCBI taxonomy): domain Eukaryota; kingdom Metazoa; phylum Chordata; class Mammalia; order Carnivora; family Felidae; genus Felis; species Felis catus. The sequence goes on along the minus strand of NC_058378.1, from coordinate 56,886,173 downwards.
GTCAGAACCCCACTTCCAGCCCCTTCCTAGATCCGGACTTAGAGCTCCACCCACCAACCAGGATCATTTTTTCCCAGACCCAGATCAGGTCCTGCAATCCAGCAAAGAATGTAGGAGGCAGCTTCTGGGGAAAGAGAGATTCTGGGTTGAGTTTGGGTGCTGAGATATCAGCAATCCCAGATCTCCTGGATGTTGCAGGAACATGGTGCAGAATGTGAAACCCAGCTGTTGAGAGTCATCTCGGACACACAGCAGTGGTAACATTTCTTTTGTAGTTCCTGAGGCCTGGGCTGGCTCTTTTCATAAGCCTCAGAGTCTCTTCTCTCAACTGAAAATACCTGAGTGCCCCCCAGACGGAGCCTCGCCTGCTTGGGTGAGTGCTGCGGGGTGACCTCACCTTGCCGCAGGTGACCCATCCACCTGTGGCCCCGACCACCTGTGGTAGGTGCCCCGAAACATACCTGCACACCGGCCCACCATCCACCGGCGCTCCCTTCCTCTTCTCTCCAGGGGTGGCCACATACACGGACAAGTTGTTCAAGTTCCGCAACAACCGGTGGGAAGACATCCTCAGTGATGAGGTCAACGTGGCCCGCGGTGTGGCCAGCCTCTTTGCCGGGCGCTCCGTGGCCTGCGTGGACAGGACGGTGAGTTCAGGGGTGCGTGGGGGGCCTGGGGAGAAGAGGGGGGCACGCAGTGATGGGAGAGCCTGGAGGGGAGCCAACAGGCAGACGTCCCCCGACAGAGTGAGGCTGTCCGGGGCAGAGCCCAAAGCTTCACCAGCAGCTCCCACCGTGCCTTGCACATAGTAGATACTACATATCAACAAGACTTGCAGGGTGAGTTGCAGTCTACTTTCATATCCTTTCTCCCTGGAGGCCCTCCCGGCAGCCAATGAGGAAACGGGTCAGGGGCTGTCATCATCGTGTCCGTCGGGCAGAGGAGGGAGCCGAGGCCCAGCCAGGGGCAGTGGCTTGCCTGAGGACCCAAAATAGATTGGCAGTGTGACTAGGACGTGAATCAGACTTCTCTAGCTCTAAACCTCGGGCTCATTTTTTCAGCCAGTATTTATGAAGTGCTTACTTTGTGCCAGGCATTGAGCCACAGAGCTCTCCCCGAAAATATTTGTGGAACAAATGGAGGCATGACAAAGAGGCTCATGGGTGGGTGAGTGGAGGGTGGCCCGAACGTCCAAGTACTCTAGTTAATCAAGAGCTCTGTCGCCGCGTTCGCGCCTGCTAGTCCACCGTACCGCAGGGGCCATCCCAAAGCAGGTGGGGAGGAAAGGCTGAGGGGGAGGGCAGGGGCAGATGCAGCCACCTGTCCCATGGGGTGGCCCAGCAGTCCCAGCCAGAGCAGGAGGCTTGCCGTGGAGGTGATTTATCCCTCCTGTCACCTGCTCCCCTCCTGCCCCCTCCTTGGCTTCATAGACAGTCGTCAGTAAATCAGGGACCCAGCTGCTGCCCAGCTCCATTCTGGGGGCAGGGTCGAGGGGCCTTGCTCATTTCAGGATTGAGATGGCACAAGGGGATTGGGGATTCAGTGTGAATCTTCACAGCAGGGGCCTCCAGGCCTTGGGAGAAGGCAGGTGCCAGGTATAAATATTTATTTCTTAACAAGCTGGCACTGGGAACAGAAGCCAAGCTGGGCTGTGAAGCCACATTTAGCCCTGACCTGAATCTTTGCCACCTGGACTCCTGCCTGGTGGGAGGGAATGAGGAGGCGGCAGCTCTGGGAGCGGCCCCCACCAAGAGTAAGAAGGGTCTGGGGGGTACCAGGCCCAGCCGCTGCTGGGAGCCTCTTCCCAGGCTCCTGCTTCCTGTCTCGCTCCTTCTGAACCAAGGCTTCCCACACGTGGCCAAGGTGGAAACCATCTCCGATCTGGTGGCAGGGCCTGAAGGTTAATCACAAAGAGATGCACTCTTGTCCTAACAAGGTCATCTGCACGCCCACGCCTTTCACCACAGGACAGAGGCACCACGTGAAATGAAAAAAGAAAAAGAAAAAAAAAAAAAAAACATGCTTTGGCACACAGCACTGTAGGCAGGCACTTAGCGGCTTGCTCAACCCCAGCCTCAGGGAACTAGAAAGAACCCCTACAGTCAGTCTGCCACCAGGAAGGGGGCTGCTTTCTGTGTCCAGCCACCACTGCAGCCTCAGCAATCCCTGGGGCCTGAGAACTGTGGAGGGGGGCAGTAAGGTGAGGTCATGGCCACTCTGGAAATTGAGAAGTAGGAACGTAACCTGGTTTTTGGAAACCCAAAAGCAATCTTAATAATGACAGCTAACCTTAATAAAGTACCAACATGCCAAGCCCTGTGCTCAGTGGTTTATATGCATCATCTTCCTGAATCTTCACAATAAGCTTATGAGGTACATGCTATCATTATCCCCATTTTACAGATATGGAAACTAAGGCTTCAGGCAATTAAGCAACTTGACCTGGGTCACATAGTAAATGGCAAGCAAAGCCAGGAATGGAGCCCTGCCTGCCTGAGAATGAATCAGACGCCATGGCTCCCCTGCTTCTGGGTGAACCCACAGCAGACACACATTTCTAACCACAGGCTCTGTTACAGTGTTCATCCTACTCCTTCCTCAGCCCCGCAGCCCCCACTGGGAGCCTTTTAATCTACCTGTTCCCAAAGTGTGGTCTCCAGACCAGCAGCACCAGCATGTTAGAAATGCGGATTCTGAGGCCTGACCCCCACTCCACCCTCCAGACCGGCTGAGTCTGAACCCACGGTGGGCGGAGGGGAGCAGAAATCTGGGTTTGAACTAACCCTGCGGGTGACTCTGGTGCAGGCTGCAGTTTGAGAGCCATCTCGCAGGTCAATGTCTCAACCCTACCCCGTGCCCTTCCTGCCCTCTCCCCAGCAGCCCTCACTCCCTCTCGCCCCCAATCCTGGCACACTTGCCTGCCCTTTGTCTGCAGCTGCCTCATCATTCACCCACCTTTCTGGATCCAGCTGAAAGCCGGTCTCTTACAAGAAGCGTTCCCTGATCGATAATGATTATGCCTCATGTTTATATAGCATTTTTATCTCTCGGAGACCTTTCACATGTGTTGTCTCATTTCATCTTCTCAACAACCCTGCCAGGAAGCAGGGAGAATATGATTCCCCTTTAACACACGAGGAGACGTAGCCACAGGGGGCGAGGAACCTGCCCGAGGGCAAAAAGCAACGTAGGGGCAGAGCCTGGATGAGGACCAAGCTAACACCCCTAGACCATGGCTCTCCGGGAGTGGTTCCTGGGCCAACAGCATCACCTTCACCTGGGAACTTGTTAGAAATGCAAACTCAGGGCCCACTCCGGAGCTCCCGAATCAGAAACTCAAGGGATGAGAGCCAGCGTCTGTGTTTCAACAAACCTGCAGGCAATTCTGATGTAGGCTGAGGGTGAGCCCACTGCCCTGCTGGGAGTCTCTTTCCAGTCTCATCTCTGAGAATCACCTCACTGTCCCAGAGCGATTGTAGTCAAGGTCACATGTGAGTCTCTGCAGCCTTCTATAGCCATAACACATCTGTGTTTGTCAAGTTTTATCAGCCCAATACATTGAAGAAAGGAACTGGCTATAACGGAAGTTTATCAACATCCTAATTTCTAGCAGAGTGCCTTTCAGTTCATTTGGGCTTAAATTGCCCGTTTGTTGACAGGACTGCTAACAGCCGGGAGGGTCAGGCATGGGCATGGGGAGGACTCACTCTCCCCTTCGGGCCCGTTCATTCAGGCTTCATCCTGTCATTTCACACACATGTACCCCGCTTCTGGGATGGGCAAGAGCCTTTCAGGGTCCTCCCCCAGTCATGAAGCTGTGTTGCAAAGCGGTGCATCTCAGACTTCAGTTTTGCACAGGGATCACGTGGGGTCTTGTGAAAATGCAGCCTCTGATTCATCAGGCCTGGCGGAGGGGAGGGGTCACCGAGAGTCTTTATTTCCAACCTGCTCCCAGATGACACCGATGCTGCCAGGCCAGGGACCACGGAGGAGCGAGATTCGTGAAGCACAGAGTCCCAGGTGGCAGGATGGGGGCTCAGAGAACCAAAAAAGAAGGGGCATAAATATCTTTAGAGAACATCTTTTCCACCTTCTCCAGCTTCGGCCCCTGACACACCCTACCTTGCCTTTCATATTCCAGCAACACTGAACCAACTACTTGTGGTTCGCCTACATACATCATTCTCTATCACCTCTGCCTGGAAGGTTCTTTCCTCTACACTTCACCTGGCTGAGACTCCTCTTAGAAAACCTTTTCTGAACTCTGCATGGTTCAGTGCCCTTCCTCTGGGGGCCCTCTTCTGTACACCAGGAAATGCTGTACATATTCTCTTTCTTCTCTAAAATATTTTTAATTCCAGTAGAGTTAACATATTTATTTTTTTAATTTTTTAATTTGAATTCCAGTGTAGTTAACATACATATTCTCTTGATCATATGCGTAATTGTGCTATCGCTGACATGTCTGCATCCCCTCAGGAGACTGTGAGTTCCTTGGTTGTCCTCACCCACCAGTCAGACAGACCCAAGTAGCTCTTAATCAGCTTCCCCAAAGAAAACATGCCGTCAGTGATTGGTTCGGTGGGATGGGGGGTGGCTTCTGGAGTCACTGGGTAAGAAATAGAATCAAGCCAGGAGGGCTGAGGGCCGAGAAGGGGGTGACAGAGCACAGTCGGCCTGGAACTCAGCTGTTTCTCCTGGGTTGTTTTGTGTTTATGGCTTGCCTTTAAAGTTTATATTTATTTCTTGGGGCACCTGGGTGGCTCAGTCGGTTGAGCGTCCCATTTTGGCTCAGATCATGATCTCACGGTTCATGAGTTCAAGCCCCGCTTCAGGCTCTGTGCTGACAGCTTGGAGCCTGCTTCGGATTCTGTGTCTCCCTCTCTCTCTGCCCCTCCCCCTCTCGTGCACATGCTCTCTCGCTCTCACTCTCTCTCTCTCTCTCAAAAATAAATAAACATTAAAAAAAATTTTGTAAGTTTATTTATTTATTAATCAAGCCCTGCAGAGCCTGGTGCAGGGCTCAATCTCACGAACCGTGGGATATGACCTGAGCCGAAACCGAGAGTTGGATGCTTAACCGACTGAGCCACCCAGGTGCCCCATGTTTATGGCTGGCCTTTGAATGAGACTATAGGCAACCGAAGAATGAAGACTTTGTCTTAGGTACATTTATAGCAAGAGCGTGTTGCATGTAGTTGGAGTTCAAGATATATCTACTATCTGATTAATTGGAGGGAAATGATGAGAGGAAAGCTAGAAAACCGTTAGAATTTAGAAATCGTGCAGATCTCTTGGGGAAAGGAGGCATCCACTGAAGAAATGACACCGTTATACTAACAGACAGAAAAGAGTCTTTCATCCGCAGGGTTTCGGACTAGAGCGGAGAACGACTACAGCTGCAAAGAGCTGGTACCCAGGCTTCTCCTGGATGCAAAGGAAAAAAATATTTGAGACAGTGTTAGAGAGACAGAAGCAATATACTATTTCTTTCTGGTAATGTGGGAAAACCAGGGGGATGGAAGAGGGAAGGAGGACCCCTGCATATCCGAGCCACCTATGCTACCGAAATAGAGGAACAAGGAGATACAGGGTGGGCAGTGGGGAGGGAGCAAACTCCGGAATTTGCTTGTCATCTTGGCTGGAGTGAGCTTGAATGGGAGAGAGAGAGAGAGAGACTGAGAATAATGGGAATTGGTAGATCAATCAATCAGCAAATATTTATTGAGCAGCTACCCTGGCTGGCAGCTGGAGAGAGCTCAGCTGGAGAGAGGCACATTAGAAAATTGTCTATAAAAAGGTGGTTGTGGGGGAGAGGGAGGGATGTGTTCTTCTGGAACAGGATAGAAGGAGAAGCAGGGCTGCTTTGTATTAGGACGCGGCAGGGGCGGGGGGCGGGCAGGTGTCGTGCACTCTGTAGCCTCTGGGAAAAGCACCTCTGGAGTTGGGCCCGTGCGCAGCTTGCAAGGCCATGCACTCTGGACCAGGGAGGATCACCTGACCCGTGAAAGAGCTATGGTCCTACAAAAGGAGGGGGAGAACCGCTTTCTGGGAAAGAGACCAAGATGAGCCCAGACCGGTCTGCTCACCCACCCTCCTTCCCTTCCTCCTCAGGGCTCCGGACGCTACTCTATCTATATCGCCAATTATGCCTACGGTAATGTGGGCCCTGACGCCCTCATTGAAATGGACCCTGAGGCCAGTGACCTCTCCCAGGGCATTCTGGCGCTCAGAGATGTGGCTGCTGAGGCTGGGGTCAGCAAATACACAGGTAGGCAGAGTGACGTGCGGCGTGCTGTGAGTCGGAGGGGTGGGGGGCCGGGGCTGGGGGCTGGGCGCTGCAAGGCTGAGTCTAGTTTATCAGAGCCCACAGGAGAGAGTGTGCTTGCGTCCCTGGGGAGGGCAGGATGAAGGCTTGATTCCATCCCCCCACCCACACGAAGCTTCTCCAACACTGCCTTTCCAAGGGTTGGTGAGATACCTGTCAAGGGTGGGCTTTGGGGGCGTGGGGGACACAGGACGTAAGGTGAGCACAACATCATCCTCTCCCTGGAACCTCTTGCCCCGTTCTCTGCTGTAACCCAAATGATGGGTGAACAGGTTCTGTAGGAGAAAACTGACAAATCACAAAGGCCGAGATTTAAAGAATTCTTTATTGCCAAACAGCAGATGAAATTATTTACTTATACATAAGCGGCCAGGAATTGAGTGCTAAATCCCTAAGCTTCAGCTGGGTCCTGTCTCGGATAACTGAGCTCAAAGAATTGTTTTCTTGTTCCAAAACCTCTCCAGGCCCTTTTTTTGAAGCCATGCTCCCCCCAAATCTCTCTGGATGGGGGACCTATTGTCAGTCTCTGACAGGGAGATCTTTCTAGGGAAGGCTGTTTTTCTAATTCTAGCACGGCTGCTGACTAAACTCTGATAATCTGCCAATAGACTGCTGATGGCAGAGCAATCCAGTTCCTGTTTTGGGTGCCAAAAATCAGGAAGCCGGAGCTGTGCACAACAACTTCGCACGTGAACTTGGGCCTCACTCACCCCGAACCTGTAATTTGGACATAGAAATCCTTCACTGGTTGACCTTCCCGATATATCCATCCCAACTTGCACTGCAGACTTCCAAAGTATAGGCCTGCCTGAATCCAAATCCTGGGGCTGGAAGAATACTTGAAGGGTCGTTTGGGCCATCCCCCTGCCTCTGGACAGCCAGGTGGTAGCATACTCTCAAAGCCCTACTTGGAAAGGGTTGTCACAGCCTCTCCTGAGTTTATGATGCCTTTCTCTAGCCAACTTTCCACCTCGGTGAAACAGGGAGATTGATGTTGACCTGTCTGACAAAGTTTGTGGGAACAAATGGCTAGACAGTAAAATAGTGTGCACAGCTCAAGCCCCATCAAAGTGCTCGAGAGCCCCACACGTGAACGTGCAGTCTTTCTGGCTGAGTGTCAGTAATAAACCATGCTTTCCTGGGAAAAGGAATAAACATGCAGGAGCTTCAGCCTAGATTTGTACAGTCAATTTTTCTGAATAGTTCCCAGCTCTGTGCACTGGGCTGGCTTGGCAATTAAGTGCCTTGATCTGCAGGAGAAGGAGAGTGGGCTGGGGAGATGAAGCACTTGAAAATGATGAGATGGAAGGGAGGCAAGGTCTGGGAGAGAGGGTTATACACAGAATAAAAGAATTCGGGAGGTTGCGGCTGGGCTTGAGCACGAAGGGGACATTGTTCACGCTGGCTGGGCTGGCACAGGGGCCGGCGGGAACCAAGGAGGGGGCAGGAGGGGACCGAGAGGAGACAGCTGAGGAGTACGGATGGGGATGGGAGCAGTAGCCAACTGCGCCGGGCTGTGCTGGAAGGGCCAGGCAGCTCAAGGAAGGGACAGCAGCTTCTGTGGAGCAGGCAGGCAGGCCGGGGCAGCTGGCGTGCCCAGAGGACACGTTAGAGCAGCTTTGCAGACTTCCAAAAGCCATTTGGCTGACAAGAACCTATTTGGCCCACCAAGTTACTATTGTGTCTGCCCGCCTTCCCCGGCCCACCCTTTCCTTGCCCGCCAAGCCCCTCAGTTCTACCCTGCAGCCCCCTTTGTCACTCCGATAATGACGCGTGGACATCTGGCTGGAAAGCTAGCCCAGAGCACCGCCCTGAGCCCCAGGGACAGACCCCAAATGCGAGGGCCACCACTGGAGGCCGGCCTGATTGCCGAGGCTCTGGCACATGGCCAGTGCTCAGCTCCAGGCTGGTGCCCTGGGGCCTGGGAAGGGGGAGGGAGGCAGGCAGTGTGATGAGCAGGCCAGGAGGGAAGTAAGCCATGGCCAGATGTGCAGTCGGGGAGCCACACGTCCCCAGAGCCAAGCCACACAATACCCATCTGCCGGACAGACCTTGGAGAAACTCTTGTTTTACAAAAGAACAAATTGAGGTCCAAAGAGGAGAAGGGACTTGCCCAAGGTCACACAGAAGGTTTGTAGAGAAACTAGCATTTAGAGCCCCGACCCCAAAGCTTAAACTGCCACAACCAGCTGACCTTTCTGGTGACCTCCAGCTGGAGCATCCGGCTCCAGCCTGCAAAACGGGAGGGGCTGGTGAAGGAGGAAGGCCTGGCATCCCCCAGGACACAACCCCAGGGAATGGCCCTCACGGGTTTGATTATGACCCCCCAGGTTTTGTGGCTGAAGCAGCTGCTTGGCCAAGGCTATGCGGGCAGCAGGGGGAGGCCGGCCAATGGCACTGCCCGCACCACGCTGTCCGGCTCTCTCGGGTGGGGGGATGGGAAGCCTACTCTCCAGACCTGAGCAATTCCACTGGCGGCTGCCACTCTGCTAGGTCACAGTGCCATCTAGCGGCCACCGTGCCCACTCTCGGGGGACTCGCGGGCTGCGGGCCGACATTGGGGTTGGTGCCGAGTTGAATGGAGGGAAGCCCGCTCGCCCACAGTCCCTAGTTCAAGGAGAATGCCAAGCCCCAACTTTCCCAGATGCCGGCAGCCCCTTGGAGCCTGGAAGGTACAGGGAATCCTGAGAATTAGTTGTCCGTGTGGCAGAGGGCCTGGCATGGAACCCGAGGAGGGGGAAGGTGAGGACCAAGAGGTCTACACTGGCCTCTGCAGCCCTGAGTGACCTTGGGCACATCCCCAGCCTCTCTGAGCACCTTGAACTGGCAGCGTGAACCACTGTCTCACAGCGCTGCTAAGAGGACAGGCTCTGGCGTCACAGTGCTAGGTACCAGTCCTATCCAGGCAGCGATCGGCAGCTTACTAATGTCTGTGGACCTCAGCTTTCTCACCTACAGTGGGGGTGTGAGAATGAAGGTTGGCAAACATAGGACATGGCCGGCACAGGGCCTGGCCCACAGGTAGGACCCTCGGAGCGTAGACCCTATCCTCTGAGGTGCCCACAGGGATGCCAGGGCCCTCTGCTGGGCACCTCCTGGGTGCAGGGAGCGTCCTGCAAGGCACAGGGGGCAGCACAGAGCAAGCCCGCCCAGCCCCTGCCCTGGAAGCATTGTCCATTTGTCCCCCGACCCCCACTCTGCCCTTCAGCCCCGGGTACAGCCATGGGCCTCTTCATGCCCATCTCTGTTGGAATCCACTTGTCTTCCCTCTTAACTCTGCCCACCCCCCCACCCCCCCGCCAGTCTCTATTCCCTCCCCAGGAGCTCCGCATTTGGGCCTCACCCTCTGAGGGAGCATCTGCCTGGGCTGCAAGGCGGTGATTAAAGAATCCTTACAAGAAATTTGGAAAGAAAATGAAGGTGGATTTATGATGTGGGGTGGGGATTTCTGCTGTTGGCTGGGAGTGGTGTAGAACAAAGAGGAGGGCAGATCTGATTTATAGGAAGTCATTATTGGAGAAGGAGATGCCTAAAGCCCAGCTGAGGCCTTCTGGCGGCGCCCCAGCAGCCGACTCCAGAGAAGTGACCGTGGGCAGCAGAGTGGGGGCCACGGAGCACCCCAGTTTGCCAGGGGTGCACTGCCTTGCAGTGGGAGCACAGCCAGATCTGACGGGCAGCACTGGAGTGACGGGCTCCTCCAGCAGGGCCCAGGACCCTCCAGGAGGGCAGCCCCAGACCTGCCCCAGAGCACATGGGGTGTCACTGTACTGGGTGAGTGACAAGAGGGGGCATCATTTTCTTTCAGAACAAACACATATATGTCATGTGATACAAATACAATCTTTTCTTCTGCTAAAATAAGGTTTTAAAGGTCAAGCCTGTGGCTGACCACTCCGGGCCTTACCGGGAGCGGGGATCCCTCATTCTGCCTGGAGGGGACTTCTGTAGAAACATCTTAGAGCACGCTGTGGGGGAGTACAGGCTCCAGGGTCATGCAGGTGTGGATATGAACTGTGATCCACTGCCCGCTGGCTGTGATTACACCTCCTGGAGCCCAGGTTTCCTCACCCGGCAAATGGTCAGGTGAGATGAAGCTACAGAATGTCTCGTACACATGACGGGAGAGCAGGGAACCAGAGGGGCTGCTGTTAGATACAAGTCCGTATCTAATACCCTGCCCTCCACACACTCAGAGCCCCACCCAGCATCTGTACGTCTCACAGAGGGTTTATGGGTAGCACCAACACAGTATTATTCTGTGTTTGAATTTTCAGGAAATTTAGGATGAAGGACCCTGTTACCATCCTGCACTATCCTCACACCCCCTTCTCAAACACACACACATACACACACACACATCATTCCTCACCCTTATGTTTTCCAGCATCTTTGCTACTCTTATATAATTGCTTGGATGTTCTCGGAAGCCTGCAGGCCTTGGCATCCACAAGAATCGTAAGAATTTTATTTCTGTTGAGGTCTCAGTAGATTAATCCCATGGGTCCAAATTCCTTGACCAAGGGGCCTCACAAAGCCGCAGTGGTGTGGACTCCAGATGGGCCCAGGAATCCACTCCCAGCCATGCTCATCCTGAGTTCCAGCCTAGAGGATGCACTGGGAGAATGGGAAGGAGCCTTGGATATCTCATTCCCCCACCCAGTTTACAGGGAGGGAGACCAGGGCCTGAAGAGCACACAGCTCAAGTTCCTGTAGCCAAAGCAGGTGCAAAGGCCGGGCAAGGACCTAGAGGCTTTTCCTTAGCAAGGCAATGCCCGCCTCCTCATGCCTGGGTCCTCTGGCCCACAGTTTGGGGTGGTTCAGCAGCACCCATGCTTTTGTTCTCCACAGCCTCTCTTTTCCGTCCTTACCCCACCACCCCTGGCTCCCAGATACAATACGGCCTTTCAGCGGGCCACCCCAGTACGGCCTCGATGCAGTCTGAGAAACGGATTGCCTGTACCCAAATTGGACTTGGGTCTGCCTTGCCAAAGCTCAGGGGTTCAGAACTTTAGGGGTGCAGTTCTTGAGGATAAATGAGGCTGCCCGTGGGGAGCAGGACCAATGGGCAGATAATCAGAGGGGGCGCGCAAGGATGTGGCAAGAGGAAGAAGGACAGTGGGGAGGCATTTCCCCTGTAATTCCACCTCCCCCACCCAGCTTGATGGGCAGAGTGAGAGGCCGCCAGGAAGGGTTGGGCAGGGAGCAGCGTCTACACCCAACAGCGGAACAAGGAAGCCTTAGACGCTTGAAAGTCCTGGGGAAATAAGATTTTATTAACCTAGCAGGTGGGAAATTGTCCCAGCTAATGACTCTGTGGCACCTGACATTTTCCAAGGTACCTTCCGAAAACCAGCTCACTTAATATTTATGACAGCCCTGAGACGGAACTGTTGTTATTGTCAGTCTCACGTTATAGGTGAGAAAATAGACGCCCAGAAAGGCTGGGTGAGGCGCCCAAGGTCACACTCAAACCTCCTGATCCCTAATCTTCTTTCCCACCACCAGGGCTGCCTCTCCAGCCCCAAGTGGGGAAACTGCTTGTCCCCAAGAGGATGTGCCTGCCTCAAATATAAAAGCATTCATTGATGTAAAGTAGAATTTAACTCACAATTGGGACATCATCCTCCAAGGCTAAAATAAAGATGTTCCTGACTGCCCCTCATGCAGCCACAAAAGGTGTGTGCTAAACCTTAGGAGGGGAAGAGCTGGGGGGAGGGAGAACGGGTAGAAGATAGTGAATCAGGAACCTCTGTCACTGGCCACACAGGGAGTGGAAGTATCCGGCTACCCTTAGGATGGATGGATTTTGTTGGCTTGAAGAGGACTTACGTGGTCCACCTGGGAGGAGGGTTTCCCCTGCACAGCAAGGGGTGCCAGTACTTGATCGCCCCCGTCTCAGACCCCAGTTGGACTCTCCATCCTGAGGCCGTGGGGGGGCCTGTTCCCAAGAGGCTGTCTCCCCGACTGTCGACTCACCTGCTCCCCAACTGTGCGGCGAACTTGCCAAGAAGGAGTTGTGGGTAACATCTCTGTTATGGTCCAGTTGCCATGGCAATAAATTGTCACTAATTAGTAGTGTGGTTACCATGGCAATTTTCTAATAATTACAGGTTACAAATGGTACAAGCTTTCAACCCAACCCAATTAGTTAATTAGAAAGATTTAGAAATTTGTCCAAGAGGGAAATAACCTGCTTTGTAGAAAATGAAGAGAATGTGTCACAGCTTGAGAGCCAGAGGCAGAGAGGAAATTGGAGAACACCAGAGTGGGGAGGAAGGATGGAGTTGCATGGTGGCAAGTCCCAGAGCCCCACCTGGAATTTCCGGGGGCCCAGGCAAGGCCGAGGGTTTCTCACTGAAGCCTGTTCCTGGGCTGGAATCTGGCAGGACCAGGGCGGGGACGGCTGCCAGCAGCCACTTCGCGGCTCCTCTGAATGGGCAGAAGTGGTGCTCAGGTTGCAGGCCAGCACCCCTCTCTGCTGGCTTTAGGAAAGGCATCTGAAAGCCTCCCCACCCCACACTGTGGCTGTCCTAATGAAGAACGCATTTCACATCTTGGATGATGCTCCCCGAGAGCACTGTGGATTCAGTGACTCCATTTTCATGAGGCTTGGGCTCTCCTTGAGAGCTAATTAGATTACCTGGGAGGAATATGGGAGGCCCAGGGCCCAGAATGTGTTAATTTGGAGCTTAACCATGAGAGCAAGAAGAGTGGCACTGCGATTTGCCCCATCTTCTCCTCCTGGCCCCCAACACTTGTACTGGTGGGCAGACTGTATTGCACGGGTGAGAAAGGCCCCATGATTTCCTCCAGGGGCATCTCTCAGAGGACAGAAAGAGTCTGGGGACCGAGAGAACCTCCATCCCAAATTAGCAGTCACTTTATGGAAACCTCTTCCCCATCCAGGCAGGCAGGCAGGCAGGGCTTAGGCATCACTCAGGTCGGCCTGAGCTCTCATTTATTTAACAAATAACAATAATAAGTCCTTCTGAGTGCTCTGAAAACTATTCTTATTGTACTGAATAGCCCATTAGAGCAGTGCATTTCAAATTTTACTGTGCACATGACCACCCAGGGATCCTTCCAGAAGGCGAGTTCTGGCTGGGGGAGGACCTGAGACTCTGCATTTCTAACAAGGTGGCTCCCTTGCAGCAGATTCATGGACCTGACTCTGAGTAGCAAGGGAGTAGGATTCACAAAGAGACTCTGTGAGGATCTCACCTCACGTATCCTCTTAAAAATCCTAAAATAGAAAAAGCAGGTCACACAACCCCCATTGCACAGATGAGAAAACTGAGGCTTAAAGGGTAATATAAATTGCCCAAACTCACACTCCTTGTGAAAGGCCTTGCTGGGATTCGAATCCATGTCCCAGTCCTGGTCAGGCTGTTTTTCTGCCCAATATTTGGGGGTGTGGCTTCCAACTCTCGATTCGAATCCCAGTAGTTGGAGCTGTTTGTTCAAGATGTCTTAAGATTGGACTTGTTGACACAGATAGCTCAAATTTGATCTTGGAGACATCAAACCCTAATGTAAAGCTGGCTTGATTTCTTTCTTTAAAAAAAAAAAAAAAGTATGTAGTTATTGGATGTTTTTCCTTTCAAACTACAGAAGCAATTCTGTTGCAACAAGCCAGAAAACACAAAGACATTCCCAAAAAAGGCCAACTACCGTCCCTCCTTCCCTCCCCAAATCCCACCCCATCTAGCAGTCTGGGTTAACAACTCAGGGTGTGGCCTTTCTCACTTCTCCCCCAACTCGAGAACGAGCTTGTGTAAACATGTTCAGAAATATCATGTATTTTCCTTTTTTTTTTTTTTTAAATTAAACTAAGATTACACAATACCATTACTTGGTGAATTGTTTTTTCATTTAACAGTATGTCACGGGCACTCCTCCAAGTCAATACATATGGATCTACACAGTCTTTTTAGTGGCTGCAGAATGGTCTGTCGTATGGATGCACCATAATCCATTCAACCCGTCGCTGTTGATGGACATTCAGCCTGTTCCCAGTTGTTTGCTCCATCACACAAAGTTAAGAAAACATCCTGTAGCTTTAGCTAGAACCTCTTCCTAGATGTCCTTAGAAGAGGAGCACACCCGGTGTCTTGACTGGCTTATGTATGACTGGGGGTGGGGGTGGGGGTTGTCAGGAAAATCTGTGACTTGACCAAAATGTGGTGGGTAGATCTGGGCTAAGGGAGTATTGGAATTCGGCCTCTGAAGGGAAGGGAAGGATATGGTGGCTTCTGCGTTCCATAGGTCACAGAATCGTTGCTTTGCGCAGAGTGACTCTGTCTTGCCCCTCACTTGCCTCATCACCAGTGTGGTCATGCTCCACACAAGTTTACAGGACTGCGAACCCAGATCTGGGCTCAGAGAAGCATCCAGAAGGTTGGAATTTCCCCCCACCCCCAAAGCTCTTCTGAGGCATCTCGAAGGCCTCCTCGCGGGCCTGAGGCCTTGCCTCTGCCACTCACTGTGGATCGATGTCCTCTCCTAGGGGGCCGGGGTGTCAGCGTGGGCCCCATCCTCAGCAGCAGCGCCTCAGACATCTTCTGTGACAACGAGAATGGGCCCAACTTCCTCTTCCACAACCAGGGCGACGGCACCTTCGTGGATGCTGCTGCCAGTGCTGGTGAGTGCGACCGCTGCCCTGCGACCCTCGACGCCCCAGGCCCACAGGGGCCTCCGGGCTGCCCTGCCCCCTCCAGCATGGCCCACAGGCCTCAGGGAGAGTGGGACAAGTAGTCGTCTGCACCATACAGGGAAACCTTGCTTGTTATCTTCAGTTCCACGTCCCCCAGGCTCAGGCCACGGGGAATGTTCGCCGCTGGGGAAAGGGGGAGCCTGTAACTCATGAGCAGTATCCATTTTCCAGCAACTAGAATTGGCCCGTGTTCCTCTGAGTCCTGCTTGAGTTCTCAGCCTTAATTTCTCCTCCAAGCTGCCCCTTTCCCGGCCCCCTCCCCACATTCACCTTAACCATTGAATTCAATCAAGTAGCCATTTATTGAGCCCCTGCTAAGTGCCAGGCTGGGGCTAAGAGTTGGGGGTGCTGATCTGAACACCACATCATCCCACCACACACACATACACTCACAGGCATAGGCATTCTAGAGAGGGGAAAAGATGGATAAACAAATAGCTCTAATAAGAGGGAGACTAAAATCCACATAAAATAGTACTTCGGGTTCCCAGCTCTCCTCCCCTTCCTCCCTCTTTGTTCATCCCTCATCTGCCTCAGGGCCTTTGCACCTGCCATCCTCTCTGTCTGAAGTGCCTTCTCCCTTTCTCTGTCTGCAGAACTTCTATTTATCCTTCAACACTCAGCTCAGATGTTATCTATGAAGCCTTTCCTGCCTCTGTCTGTACTACCTGGCAAGATTCACACTCCCTCCTCTGCATTCACACCGTCCTGCGTACACTTCTTGGTCAGGCTTCTGTTTTGCTAAAATAATCTATGTCTACGAGGACTAGGCACTGTGCTGTTCATCCTTGACACCGCACTTGGCACACAGTGGTCACCCAGTAAATTTTGCTGAATGGCAGAATGGACACTTCATAAAAGTTTGTGGATATAATCAGCCTGCCCTTCAACCACTTCCCCCCACCCGCTTCCTCCGCACGTTGCCAATGAAAGGATTGATTTCACCTCTTTCTGGGCAGCATGGGGATGAGCTGTAGCCTCCAGAAGAAGGGGTGAGCGGGAATCTAGACACATAGATCAAAGGTCCTACAAGCTCCAGCTAGTGCTGACAGCTAGCATCAAATCCCTGAGCGAGCACCAGTCCGTTCTCTGTGACTTACAAGTACCTAATCCCCCAGCTCTCTGCTCGGGAGTTCCCATTTTGAACACCAGCCCTCCGCCTGTAGCCAGTCAACTCCCCTCCTGCCTTTCCCTCTTCTCCTTCCCGGCAAAGCCAGAGCTGGAGGCAGCGGCCCTGGCCTGCCCTCCCACCCGGCAAGCACATACGCCCCGGTGCTGTATACTCTGGCAGCAAATTTTCTCATTGCTGAAAAATCATAAAATGAAGGGAGGTGGTAGTGGAGAAAGCCTAGAGGATTTGATAAGGTGTTAAAGAGATGGGAGCAGAGGTGAGCGAACAAGTTGGAGCGGGAGAAGGTATCTGGCGGGAGGAGAGAGGAAAGGTGCTAGGCCCGTAATTGAAAGTCAGAATGATTGCAGGGGTTTAACAAGACATGTCAAGAGGGCATTCATCACCCAAACAGATGCTGCTGTGAAATGCAGCCTGGCACCGATTATTCCCGTGAAAGGGAACCAGCTCCTTGTCAAGGTGCCTCGTAGATAGGAGAGAAATGGGCCAACACAGAAGGCCACCGACATTAGGACTGGGGAGTTTTGTAGAGAATTAATGGGGTATTAATCCTAGAGGTGGGAGGCTGCCCCTGCTCCTTTGCGAAGCCTCCTCCTCAAGCCTGGGCCTCACTGCCTCTTCTCCACGCCCCCCCCCCACCTCCCACCCATTGTCCAGATCCTTCCCTCCCCCAAGGGGATGCTCAGCCTCCAAGGTTCTCGAGGGGCCCCAGCCCTACCTTCTCCTGGCTCCCATCCCCAGGAGCTCTGTGGTTGCAGCTGGCGAGAGCTCCCTGTGCCCTGGATCCCGTGATCCCCCCTCCATTACATTGTCCTGTCACCCACCATCTGTGAGGGCCTGATGGCCACCGGCAGTTTGTCCTCTGAAAGAGTTGGCATGGGCGTCAGCATTTAGAACCAGCATCTACAGCCTCTCAGCTCCACGCGTGGCCTGAGGGCACGTATCTGCTTTGCGCAGCCAGGAGGTCAGGCCATCCCTCTGGGCAAAGCCACCCCATGTCCTCCCCCGGGATCAGCTCAGTGGGCACTGGCTGATGCGGGGACAGCATAAGCAGGTCACACTGAACACACAAGCTTCTCTTCCCAGAGCTCATGAGGCACACTGTGGGTTTCTCTGTTATGGTGTGGTATTTCCTCTGCTGTCACCAATGTCCCCAGTTGCCTTCTGTCAAATTATTTATGTCTCTTCGTTCATTCAGTAAGTATTTACTGAAAACTACCGGATCACCACAGGCCCTGAGATGGATGCCATGTGAACACAGGTGAATAAGAAGACAGTCCCTGACCTCATGGAGTGTAAGGTCTAGTGGGGAAACCTGACACTAAGCAAATAAACCGCAAAGGGACATAATTGCACCTGTGATGTGCACGGTGGAGGGGAAAAATGAGAGGCTGTCAGGGAAGATAACCAAGTCGTTGGGAGGAGCTGTTTTCATGGGAGTGGTCAAGGGAGGCTTCCTGAGGAGGTGACATTGTAGCTGAGAGCAGAAGAAAAACAAGGAGCCGGGTAACCAAGAGCCAGGGGGAGACATTCCTGGAGCAGAGACAAGCTTGAGCAAAGGCCATAAGCCGGAAAGAACAGGGCTCATTTGAGGAACGACAGGAACCCAGGAAGGCAGAGCTTATGAGTAAGGGGGAGTTTACTCTGATACAGGGGTATCAGATAAAGACCAGATAAGGTGGGCAGGGGCCTTGTGCTCCCCAGGCAGGAATCTGAACTTGGCCCAGCAGTACTGGGGAGCCACTGAGAGATTTAAACAAAAGAGTGATGACCAACTTACTATGTACCCCAGTGGCAGTGCCGGGCGCCTGGGGAGAACTTTAGTCCTCCGGAATTTCCATGTCTCCTTCCCGTCCCCATGCTACCCCAAAACTGAGTGAAAATTGTGTGCATGCTGGGCAGATGCAGCTGAAGACAAGTCTGGTTCTCTTTGTAACCACATGGCTGGCCCACCACCTGCCCCTGTGGAGAAATTCTGGGCTGGCCAGCACAGCTCCCCATCTGCTCAAAGGGCAGGGTCAGTGCAAGGGTCGCCCTCCCTGTCTCTTTCCAAGAAGCTCCAGCAAGGTGTTTGTGGAGCCTGCAGGGGGCGCTGCCTTGAGGGTTCCTGTCTTTCCTCCCCAGGTGTGGATGACCCGCACCAGCACGGGCGAGGTGTTGCCCTGGCCGACTTCAACCGTGATGGAAAAGTGGACATCGTTTACGGCAACTGGAATGGCCCCCACCGGCTCTACCTGCAGATGAGCGCCCACGGGAAGGTCCGGTTTCGGGTAAGAGGGGACCTCTCCCTTCCTCCCTGCCCTCCGCCGGCCAGCACTGTGAGTGGCCCTGGCATATCCTGGGGATACAGCCCTGCGTCCGCCTCCCACCAGGCTGAGAAGAGGCTTGTGGCTCTGCAGAACCTCGAGGCAGGAGAGCCACAATGAACGTAGCATCTGGGGGAAGAAGATGGACTCCAGCCAGTCTGGTCTCCTAGTGCCTGGAGCAGAGGGGGCCACAGGCAGAGGAGGGGCAGCGGCTTCCCAAGGTGGGCAAGAACAGGTCAATGAAGGCTCTGGAAGGT
The DNA here is from genome assembly GCF_018350175.1 of Felis catus. NCBI lineage: Eukaryota > Metazoa > Chordata > Mammalia > Carnivora > Felidae > Felis > Felis catus. The sequence continues at coordinate 56,867,440 of NC_058378.1, read as the reverse complement.
GGACTTCATTCCCGGATCGGCAGCGTTTTTCCAGGCGGCTCCTGGAAAACCTGATCTTTTCAAGTTTAAGTTCAGGCTAAGCGTGCAGTGGGGAATAGAGGGACAGGGGAGGCTGAGACTACAGACCTCCCAACAGCTGCCCGCCCCACCAGGGACAGTTGGCAGAGGGTGGGCAAGATGACCTCAAATCCCTCTCTGTGCCCCCTCCCTGAGCTGTCAATAGATTGTGGTGCCAAGAATTCTCCAAAGGGGCTGTTTGGTGACAGTGCCACCCACCTGATGAGCTTGAGTTTGGAGCTTTCTCAGGGAGCTTCCATAGGATGGTTGAAACGGGTCTGAGGGAGTCCAGATTGTTCTGGAGGTATCTGGGTCTTGCCAAAATCCTCTGCAAGAGTGAGACAGTTCTAGCATTTGCCTGATGCTTGATTGTCCCAGGGGAGTGTCCAGGAACCTTATGTCTAGGTGGCCACCACAAGCTCCCTCCCCCATAGGCAGCCACCTTGCAATGCTCAGACCCAGCTGCTCTCTCCCTTGAGACCCAGGCTCTCTGGGAAGGAAGGGGGCATACCCTGAACTTGGGCAGTTGATCCTGGATGATTTTCATCTGTATTCAGCTTTTCTTCTAACCCAGCTTCTTTGCCAGGGGTGGATTTCTCCCCAGGCCATTTGACAGTGTCTGGGGACACTCCTGGTTGTCACAAATGAGACGGGAGCTACTGGGATCTAATGGGTAGAGGACAGGGAGGCTGCTAAATGTCCTATAATGCACAGGACATCCCCCCAGCACAGAATGATCCAGGCCCAAACATCAGTGTGCTGGGTTTGAGGAACGCTGCTAAGCCTTCTGGTGGCCCTGCTCCAGAGCTCATGGGAGCAATAATAATGATAATAGATGCCCCATTTATCAGGTGCCTTCCATGTGCCAGGAACTGTGCTAAGCGCTTTACATACATTATCTCAGAAGCCCAGGCGTCCAATGGGGCGACCCCAAGGGGGCTATGTAGGTTTCCATTTTTATAGGATCAATAGAATAATAACGAATTAGAGATCCTGAGGTCTCTTTTTTCTCCAGCTCTTAAGGCCCTGTTCAGCCTATCCTGGCCAACTGGCCAGGCTCTTAATCAGCCTCATTACTGCGCTGATGGGGACAGCCTCCCTCCTGGCCTCCCCAGAACAGGCAGCTCGCCAGCTGTCCCAGGCTGGCTTGTTCCCGCAGCAGATGGAAGGGGGGACCTGCATAAGAGGCCAAGGAGCAGGGCCAGGCCAAGGGGCAGAGGGGCACCCCCAGAAACACCGAATGTCCCTTCCCAGCCCTTTCCATGCGGTACCTGAGATTTCGACAGGCTGCTCGAATCTTTAAGGGACAAAACCATCTACAATAGGTATTCTTCTCACAAACAAAAGAAACGCATCTTCTTCTATTTCAAAGGAAGTCCCGCACCCAGGACCCTTTTGCTAGGTCCACCAGGCCCTGTCAGCACTTCGAGGCCCAAGCTGGGCTCTCCTGGGCTTAGGGTCTCCCCACGAGCCCTGGACAGGTATACCTGATACTGCAAACCCCAAAGCAAATGTCTCAAAAATATTGAAAGACTTCCAAGAAAAAACATAAGATAACAGCAAAACCACAGCTAAAAGCCACCTCTGCCACATTCCGTGAGACTGATAGCGTGAGCGAGGCCAGTACAGATCGCCAGGGATCTATTTCATGCCCACTGTGTGCCAAGCATTTTATATGCAGTCCTCACAGCCTGAGCTGCTATTCCTAGCCCCATGTTCCTAATGAAGAAAGTGAGACCTGAGAGGTTAATAACTTTCCTGAGATCACACAGCTACTCAGCAGAGAAGCCTGGATTCAAATGCACAGCACCTTCCAAGGTCCCCCCAACCCCCCATCTTCTGACTCTCCTGCAGAGGAGGAAGGGCATAGCATCTGGAGTCAGAAGCCCTGGCTCCCGCCCCATCATTAGCTATGACCATGGGCGATTTCCCTCCTGCCCCAGGACTCCATCATCTCACCTGTGAAATGGGAATACTAATGTCTGCCCTTTCTCAAGTGCCTGATGGGAGGGCTACGTGTGACCCTGCCTGGGGAACAGCCAAGTGCTTCACTGGTGTGAATCAGGACTGTTCCTCTTACCTCCTTGTCCTGCTATAAGCAGCCCGAGTTCTGTGTGGCCCTGAGTGCAACCACCACAGGTCCCTTCTGGGGGAGGTGAGACAGGAGGTGTTAGGTCAGCTGTCTTTTCTCCTGGATTGCATCCACACGCATATGCAGTGTGGGGAGTCGGCCTGCTGCTCACCTGCCCTGTCCCACTCATCTGTCCGCTGACCTCTGTGGCCTTCTCTCCTCCCAGGATATCGCCTCACCCAAGTTCTCCATGCCGTCCCCTGTCCGCACAGTCATCGCCGCCGACTTTGACAATGACCAGGAGCTGGAGATCTTCTTCAACAACTTCGCCCACCGCAGCTCCTCAGCCAACCGCCTCTTCCGGTACACACTTCAGCCTGGCCGGGGGCCTCACGCTCTTGCCGGCTGGGAGTTGGGGAGGAAGGTGTAGCACTCAGTGGGTAGTTCCCAGGGCTGAGGCGGGGGAAGGTCCCCTGATGAAGAAACAGAGGAGGGAAGGAAGGATTGAGAGAGAAGCTGTGCGATGGAGGGCAGATCCTGGGCAGGAAGCTGGTGGCCTGCTGTTGTGGGGGAAATGGTCAGGGACATGGCCCAAAGCGTGTCCAGAAGCCAAGCTCTATGGGAGAGAAATCCACACACCCACAAAAAGGAGTTACAGAGTCAGATTTGTTTGGGTGCACCTGTGGGTAAGCAAAGACAGGCAGGTTTACTGGCTGCAGGACTTCTCAGAGCCTTTAACATGACCAGGAGTGTTTTTATTTTCTGAAAGGTAGATGGAGTATTCCAAATAGATTTGACCACAGGACACTTCTTTCAAAGATTTTCCTCTTGGGACTAGTGCTCTGCAAAACGTGCCTTGGGAAATGCTAGATGAGACAATTCATGGTAGACAAGTTAAAGGGAGTGACAGAATGGAAGAAATCTGTTAAGGATCTGCATCTGGGGAGGAAAGGTTGGATGTTCAGAGGCAATACTTCTCTAAGAGGGGTCCGGGGACCACTGTCATCAGAATCACCTGAGTGCTTATTTAAAGCACAGACTCCCTGGGCCCACCCAGGTTTCCTGAATCAGAATCTCCAGAGGTAAGGCCCAGGAATCTCTATTTTTAACACTGGGCATCCATCAGGTGATTCCTATCACACTAAAGTTTGAGAACTGCTGTTGGGGAACCTCAGGACCCATGTGACCTGAGGCAGCCCTGTTCCTGGCCTAAAACATGCTAATGGGGCTCAGGACCAGGTGGGGAGAGGAGGCAGGTGGGGCAGGGGGCTTTGGATTCAGGAAATGGGCCCGATCACCTGTTGGCTCCCCAAGGCCCCCATCGCCCCCATCCCCTACCCCAGGGGGGCCCTAACTATTAATAAAAGGCAAGAGCTGTGACTAAGCATGTTTTTAAATATAATTATTAACAAAGCATCAATCCTGACTGGATGTAATCACCCCCCGAAGGCACTAGATTTACTAATTAGGTGCCTTGCAAAAAGCTTATTCACAACTTCCAGATTAATTGCGGAAGATCAATTGCTCGTTAACAGAGACACCACTTTCCTTCTCTGGCTAATAAAGTGTCACTTGCCAGGGCCCCTAAGCAGCAGGGGGTCTAGTGCTCTCATCCCTGTGGCCCCAGAACCCAGGCGCCTCCCCTGTCTGCCTGCCTGTCACACCACCCAGCCCGAGGGTGGGCTGGCCCAGAGCTGCCATGGATGAAGACAGTGTCATCACATAGTGGCCCCACGGGTTAGTGTGTTTGCCTCCACGCAGCAGCCGTGGAAGCCACTTCCGAGGTCCGTGGCTGTGCTCCAAGTCCCGGTGGCAGATGGCTGGGTCCTGAGCACACAGCCAACAGTGTGAGGGGCTATAGCTCGGGCCACCACTCAGCCGGCCACTCGGGAAGTTTAGCCCCAACCTGTCCCTGTTGCTGAACAGAACATGGCAGGCTCCTCGTAGGAGACACTGGGGACCCAAAACCTCAGTGGGTTTGAGCTTGCAATCTTTCAATGAAGAGGAGAGTAACCAGGGAATTCGTCACCCACACCAGATGCTTGCTGAGTGCAAGGGGGTCCTGTTAATGGTGGGACAGCAGGCAAGCAGGGACTCTCCCAGGCCAGCCGGGATATGTGTGGTCACACCAGACGTGCCTCTGATCTGTTCTCATCACCCCTGGACCGCACCTCATCTCTCTCAAGGGGATTCCTGCATCCGCCTTCAGCAGGTGTCTGTGTCTAGTCCTCCAGAGCAAGCTGTTGAAAATGCAGATCTAGCCACACCTTCTTCTGCTTAAAACCTCTTAGAGGCTCCCCATTGCCTTCTCTTTGACTCATCCCACACTTCCCGGCTTTGTCCCCACTCTCCGCTTCCCCGTTCACAACTGAGCTCCAGAACCTGCCAGCTTTGTTCACTTCTGGGCCATGCCAGGCCTGGACCCTCGTGCTGCCCACCCACTCTGCGCCTTGCTCCTCCCTCTTCGTCTCAATGACACATACTTACTCATCCTTCTGGTCTCAGCTTAGTTGGCCCTTCCCCCAGGAAGCCTGTCCTGGTTACCTAAAACTGGGTGAGCTTGTCGAGCGCGGCCCTCCCCGCAGCCCCCCTGCCTGTGGGCCTTCAGCACGCTGCATGAGACCCCCCCGTCGTCGTGGCCCCTGAGCTGCATCCTTCCTGATGTACACCATAGCCACAGGGCCCAGCACAGCGGACGACACGCGGAAGTCACTGCAAAAGAATTTGTTTAGTGAATACACAAATACAGCGGAACTTATCCTCAGGAACCCTTGAGTGCATTGTCACCTGGACCAAGGGATGTCTCTGCCCAGCCGCGAAGAGTCTGCGGGACACAGGTGGTCAAAGGGACCGTGGTTGCTGGCAGGCTGAGGCATACATACCTCCAGCAGGTGCACAGACGCCCAAGTGCAACCAGGCACGCCGCCCTCGGCCCACGCCACACACGTGGATGTGCTCAGCACAGATGCCCCGTGTGGTGGACGGAAGGTTCTTCCGGGGCAGCTACTCAATGCTGCAGACCCCTTGCAGTTCTGCACCTCCCACCACCACCACAGGCTCCAGCTCAGGGGACCCCTGCCCCCTTCTGAAAGTACTAGCCACCTCTCAGCCCTCTGATGACTCTCTGTGAGGGGCAGACAAGAGCCACCTGCAGTGTTTCGTGGAGAGCGATCACGTCCCTCCCAGCCCTGTCTCCCCCCAGCACTGCTCCACACGTCCAGAGCACCCAAGGCTGTGAGACTCTAATGAGAGAAAAATCGGAGGAGAGCTCACCACCGTCATCAGCATTCAGCTCAGTGTGGAGAAAGAGCAGGACATTCACAGTGGGCTTTTCTGAAGCAAATATTACCGTGATTCAGAGCTTAAAATAGACAGAACCCCTGCAGCCCAAGGGAAGCCCTTTCCTCCCTTTTTGCCACTGGACTTCATCCCTGTGTCCCACAGACGTGCGCCCAGAGCTTTCTGCAAGCCACGCGCTGTGTTAGGTGCTGTGGGAGATGCAAGAATGAGTAACACGTGGTCCCGGCCTGCAAAGACTTGCAGTCTAACTAGGAGATAAGACGCATCCATTCAGAGCTTTAGCACAAGGCAGAAAGTGATAAAGGCCAAGCAGGAAGGCATTGCTTCCAGCAGGACTATCAGGGAGGGCTTGGAGGAGGCGGCGTTTGAGTGGTTTCAATCCTGGGCACACCCAGAACTTGGAAACCTGGGGCCACTGGAAGGAAAGTGAAGGTCAGTTGAAGGTAGCTGCTTCCCTGCCCCTTCTCCATCCATCAGCTGCCCTTCCCCAGGCTGTCTATAATTCATCCATTAGAGAGGGAAAAATCAATATTTACCAATGTAAATTAAAACCCAAGAAGGGGACAGACAGGGTGTAGGCAGGCTCTGTGAACAGAGAGCGGCTCCGTAGACATCCAGGCCGTGGCTGATGCACAGGGTGCCTGGGGATGTTCAGGGGACAGAGGATGGAGTTAGGGGGCCTCTGGATTCAGGGGGCCCACGGGTTCCTGGCCGGCATGCTGCTAATCCGGGAACGACCTGTCTCCTCTCCTGCAGTGTCATCCGCAGGGAACACGGCGACCCTCTCATCGAGGAGCTCAATCCTGGCGATGCCTTGGAGCCTGAGGGTCGGGGCACAGGTGAGGGCACCTGAGGGCTCAGGCCCGTACTCCTCTGTCTCAGCACCGCCTGTACGCCAGGGTGAGGGCAGGAGGGATGGGGCAGCCAACTCCACAGCACTGGACTCCTCCTTCCCTGCCGTTCTGGAGGTCTTCACCCTGAGAGAGGGTTGAGCCCCTGGGAGCGCCAGGCCAGAAGCAGAGGAGGCGATGACCTATACTTCCAGTCTCGGGGCTGCTGGGGGCGGGGGTCTGGGAATCGGGGGCGGGGCGGGGGGCGGGTAGGCAGTAGCTTCTCTGGCAATGCCTTGCCGGCGACGCAGGTGGGGGGGGGGGGGGGGGGGGATGGAAAGGAGAGGCTGCGGGTCCTGCGGTCTGACCCCTCCCCTCTTGGCATTCAGCCTGGTGTCCGAGAAAGAGCACTGGATCAGGAGTCCCAAGACCTGGTCCTGCCATTGCCTCATTTGTGGTCTTGGAAGTTGTTTCATCTTCTGGGTCCTGATCTGCACCACCCATAGAAGGGATAACTACGCCTGCCCTCCTCACCTCTCTGGGTTGTAGCGAGGACCAAAAGGAGACCGTGCATATGCAAACACGATACATTGACAAAAACTGAAAATGCAAAGGCCGCGTGTAATAGATCAGGAAGAAGTTCTCATGGTCTGAGCGATTTGCATACACGCCATGCACAAGTTCAGGGAAGGGAAAGGGAGCCCTCTTTATGATTTCCTGCCATGAGCCGACTGTTGGGAAGCAGAGATGGGCTTCCACCCTGTCTACCTGCCCCAGCACTGTGCTCTCTGCCTCCCACCCCCTGGCACATGCACCACGACGTGGTACTGACTGGGAGCCCCTCTCCCGCTTGGGTCTCCTGGCCGATGGCCAGAGCGAAATCTGCCTTATTGCAGGGGGTGTGGTGACAGACTTCGATGGAGATGGGATGCTGGACCTCATCTTGTCCCACGGGGAGTCCATGGCTCAGCCGCTGTCCGTCTTCCGGGGGAACCAGGTGTGCATGGACCCCGGGACCTGTAGAGCCCAGCCTAGTGTCTCCCCTGGGTCTAGGGTGATAGAGGGCAGAGGCGCCCGGGATGCTTCCTTGCCCAGCGTGGTGGAAAATGGACACCCAGGAAATAAATTCCCAGCCACATAGTAAACCTCCAAGGGCTGCCTTCTCCTGGGAGAAGCCCTTTGTCCCTCTGCCTTCCACTGGCACTTTTGCTCCAGAAACTGCTTTCCCCGAGTCTGTTAGCTTTTCCCTCATTTTTTTCAGTGCCTCTCTTTCCAAACTTCAGCCAGTCTGTCTGCCTTGTTCACCTTCTCTGCCGGCTTCCTCCTCTCTTCCCTCTGCACGTTTTCTTCTCTTCCTCCCTCCCTGCGCTCCCCCCCCCCCACCCCTGATACTGGCCTGCCTCCTCCCACCCTGCAGGGCTTCAGCAACAACTGGCTGCGTGTGGTGCCTCGGACCCGGTTCGGGGCCTTCGCCAGGGGAGCTAAGGTTGTGCTCTATACCAAGAAGAGCGGGGCCCACCTGAGGATTATCGACGGGGGTTCAGGCTACCTGTGTGAGATGGAGCCCGTGGCACACTTTGGCTTAGGTGAGTCAGGGCTGGGGGAGGGGCAGGCAGCGAGCTGCTGTGCTTGGTCAGTGGGGTCCCGGGACTGCACCCCAAAGCATGCTCGGTAACGAGGACTCACGGCCCGAGCACCTGCCGCGTGCAGAGTAGTCCAGGTACCGTGACCGCCGCGGTGGACACCAGCCGTGCAGGCGGCCCTGCTCGGAGATGAACCTGAGCCCAAAAGGAAGGTTTTCATGCCCCTCCTCGTGCCCCTCCCCTTGCAGGGGTCCCCACTGCAGTCCTCTGTTGAATGAGTTCGCCTTGGGGTCAGAGTATTTAATCCTCCCTTTGTCCAAGGCTGGGGCCTCGTTCAGACAGACATTGTACCAAACTTGTCCAAACCAGCTGTTTCCCTGGCCTCCTGGGAAACGGCTTGGTGATTAAAGCCTCATCAAACCCCTGGTGACTTCCCTTAGCTAGGAGCTTGGAGAAGCCATGCATTCTCGGGGGGAGTGACATCGCCCTCAAGGGGGTAAAAATTGGTTCTTGTCTGGGGGAAGGGAAGCAAAAAAATCCTACTCTTTTTTATATGTATAAAGGCACAGATATACATACAGTACATAAACAGCTCTACAGTACGTCTGTGTTATTAATGAGACACCACTACACACCTATCAGAACAGCTAAAAAAACAAAAAAAACCAATAGTGACAATACCAAAAGCCGGCAAGGATGCAGAGAAACTCAATCCCTCATACATTGTTGGTGGGAATGTAAAAAGGTACAGCAGTTCTGCAGAATAGTTTGGTGGTTTCCTTAAAAATAAAAAACTAGAGGCGCCTGGGTGGCTCAGTTGGTTAAGCATCCAGCTTCGGCTCAGGTCATGATCTCAGGGTTTATGGGTTCGAACCCCGCATCTGGCTCTGTGCTGACAGCTCAGAGCCTGGAGTCTGCTTCGGATTCTGTGTCTTCCTGTCTCTCTGCCCCTCCCCCACTTGCACTCTTCTCTCTCTCTCTCTCTCTCTCTCTCTCTCCCACAAAAAAATAAACGTACAAAAAATTTTAAAAAAAACTAAACTAAACATACAACTACTATAAAACCCAGCAATTGCACTCCTAGGTATTTATCCCAGACAAATGAAAACTTATGTCCACATAAAAACCTATACAAGATTGTTCATAGTAGCTTTAGCAGTAATAGCCCATACTGGAAACACCCTAGGTGTCCTGTGATAGATTACTGGTTCATCAAGCTGTTGTCCATCCACACCAGGGAATAGTACTCAGCAATAAAAAGGATTAAACTATTGATACACGTAGCAACTTGGATAGCTCTCGAGGGCATTATGGTCGGGGCGGGGGAGGCCAATCTCATAAAGTCACATACTGTTGATTCCATTTATATAATATTCTCGAAATGACCAAATTACAGAGACAGGAAATAGAGTGGCGGTTGCCAGGGGTGGGTGTGACCATAAAGGGACAGCCTGAGGGAGGTCTTTGGGGTGATAGAGCAGTTCTGTATCTTGATTGTGGGGGTGGCTGCACAAACCTACACATGTGATAAAATGACATAAAGCTGTACACACGCGCACACACACACGTGCACGCACGCACACAAGCACATGATCAATGTCCACTTCCCGGTTTGGGTATTATGCTGCAGTTGCATAAGCTCTAACCATCGAGGGAAACTAGGTGATGGGTACACAGGGCCTTTCTGTACTATCTTTGCAAATTCCTGTGGATCTATAATCATTTCAACATAAAACGTTTTTAAAGAAATGCATTGGGGAGGGGATTGGTGCGGGGGGGGCAGTCTAAAAAGAGAGGAAGGGGGAGGGGCAGTCATAGAAAAAATGTTGAAGAGTCACGAGTGTCCTTACTAAGACACCATGGCGAAGAAAGCATTTGAGTCAAATATACCTGGGCTCAAGAGCAGACACCCTCCCCTGCGTGTTAGCACCTTATGGGGTGATATAATACTAACATAAAAAGAGCAGGCAATATGGTCTGAAATTAACGTATATGTTAATATTATACACACATCATATGGGCATAGAAGAAAACTGAAAGAAGATGCAAAAAGTGTGAGCAGTGACTCTGAGTGGATTAACGTGGCAAGTCTTACTCATCCAGGTGGCACTTTACTCCTATTACTGAATTTCATCCTCACGACCACCCTGTGACGCGGGCACTATTTATCCCCACTTCACAGATAGGAAAACTGAAGATCAGGGCAATTAAGAAACCTGCCCAAGGTCACATGACAGATCAGTGGCAGAGCTGAGACTCAAATCCAGCTCTGCCCAACCGTGTGATTTTTATTTTCTTCCATATGTTTTGTGTGCGTGCGTTCCAATTTTTATAGGAGCACATAATATTTTTGCAGTCTGAAAAAGGAGCATAAATGTTGAGGGGGCCCGGGGCCTGGTTATGTGAGCATGTTCTTGGCCTGTTTCACCCTGGGTGGGTCGGCTGGCTGTTGAAGCATTTGTCACTTTTAAGGTAGCCATTTGCGATGCTGGCCAAGTACGAGATGACTTTTAAATATGTTGTCCGACGAAACAGCAGTAACCGACAGTCATTGAGCACTTAGTGTATACCAGGCACTGGACTTAAGTGCCTTGCATAAGATACCTCACTCAGTTTTTAACCACAACCCGATAAATCGTAACCCCATTCCACAGGTCAGAAAGCTGAGAGGCTGAGAGTGGTGCCCCAAATCACATCTCCAGAAAGTAGAGAGGGCTGGATTTGGACCCCGACTCCTTGAACACCACTGTCTGAATTCTTGACCTCTGTGACTTAACTGCTTGGCCTCCCATAGCTGCCGTGTGTGGAGCCAGCCAAGGTCCTCCGCTCTGCCTCTTTCTTCCTGGACATCCACGTCCCCTCATTACCAGGTGGCCCGTGTAAGGCCATCCAGTCACCAAGACAATGCCGTGGTATCACAGGTGGGATGTTTATCCAGGCATCTGGCTGGACGTCAACGCCCCAGCCCACTGTGTATAGATCAGGAAATTGAGGTTCCACAGAGCAAATCCTTGGTAAGGATGGGACTGGGGCTGAGGTTCTCCTTCCTCACATCCTGTGGGCTGCCTGTGCTGTTTTAAGACGTTTTTGTGGGCCTCGCTGGGTCTCCTCTCCAGCCAGTATCTGCCCCTGACAAGAGCACAGACCTGCTTTTTCAACCGGGCAGCCTCGGCTGAGTCATGTGCGGGGACCACGGGCACCCAGGAGCCTCCATGCCTCTCCACAATGTCTGCCTCCCACACTCGGGGTAACACGCCACTGCATCTGGTTCAGAGCCTCTCCTTGATATTTTGCAAGGCTGGGGGGTTTATTCTGGCTCTGAACTCTGGCCCAAACGGCTCGACGGGTCCCCTTGTAGGCTCCTCTCTTGCCAGGATCCACTCCCAGAGAGCCACTGAAGGAAGGCTGCTCTTGGGGACCTGTCCCTGTAGCTCACTCTTGAGCCTGGCAGTGAGACTGAGGCGACCGAGCAGGAAGCAGCGCCAGGAGCAGGTGGACTCTATCCCCACAGCTCCAGGGCCCCCAGTCCAGGAGGGTCTCCTTCATGGATCCAGCGTAGCACAAGCCTTCCTGGCTGATGGAGGGGCAGCGATGGGGTGGGAAGAGAGGGAGCCAAGAGGAAAGGCCAGATGGAAGGAAGGATTGAGGAAAGCGAGGACCGGGACCACAGACAGGCAGTGGGCTGGGGAAACGGAGAGACACAGAGAGACCTGGGAAAGAGACAGATGAGACAAAGAAGAAATACCCGTGCCCTCCAGGCTCACAGTCCAGGGAAAAAGGCAGATGGACACAGGGATTCTGGTGCAAGGTAGATCTAGATGGGCTGTGCGAGGACCAGCATGGGAGAACTTCGTTCTGCTTCCCAAGGACATGGGCCTAGCACGAGGTCTAGCAGGATGGCGGGAATTTAGAAGGCACGGTGGGCGGCTGATGAGAGCACTCCAGGGGCTAGCCTGGCTTGAACACAGACCCAGAGATGGGAGTGTTCAGTGTGCCCACGACGGGAATGGTCTGGTAGGAGCGGGGCCTAGAGAGGGAGGCCGAAGCCCAACTGGGGGGCGGGGGGAACCGAGAACCAGGCTGGAGGGGGACAGGCGGATCAAAGCTCCCCCGAGCAAGCCAAAGCCAGGCCGTGCCGTGCGAAGAGAGAGCGGCCAGGAGCTCGGGAGCCCCAGCAGGGGTGGTGTCCTGCACCAGGAGCCCTGCAGGGAGGGCAATGCTTGAGTTGTTCTTAGAAGGATTTAATATTTTTTCCTGATTGTAAGAATAATGCATGTTGATTATCGGAAAATTAGAAATTATAGCATGATTAAAAAGAAAGGAAAAATAACCCAAAAGCTCAACATTTTGTTTTGAATACTAAGCAAAAGGTTAACGTTCCTCCCTTCACCCTCTCCCAGTACCATTTGATCCATTCAGTCAATACTTATTTACTGAGCCATCTACTATGTGCCAAACACTAACGAGACAAAGATCCTTGCCATGGGTGATCTTAATTCTAGTGGAAGTAGAAGAAACATATAAACATAATAACTAGGTAAACATATAAACTGTTAGAAGATGTTGAGTGCTGTGAAAAAAGCACATTCAGAACAGGGTAAGGGGATCAGGAATGTGGAGGGGGAGGGGTGGGGTCACCTGCTCCCGGCTCCCCACTTTTTATGTGCTTTTACCACATGCGCTGTGCCTAGGAGCATATTTATAGATAAATACTCCTTGGGAGTTTTTGTTAACAAAAATGATGATACTCTTCCATTATTCCCAAACTTGCTTTCCCCCCCCCCCTTAACAACATAACCTGGACACCATTTTCGGGCTGCGCATCTCTCCTTTGTTTTCCAAACTCTGTGCCGCACGGTATGTCGCCGTGTGGCGGCATTCATAATTTGTGGAGCAAGTCTCCTATTGACGGGCAGTATGATGGTCTCCAGTCCTGAGCAGTTTGTTTTGTGGCGCCTGGGGTGAGAAGGGGCATGTCCAGAACACGAACGCAAGAAAGGCCTGCCCTGTCTGTCCAGTCACTGAGGCCCAGATGTGGGGCCCCTGGCTGTCCCCGGGAGGGGGAGGTCTCTAAAGGGAAGAGGGCCCAAGGAAACCCCCCTTCCAGCACTCACGGCGCTCCCGCTCACCCCAACCGACCCTGCTCCCTCCCTCCCTTTGTGAATCATCCTCTGCCTCCCCCTGACTTTGCAGCAAGGTTCGGGGGAGAGTGCGTGGACAAGTGCGTGGGCATGCACGTGTGCCCCTCGGCACGCCTATGTCTTGCTCATCCCTGCACTGAGCCTTGGTCAGGGGACTAGCTTCTCAGACCCTCATGTACCCTCCCCACTCCCGAGGGTCTGGGCTGCATCGCATCACCACGCAGTAAAACTCACAGACCTCCCTGGATGGCTGTTTCATTCTCTGGGGTTCCCAGGGGGCCCATTCTGGTGTGCTGTCGGCTCCCATTCTACCCACCCCTGCTCAGTGGAGCCCCTGGCCTTGTTTCACCTCCCCTCTGCACCCTGCCCTGGCCTTGCCCTGCTCCTTCTGGCCAGCTGGCCAGCCAGGCTCATAAAGAAGAATTTATGCTCATGGCCTTTGTGGGGTGGCCCACTGCGCACTGTTTGCTCTGCACCTGCATCCTAGCCGCCCCCCTCCACCCCCCGCCCTGCGCACCCACCCTACATATCCCCTACCCTGGCTGTCCGATTCCTGGTTTGCAGAGGACTGAGGCCACTCACCCAAACCCAGAAAATGAAAACAAGCACCTACAGTCTACTTGTCCCAGCCAGCCCCCATCGGAGGCTCACCCGCTGGCCAGCCCACCCCAGGCATTGACAGTACCCCTGCCCCCCCACCACCACACACACACCACCTTTCTTTAAGCGAATTGTTTGCTAGTGACTCAGAGCTGCCTCCGAGCCTGCTGGTGCTCATTTAGGGAAGGAAAATTCAGTGGCCCACATAAAAATTGCTTTATTAAAGTGCAAAAATATTCCACCAACTGTATTCCCACCATCTGTTTTGCTGGTAATTCTGAAAAGCGCAATTCTCTGAGCCTCCTTGGCCTCTGTCCTTTAGAAGCTGCCAGAGGTGACTCCCTTCTGCTCTTGACCTCCCAGCTGTGCTGGTTATGGGGCCTCCTCTGCCCGCAGCCCCACTCCCTGACACACAGGCCTGGCACGCAGACTGCTTAAACGCTGCCCTTGTGCAGTGCCTGGAATGACCTGGGATGTCTGGCAACTTGAGAGGGAACAGTCTGGGGACAGGAGTCTGGGTTCCAATCGTAGCTCAGGCACCTGTGAGTCACTTCACCTTGCCAATGTCTACACCTGGAGAGCGGGGATAGAACGCCCACCTTGCAGAGTCGTCTGGAGGGTTCAGATCAGCCTCACACATGAAAGTTCCAAAGTCTCTCCCCATCTCCCCCCGCCCCAACCTGCCAATACGTTTTCCACACTCTGCTTCCCCCACCTGGAACTTCTCCCTACTCTTCAAATACACATGACCTTACCATACCTCTGTACCATGCCGCACCATCTGTCTGGACTGCCCCTTCCTTCCCTCCTCTGCCTCACAAACTCCTACTCCTCCTGCAACACCCAAATGGAATGACTTTTAACACCCGCCTCTCTCACCAAGTGGCACCAATGCTATGGCTGCACGTTCCCAGTTCATTATAACATCATCACTATGTTCATTGCCTCCACGGGATGCAGCTCCCACAGGATGGGACCTGGGTCCATCTCCTTCCTGTTAAATCCCAGATCCCTGCAGGACACTTGGCCCGTGGTGGGGCTGGGGCGTCGGGGCCAAGTGAGCAGTAGAGCAAGGGCAAAGCAGATATGGGCTTTTGGGGTCAGACATCCCTAGCTGGGGAACTGTGAGCAACTTACATCCCCTCCCCGGGTCTGAGCCCCTTTGTCTCTAAAGTGGAAATTAGAAGTCTAGTACGTTCCCCATGGTGCTGCCGAGAGGGTCCAGTGCCAACAGTGAGATCACCTGGTACAGTTTGGGGTACATATTCTCCAGTATTATTGCCAAGAAATGAAGGTGCTTTGGGAACTACAGGTGCCCCCATGTCTAAGAGATGGTAGAGATGGGGATGCTTAGGGGACAGTCGACTGGGGCAGGGCTCACATTCCAAGGAAGAAGGACTGTCCTTCCCAGGAGTGCTAGAGCTCTGGGCCACACCCCCATCTTACAGATGAGGAAACTAAGGCCCCGGAGAAGGTGCCCAAGTCAGCAAAATCAGCAGCAGCAGAGGAGGGAGTCCTACTGAGATGTGTTCTCCTTGGCTGGCTTCTCTCATAGCCCCTGCCCGTCCTGGGTTGGGAGGAAGGGAGGAAGCGGGACTCAGAACTACATGCTATGAATATTCGGTGACTCTTCTGAGTTATTTGTGGCGCTCCAGTCAGGCTGGAAAATGTATTCATGTAGCGTTCTGTTGGCTTAGGTGAGAAACATTTGCTATTCTTTGTCTCCTTTTTTTAATGGAAAAATATTTACTTTTTATATATGCCACTTAATTTGGGCACTGTACAACCTAAAAATGCCAAATCTCTTTAACTTCAAGAGACTATTACAAAACAGAAAAAAAAAAAAAAAGCCCCTAGATGGTACCCCCCAGTCCCGTGGTCCACCCTTCTTCTCCAAAAGGAATTATTATAGAAGGAGGGAGTGGGGTATTAGAGGTTTATGAGAAACAGTTTCTGGCTTAAGAAAGCAAACCCCAGAATCAGTGAGGCTGGAAGGGGAGAGTCTGTAGGGGAACAGAAGCAGCCCCGAATGTGGGACTCTGTGCTCTGGGAGTCTCTCCCTGGTCCCGCTGCCCCACAGAGACGGGCTGCTCACCCTTGACGCGTGTGCGTGTGCCCGCAGCGCCCTGCCCTCATTAATCACGGCGCGGTAGCAGCAAGGGGAAGCAAATGCGGGGAGGGTCCGGAAGCTGTGGCTCGCAGTAGGGAGCTTCCTCTGGAAGCTCCATAGAAGGGTGCCGGGACTCCCAGGAAGAAGGCACGGCTGGGGCCCTCCACCCCATGACCCCTGCTGTCCCAAGCTCCCCACCAGGGTGAACCCCTGCACACAGGAATCTACACACACACTCCCCTCAAAGTCTGCTTGTGGCTGCCAACCCTTTTCTAAAATACAGGAATCCCTTTTATACATGAAAATGTGCCACAGACTACCCTCCGCCCCCACAGTAGCTATCCTTGTAAAATCCTTTGGCGGACAGTAAGGGCCCAAAGCTGCTGTAAATTCAGCAGCACTTTTCGGTTTCCCTGTTTCTTCTAGGAGTGTCTGCATACATTAAGGGAAAGTAGCACGTATAAGTGGGTGACATTGTTTATTCAGCCCACGAATGGTGCTTGAGGGTATGACGAGATTTGTGGACCCCTGAGCACCAGGCCTGCATCTGGTCATCCCTGGTGGGTGACGAGGGGGCTGCACCCGCCCTCCTACCTTCACTGAGCACGGCCCTCTTTCCCAGGTGACTGACTGGGGAAACAACCTCTCCTTGCGGGTGAGGCCCAACCCCCCCCCCCCCCCCGCCTCCCGCCCACCCCCATTCATCACCATTAGCCTGACCTTGCCGCAGTGACAGGCCTGATGCCTCAAGCAGGGGGCTGGGGCTGCCTCTGACACCACCTGAACACCTGACCTATCTCTCTAACCTGCTTTCTACCACCGATGTAACACGTTGCTTTAAGGGTGTGTGTGGATGGATTCTCCGTGAATATTCTCTGAGCTTCACCATTAGCTTCTGTAAACATCTCAGCTCTATAGGACGGTCCTTCTCCTGTGCCTTCCACCGTCCTGTTCTTTATCACCTCAGCTTTTATTTAGAGCTCAGCTCAAGTGCCTTCCCTCCAAGAGCCTGTCCCTGATCACCCTGGCTAGAAAAGTTCCCCAGCCAAGCCCCAGTTCCTCTTTACCGTGTTGCCCTATCTTTGGTTTCTTCACAGAGCTTGTTAATATCTGACATCATTGATCTGTTCATCTTTTTGCCTGTCTGTCCCCACCAGAGCGGACGCTCCCTGAAAACAGGCACATTCCCAATGGTAAAAGAAAGCATGGCCCCTAGCAGGCTATAATTATAAATGACATAAATTTAAATACAGTGACGTGGCCAAAATTACACAGCAAGGCAAGCGGTACCGCTAAGATTTGAACCCAAAGTCAACCTGCTTACCACCAGGCTTTCCCTTCTCCCCTAAAACAGCTTCATGCTGATTGGCCTGTCCGCTAGAACGTAAGTTCTCGTGCTGTGCTGTCCAATATGGTAGCCACGAGCCATGCGTAGCTATGGAAATGCAAATTCATTAAAATTAAATCGAATTTAAAATTCAGTTCTCCTTCTGTCCCGCAGGGAAGGATGAAGCCAGCAGCGTGGAGGTGACGTGGCCGGATGGCAAGATGGCAAGCCGGAGCGTGGCCAGTGAGGAGATGAACTCTGTGCTGGAGATCTCCTACCCCCGGGATGAGGACAGACTTCAGAGCCCAGCCCCACTGGAGGTGAGTAAGGGTGTCCGGGCCTCATAGCCAGAAGAGCGGACCCCCTCCACAGCCCCATGGTCTGAAAGTGGACTCCCAGGAATTTGCAGATTTTGCCTCCAGAATGATGGAAATCTTCTCAGCAGAGAGCAGGCTTCGTAATGATCCCTCCATGTGTAGTTTAGGGAGGGATTCGTAGTTTAAGAGGGATAGGTTCTGTTAGGTACCCCAGCTCAGGCACCTGGATCCCGCGTGAATTCAGTATTGAACTGAATACATTCTCGTCCTTCCCCCAGTCTCCTCTTCTCAGTGCAAGGGGAGGGGTCCCAGCAGGGAAGGGCAACCCCAGGCCCAGAGCTAAGAGCACCCCTCATTCTGGACTCAGGGTGACAGCTGCTCTGTGGCTGTGATTAGGGGGGAACCGGAGGTGGGATCTTCTCAACTCACCAGTGTCTCTGCTTCTGCCCACCTTGCAGTGCGGCCAAGGATTCTCCCAGCAGGAAAATGGCCATTGCATGGGTGAGTTGCCTGCAGGCACTAGAGGATGGGGCAGAGGCCAGAATCTCCCTGGGGAATGTCAGTCTGAGCCCTGGCAAAGCTTAGGCTGCAGACAAGAGGGGGAAAGGTGGGGAGGGAAATGTGTTGTTTGTCCCTGGGGCTCCAGATGCCAAGACAACCGCCATGTGACTCACCAAGGTGGGAGTGACACCAGCAGCCAGTAGGCCGAATCATGGCAGTTCTGGGGATGGAGTGCTTCCTGCCACGAATTCGGAGAGAATGGGCTTGGGGAGGAGACGCATAACTGCCTGTACAGTGCTCACGGGGTGGCCCGGCCGTGCGAGGGGCCGTGCGGCCACCTCACGGTGGCAAAGGTGCGCGTGCGTCTTCCGTGGCGGCTTTGGCATGGCCAGCTGGCGGAGCGGCAAGCACGGGAGCTGGCAGACAAGGATGGGCATGGCCAGGGGCATTGGAGCAACCCGGGCGTGGAGTGTAGTCACAGAACAGAAGGGAGACGGTAGCCTCGTGCAGTACTGGGAGGCAGGTGGCTAGCACACTGCTAGGACCGCAGCTCTGTGAGCGTTCGCTGACTTTCTGAAAGTCCTCCGAGGGCCTGGGGTGGCAGAGGGGCAGCCAAGGGGCTCAGCGTCTGAAAGACCCTCAACCCAGTATCTTCTGTGTCAGGAACCGGCAGTGAGGGGTCAGGTCAAGGACTCCTCCTGCCTTTAGACTCTCAGGCAGCATTCTTCCTAAGTCTGTTCCATAGATGCTCGTCAGCCCCGGGCTGAGTGGGTTTGCTACTGAGACTCAAGAGTAAACAAGACAGGGGCGCCTGGGTGGTTCAGTCAGTTAAGCGTCCGACTCGTGGTTCGTGGGTTTGAGCCCTGCTTCGGACTCTGTGCTGACAGCCGAGTCTGGAGCCTGCTTCCGATTCTGTGTCTCCCTCTCTCTCTGCCTCTCCCCTGCTCGTGCTTTGTCTCTCTCTCTCTCTCTCTCTCAAAAATAAACATTAAAAAAAATGAATTAAAAAAAAAAAAAGAGTAAATGAGACAGACACAGCCCCTGCCCTCATGGGGCTTAGAGCCAGTGGGAGAGGCACATAAATAAACAGTGATGACCGGAAATGTGAGCAGGGCTGGGTGGGGGAGGGGTGGGATGTGGGAGCACAAAGGTGGGGCCTCAACCAGGGTCCCAGAAGGTGCCCCAGGGAGACAAGGCCTAAGCTGAGACCTGGGGGGCGATGGGGAGCTCGCCAGGCAGAGAGAGGGGAGAAGGTGGACTGGTGGAGGGCCCTACACCGGCAAAGGACCACAGGTGAGAAAGTGAAGGAGTGCGGCTCTAAGGGTGGCTTGGGAGGAAATTAGTCCCCACCACTCTCCACGTCCCAACCCTGGCCACTCTAAAGAGAGGATGCATGTACACAGAACTTCCAGTGTCTAGCCTGTGCACTGGAAGGACCCTGTGGGATCACCCTTCCAGCCACTTTTTTTCATCATCTAGCGGACAGTTACGTGCCCATGCGAGGTGCTGGGGATGTGGGCCAAGCACCTGCCCTGGAACAGCGTCTGTTCTGGGGACGGGGACCACAAACACGTAACCTGGCAGCCGGATGAGATGGACCAAAAGCGCTTTAAGCAAGGTGTCCCTGGAGACTGTTCTAGACAGAGCGGTCAGGGAGAAGCCCTTTGAATTGAGACCTGAAGGACGAGAAGGTCCAGCCACACGGAGAGCTGAGGGAAGAGCAGGAGCGAGGACCACGAGGCAGGAAAAAGGCTGTGTGTGTGAAAGGAATGGGAAGGAGGCTGGCGTGCCCGGAGGTGGTGGGGGAGCCAGGCGCTAAGTCAGGGAGGGTCTCATGGTGTCTGGATTTTGTTCCTGGGGCCCTTTGCAATTAAGCAGGAGAGTATGATTCACATTTTCAAAAGATCGCCCTGCCTGCTGAATTGCAGATTAGATTGGAGGGAAGAGTGGAAGCCAGAGTGCCAGTCTGAAGGTGGCTGCAGAAATCCAGGCAAGAGGTGGTGCAGGCTGGGAACGGGCTGTGGCTGGAGAAGGAGGTGGGCAGACAGAGGGGTTCTATGGGGGCAGAGCGGCAGGATCTCTTAACTCGCCTACAGAGGTACGGGAAAAGGAGGAACTAGGGATTGCTCCTATCTGTGCTTGAGCGGCTGAGTGGGTGACATTGATTGACTTAGGCGAGATGGGGTCAGGGGGTGGAAGAAGTTTGAGGGCTGGAGCATCTAGATTTCCATTCTGGACCTACTGAGCATGAGATGCATGTTGGGTCATAAGTCTGGAGCCCCAGGGACAGGTTGTGGCTGCAGATAGGAATCTGGACTCATCCATCTATGAAGGGAGCACCTACAGGAAGTGTGGTAGATAGAAGACCCCGGGCCGAGTGTGACACCCCCAACACGTAGAGGTCAAATATAGAACTGAAAGGGCAGGTCTACGCCGGCCGACTCCATCTTGTTCTGTGTCCTTCACCTTGACCACACCTCCTCCCCTTGAGCAACCTCCCGCTCACCTGCCTAACAGGACTCGGACCCTTCCCCAGCCAATCGGCTGAGGCCACAGCCATTACCTCACCAACTGCCCCTAGACCCCAAAACCTTTGCCCTTTTGAAACTCGCTCTCTCTCCCCGGTATCTCACCACTGCGTTGGTGCAGGTAGGGGATTGAGCTCGAGCTAGCTCGAATAAAAGCTCTTTGCTTTTGCATCGGACTCGGCTCCCTAGTGGTCTTTGGGGATCACGAATTCTGGGTATAACAGAACGAGCCAGCCAGAGGGACTGAAGTGAGGGAATTGAGGCAGAGAGAGAAGAGGGATATGCCCAAGGTCACAGAGTGGGTGGGGCAGCAGAGCCTGAGCGAGGAGCCACTGCCCCACACCTCCCTGGTGAGTGACTCCCCTCACCTTTCAGACACCAACGAATGCATCCAGTTCCCATTCGTGTGCCCTCGAGACAAGCCTGTGTGCGTCAACACGTATGGAAGTTACAGGTGCCGGACCAACAAGAGGTGCAGTCGGGGCTACGAGCCCAACGAGGACGGCACGGCCTGTGTGGGTGAGTGAGGCCCAGCCATGGTCCAGTAGGACACAAGGAAGTTGTCTTCCACCGGGGAGCTTTGGGGAGGCCCCAGATCAAGGTCCCCAGCCCCTGACTTCTCCTGGCCGGATGGAGTCTCCTTAGACCCCCGTTGGGTCTCCGGGGAAGACCGTGACAGAGGTTTGGAGAAGCCCCCACCACTACTGCCACCATCTGAAGGGTCCCTGGGGTGCTGTGCCCTGGCCAGAGGCCACTGTTCTTCTCACGTCTCCCCTTCTCACATATTCCTACCTTAAGGTCAGCCCGTCTTTTCCTACCAGGGATATAAACTAGCTCCTACTACTCATCTTTGTCTGAATTTCTGAACCGGTATTTGTCTTCTTCCTCCCAAATGCTTCCCCCCACCCCCATCCCACCCCCATCCCCTTTCTCTTTTTCCCACTCTCTCTGTCTCTCTCTCTCTCTCTCTCTCCCATCCTTTTTACAGCTCAAGTGGCCTTTTTAGGTGGGTATCCTTCTGCTGCCTTTAGAATCTCTGAGCCTCTCTCTCGGGCCTCATATCTTTCTCTAGGCCTTGGACTTTGCCTTCAGTTATATGCACTTTAAATCCCATCAATAAAGGAAAAAAAACTAAACTAAACTAACAACCTTTGTGGAAAACTAAATCTCTCCCGCTGCCTGTCTCTCTCTCCACGCCCAGTAGACTCTGCTGCGTGCTCCCTTTGAATGGACCGCAGGGGTGGCCATCTTTGAAAAGGGAAGTTTGGGAGATACTGATGTTTGTGTAATCTTGTTTGTGAAGCCTTTCTTTGCATGTTTTCTGAGAAAACAGAAAAGGAAAGTCTCCCCTCTTACCCCATCTACCCTCCCTCACTTCTTCAGAAGAATCAAGATAGTCCTGTCTTTTCTGTATCCTCCAGTGTCATGAGCACCCTGTTTTGCCCTTAACAAAGATGGCTCCCAGGCAGTTGCTTGCTCAGTTGATCCACTCATGTATCATGTGCCTGCTGGTCTGGCCTGTGCTGTTTCTGCTCTGTGTGCCCTGACTTCCTGTGGTAGAGAAAGCCTTCTGGGAGTTGGTGGTTTATTATGGGAGGGGAAAAGGTGGCCCTTTGGGACTCTTGACAAAAATGTTAAAGTTTGAACTTGCCAAGTCTTCCAGCCTCTTTCTGGAGAAATTATGCCAATAAACTCTCTGCTGCGTATTAGTGCCTAGCTGATAAAAACAAAAATGTGTCTGGGGCAAGTAGATGCTGGTTGGAATCCTGAAGTAGCAGCAGCTTTTCTGTCATGTAGCCCTTGGAAAGCAAATCACGAGACAGGGAAATTGTCCTGGGCATGAGAAATGGTTTGGGTATGTGCACCAATGTTCACGTTTGGGAGGCTGGGGTTTGGGCCAGGCAAGGGATGTAGGATGAGCAAGGAGCAGACCTGGAGGGAATATTCTGGGCCTTTTACCTGGGGGACGGTTGCTTCTCTACACTGGGCCTCAGTTTGCATAATCTAAATAGCAAGAGATTTGGTCTGGTGTATTCCCAAAGCCCTTTCCTTTCTAAGACCCTTCAGTGTGTGGCTGGACAGAGATATGGCTAGTCTCAAGTTACCCTGATTTCTAGAAAAGAATCTTGCAACTTGGTCTCCTCTGCAGTCTGCTTAGAAACCTGGAAGCCTCTGTAGCCAGAGCACCCTTTGGGAATGATGTAACACCATAGAATACTTTCACAACCAGCCTCGGTAGTGAAGGCTTGTTATAAATCACAGATCTGTTCTTCGTGGGGGAAAAAAGTTGCCCCAAGATATAATAAAATCACACTTAAGCATGCAGCAAGCATTTTAAAAACATATTTAACAAAAAAAACTACCATTTTCTGATATAATAATAATACTCCCAATAAATCACAAAATATGAATTCCTCATAGCTAGTACTGTTTTTACACTCAGAAGACGAGCTTAAATGAAAAGTTTTAAAATAAAAACAACCACATTGTCACAAGAAAGCGTGTAACAACTTAAAAATCGCTCCACTTCTGGGAAGCCCGCTCCTGTGCGTTCAGGTAGAAATTAAAGGTCTGGATGGGCCCAGACATGAGGCTCGGAGAGATGAAGTGATCCACCCAAGGTCACAGAGCCAGCTGGTCCCCAGCCAAGGCTGGAGCCCTTTCCTACCACACCATCTTGTCAGGGGGTGACAGACAGCACTGTCACTGTTCGGACTATTCCCTAGTCATTCTGGAAGCTGCTGCCTTTTTAGAAATGAACGAGTAGATCTAAGATAGCGAGAGAAGTAAACCCCAAAACCCATAGAGGCAATGGTTCCAAATGCAGTGGTGAATGGCAAGACGACGGTGTCCACTGACAGACCGCACACAACAGCACGAGAAGTAAGGGACAGGACAGCTAGGGAGACAGCCTGCCAAGGACATCGGAAAATTCAGGATGACAGCAAACTTCAGAGGATACCTCGTCAAGTAATAACCATGAATCCTCCTACGCGGAGTTTCTTACAACAGGGTGTGTTTGTGTCGATTTACCCTACTTGGTGGGTGGGGCCAGATGAGTTACAAAGAGGAGTCCCAAATCCCCCCAGCTAGCAAGAGCACCACTACACTATCCCAGCTGCTGGGTAAGAAGGCTTACTCCTGATGTGATTCATTCAGTCAACAAGTATTAGTTGAGCACCTATTGTGTGCCAGGTACTAAGCTAAGCTCTGGGCATACAATGGTAAGTAGAGATGACCTGGTTTATTGTTCCCACATGGCCTCCCTGCAGCCAGATGGAGGAACCCGGTGCATGGGATAAGAGTGGGACTCACAGGGGCTTTCTGAAAAATCTAGCTAAATGCTTGGGTTGCCACACCAAAAAGCAAGCTCTCTCATTCCAGTATCCATTGGGCAAGCATTCACTGAGAACCACTGAGAATACTCCTCTGCCCAGGAATGTACCCTTAACATAACAATAATAACCACACTTAGTGAGCTCGGCATGTCTGGGCCAGATCTAAGCTCTTTAGAAGAATCAGCTTGTGTAATCCCCACCACAATCCCGAGCGGAAAGTGCTATCAGGATCCCAGTTTTACAGAGAAGCTGTGTGGCTTGCCCAGGTCACACGGCTGGGACACACAGAGGAAGGACTCTGTCAGAGTAGTCTGGCCCCCAACCTGAGCTCTTAACAAGGACCCTTCCTTCCCATTTGGGGTGACTAACCCGTTACACAAAAGCCACAGTCTCTCTGTGTTGCCCAGGGGCCGGGGATGGGTTGGGAAGGAGGAAATGGAGTCTCTGACGGAGCCCGGGATCTGTGACAAGCGCCACACGGTCACCCTGCAGCTGCAAGATAGAGGTGGCAGTGCCCATGCTGAATCTTCTCACCAGCCAGCTTGGCTGTCCTTAGCAAAGGGAAACCGTGGATCACCTGCACAGCCTCTTCTCCGTCGCCAGCCCTGCTCTGGGGAGGTGCCATTCTGAGGGCCAAGAGTTTGATTATGCGTCACTCTGGCTGCTATGGCCCCCTCCCAGGGTGTGGGCCTCACACCCTGACCAGCACCTCTGGACTGTGACCCGAGCGGGAACTGCACGCCAGCCTCCAAACAGGGCTGTTGATTGTCTCTCTGGGGCCGCACAGACACAGGAGGACGAACGCTTCACTTTCTCAGGGAGCCAGCTGAGTTTGTCCAGCAGATTCCAGAGCGATACCCCACCCAGACCGTCAGTCCAGGAGGCAAGCCGAGCCCCTCCCCTCCTCTCCCTCCCCAGGGTCAGCCACAGCTCTCTCCTTCAGCGTGGGCCAGAACCCCAGCCACATCCTGTCAGGTCTGCCGTTGTGTCTCCTTAGCAACAGACACGTCCCAGAAGGGGAAGGAGGCGAGAGAGCGCGGGCTGCTTAGCTCCGCAGATAATGCCAACCTCTCCTTCCGCAACCGTCCCCTTAAGGAACTGTGGTTGAACAGCAGAGTGGTCGAAAAGAAGACCACTGGAGAAAAACGAGAAGCGGGAAGAGAAAACGCCCTCCCCAGAGAGCGGAGCTAACATTGACGAACGCCTATCGTATGCCAAGAACTTCACGTGTGTGTCCCCATGAATCCCCCCGCCCGTGCTGTGGGCTAAATGTTACTCATCTAGTCTATCACCAAAGAAGCAGAGGCTCAGGGAGAATAAGTTCCACAAGGTCACGTGGCCGGGTAAGCGGCAAAAGCTCTGATTCAAAGCGGCAATTGTCTGGCTCCGCAGCCTGTGTTTTTAAGCCTCTTGGGGAACCATCTCCGGGAAACTGACACCTGGGCAAATTATGTAACCAGCTGTCACTTGGCATAGACTGGACACGTGCTGTGTGCTGGGCAGGGTTCTTGTGGCCGGGCCCGTACACCTGTGTACAACCCTGGCTGACCCCCGAGTGCCCCATGACGTCCAACATGATCAGGAAGCAGTCAGAAGATAAGTGCTATTGGAGCTGGGCAGCAGCCTGAAGACACACGGAGGTGCGGGGCTGGAGGCAGAAGGGCCTTGAAATAGGGAGGGGCAGGGAGGGCCTCTCTGGGAAAGAGGCATTTGAGCAGAAACGTAAAGTAAGCGTGCTGGCCTCCAGCCTCGGCTTTCTCATCTGGAAAATGGGGATAGTACCTACCTCACAGTTATTGTATTAAACAAGATGATCTGAACCACTTGACACGGTGCCTGGCGCGTAGTCAGCCCCAAAGAAATTTGAAATATTCATAATATTACTAAGCAGCAAAGTTCAGGATGAAGCCTGGGTCTGTGCAGTGCCGAAGGCTCGCGTGGCTCCC
Organism: Felis catus; assembly: GCF_018350175.1. NCBI lineage: Eukaryota > Metazoa > Chordata > Mammalia > Carnivora > Felidae > Felis > Felis catus. The sequence goes on along the minus strand of NC_058378.1, from coordinate 56,841,791 downwards.
GGCACTCCCTGCTGTGGCCCAGGCCACCCGGGAGTCGGCAGTGCGGGAGATGTGGGGGGACACTGGCCACCCTCGGGGAACTGACAGCTTTGCAGAGAAGAGATCTCAGGACTGAAAATGGCCATAAGGGAGCAGAGCAAACCCTCCCGGGGCCTGAGCTGTGGGGATGTTCCGCCAAGTTGTCACGCGGGGCCATTCCCAGAGAGAATAATCACCAAGTAAACCGAGCAGGGAGAGCGTGGCATTGACTGGGCTGCACAGGGCACACGTCCACCGGCAGCTGGTGAACTGGCCTGGGATTCGGCGCTTGACTGTCACAGAAGCCCTAGAACGTTAAATCCAGAGGCACCTGAGAAGTCATTTAGTCCTGCCCCATCCTTTTCAGCTGTGGAAACCGGGTCTCAAAAGGAACAGTGACTTCCCGAGGACCATAGCCGCGCCAGGAATTTGACTCCTGCCTGGGGCTCCTCCTTTGCCCACCCTGCCTCGTTTTCCAGAAAACTTACAGTATTTCAGATGCAGAACTTGTTCTTTCCGTGGTGCTGACCCAGAGTCAGAGTCAGGGCAAGGGCCCACCAAGCGAACCAAAGAACCATCCCTGGCCCATGGAACACAGCTGGGCAAGAGCTGAGTGAAAGGGCCAGGTGCACAGAGGGTCCTGCTCTGCTAAGAAGGGAGGCTGCAGAAGGGGATGTCTGGTGGGGACGGAAGGAGGACCTGTATCGCTCTTCCCAGAAAGTCCCTGCCCAGCCCCTCATGAACCCAGCCTGCCTGCCAGAAGAAAGTCTGGGGCCCAGAATAATTCCTGTAAAGGGAACTCATTGTCCTTCTTCATGGCCAGCCCCAGAGCAACCATGAAGGACTTATCACCCAGAACCCCCACCACCAAAACCACCCCCACCAAAAGATCTAAGGACTAACACTCCTCCCTGCACCCCAGACCTGGGTGCAGAGCCCCTGGGGAAGGAGAGAAGCCCAATCACATCGTGCCCAACTGCCCCTGGGGACCGTGGCAGAGGAATAAGCTTGGGCCACAGGGAGGAAGGTAAACCCCATACTTATCTTCATGGGACTTCCTGGTCCCCTGGCTCAAGATTTATAGGCCTTGAAGGCAGATGCAGACAGGAAAGAGGGAGGAGAGGGTCTCAGAGCCTCACCCCAGTGCAGAATGTATCTTGTGTGCCAGAATATTAGAGAACTGGTCCCAAAATCCTATGGTCCTCCCACCCTCCCTCCTCCCTTCCTTCCATCCTTAAAATGTTCTCTTTGCCCTAAGACCCTGTGATCAGATGGCCTGAGGCTTGACTTCCAGACACCCCACCTACATGCCCTGTAAGTGGCCTCAAACAAGCCGCTTCCTCTCTCTGAGCCTCACTTTCTTCCTCCACAGAATGGAAGCATAACAACCTCACAGAGCTGTTGAGATGAAGCATGCAAGGTGCTCAATGCAGTGACTGACTGATAACATGCAGATATTATTATAAAATCTGCCCCAGGCCCTTTAATCTACTGCTTTCACTTCTAGCACTGCCTGATTTTGCAACAATCCATAAGTCATTAACTGGGGCAATGTGAAACCTGTAAGAATCCTTCCCAACGAGACATATCCATCACTCATATGCAGAGCTCATTCGGGGACCAGGTTACACTGTATCTTCCCTTTGAAGAACTCCGGCGCTGTATTTAGATCTGCACTGGGAAGCACAGGGCCGATCGGTACCCATCCATTCACCTGCCTCTCCAGGGTCTGCAAGCATCCATCCCAAGCCAGGCAGCCCTCTCGCCCACCTCTGAACCATCAGTCATCTCCCGGTACCCATCTTCTCTGTATGCGTCCACTTATCTGTCCACCCATGGTACTTCACTCTCTAGGGCCCCAGGTCCAGATTTCCAGGCAATGTACTCAGCCCCATGAGGATTTACCCACCTTACAATAGTGGTATTCAGGGAGCACTGAGCAGGGCTGAGTGGGGTCAGGATGCACACTTCCTCCCCTCTCCTCCCCTCCCAGGACAGGTGGAGATCATGAGCAGAGCCATGAGATCACAGCCAGGGCAACTCAGAGCAGCTGCCCAGCACAGGGGATGGCCCAACGTCACTGCCTCTACCCTTTTTTTTTTTAATTTTTTTTAAAGTTTATTTATTATTCTTGAGAGAGACAGAGCATGAGTAGGGGAGGGGCAGAGAGAGAGGAGGAGACACAGAATCCGAAGCAGGCTCCAGGCTCTGAGCTGTCAGCACAGAGCCCGACGCGGGGCTCAAACTCACAAACCGCGAGATCATGATCTGAGCCGAAGCCGGAAGCTTAACCGACTGAGCCACCCAGGCGCCCCCTGCCTCTACCCTTTAAGTGAGTCAGTGACCACCTGCGGTTGAATTGTTATCATTCAGTGGCCACTCACCTGTCTGCATCTGCCTAAGCAGCCCCTCAGGTCTCATTACTCCAGGGGCCAGAGGATTTCACATCTGTATAGCCCTGCCTCTTCCTGCCAGCCTTCCTGGTGGGCTGCATTTTGCATTCACCTGTCAAGGGCAAAGCACTGTGACAGGCACTTGAGGGCAGGGGGTGGGAGGCACTGGAGGTGAGTGAGATAAAATCCCCACCCTCCAAGAGTTTACCAAGGAACTGGGGACAGAGGGGAAAAGGCCATTCATTGCCATGCACCAGGTCCAGTAAGCTAGGTATAACATTTCCCCCTTCCAGGGCCTGGCTCAGGCTGCTCTCAGGTGGTAGCTGGTCCCCAATCACTTTTCCATTACAGAAATCGATAACTTGAATTACTCCAGAATAACTAGCCCCATCATGCCTCTGCAAAGCTAATTCTTCTGTGTCCGCATTTGCCCACGTGCTTCTCCCTGGGTCTGGAATCCGTCTTTATGAGGCAATCCAGGTAGAAAGGAGTCTTTCACCCGACGGTGACACAATGGCAGAATGAGAGCAGGATTTGGGGTCTGACGCTTAGGTTCAGGTCTTTACTCTGACGCTTACTGGCTGTGGGCGCTTGTCAAGCTACCTAACCACCTGGAACGTCAGTTTCCTCATCTATAAAATAAGAATTCAAATATAACCACCCACCAGAGTGTTAGCGAACTAAATGGAATAATAATGTACATGAATGTTCCTGGCGTATATTAGGGAAGCAGTGAACCCTTGGACAAATGTCTGTTTATTCTATGCAAGAATCTGAAACCTGGCTATAAATCTGTATCACGAGGCCACTGTATAATGAGGTCCTAGAGTAACTTCGGCAATAACAATAATATTTTACTTGGGAGAAATAGATTCTCATTCGCCGAGATGCATTTTCATCGTGCTCTCATTTTACAGATGACAGAGCTGGGACTCAGGATAACTGAGCGCAGCGCTAGGGGACGGCAGACTGGTGCAGCCTTCTGACTCCCCCTTCCCACTCTTCCACCGCCTCCGTGGTCCCTGATTCAAAACCGCAAGGCCCGGTGCAGCTCCAGGCTGCCGCACGCTGAGTTCTGCCATCCGGCAGGTGCTGAAATGACAAGCCCGTTAAATAGCCCCTTAGAGGAAGAGCCGTGAGCTCAGCACTCTGCCCTGGGCTCTGCCAAGAGAATAAATCCTCCCAAAGTTGCCTGAGAAGGGTCGTGTGGAAACGTCAGAAGGCTGGACTCTGAAAGGAAGGAAAGAAACTGACGTTACCGAACGCCTCTGTCATGCCAGGCACATTCTAGGCCAGTTTCTCAGATTCCTCAAAACCAATTGTTCTCAACCATTTTTAGTGGGTGGTCACATACTCCTTTGAGAATCTGCTGAAACCTGCGATCCTCTTCCCCAGATAAATGCACGTTATTTTGCAAATATGTGAAGGAGGTGGGTCAAGGTCAAGAGCTCCTGCTGTAAACCTGGGCCGTTTTAGGATTTTCTTAGGTACCAGGGACCTTTCTTCTCTTTTGGAGGCCCCACCCCTCATCATATCAAACATTGTCATATATATCCACAACTCACACTAAATTACACACACACACACAACCAGAGTTAAGTTGAATTACAGTGGACTGTTTGACAGTATTACATTTTGTAGATATGTAACAAAGTATTAATTTCAGCTTTGTGTTTACTTTTCCTATTTTGGACCCAATAAACTTTTTTGGTAAATTTTATTGAAACGTCCCATACCTATAGAAAAATACACAAATCTTAAGTGTGGAGCTCAATGAATTCTCACAAGGTGAGCCCGTCTGTGTAACCAGCACTCTGCTGGAGAAACAGGAGCATGAGCACCCAAGAAGCCTCCCCAGGCCCCCTTCCATTCACCATGCGTCATCCCAGGACGGCTGCTCTCTTAACGTCTAACACCAAAGATTAGCTCTGCCTGGATTAGAATGCCTTACGAGTAGAACCATAACTTGTACTCATTTCCTGGCTTGTTGCTTTTGTGGAACTGATAAACTTTTATTTGGGCCTCAGACATCTTCCGAGGCCTGTAAAAAGGCTCATAGGCTCCGGGCGCTGTCAAAATCGGGGGTTCTCGACCTTATTTTCACTCTAGAACCTCCAGGAAAACTTTTAAAAAGCCCTAATGTCTAGGCTGCACCCCAGAACAATGAAATCAGAATCTCTGGGGATAGGACCAGACATCAGTGGTTTCTCTTGCTCCCTGGGTGACATTGACTGCGGCCAAGGATGAGAGGCACTGGCCCACGCGATTTTGTAAAGTATTAGTACCCCTATCTTACAGCTGGAGAGGACAGTGGGGCTCGAGGGGTCTCCACCACGTGCTACCCTCATAAAGCCTGAATTCCAATTCAGGTCTCACTAGGAGTGGTATTTGCATTGCCTTCACGCTTGGTAAATAGTAAAGTCCAAACGAAGCGTAGGTGCCTCCTGCCAGAAACTTTCCTTACTCTGAGTCCTTCCGGAGCTGTGGTCAAGGGAGCTAGGGTTTCCCAAGAACAAGGCGGAGCCCCAGGAGCTGGCCGTAGGGAGAGTCACCGCCAGCTGGACTCCATCTTTGCCCCACAGGGTTTGGGGGCCCTGGGGATGGTTCCCAGGCTGCTGGGTTCCGGGGTGCAGTGCACGATTCTGCCGCTCGGTGGCACCACGAGCTTCTGTAAACCCTGTGGTTTTCACACACCCCAAAGGAAGCTAGAAAGCAGTCTGGCAGCAGTGACCACGGGGGAATGGCAGCCCAGAGCTTCCTGGGGGTTCCTCTGCTCGCTGGGGCCTGACAGGGCCTGTTCCTGGCTGGCCAGGGGGATGCAGAGACGTGGCTGTGACCCAACCCAAGGAGGAGGCCACTTCCCCTGTAACTGAGCCAGCAGAGTAGAACCAGGGAGAGAGAAGCCATGCCTCACCTGCTTCTCCCCGCTCTGCCCTTCACCAAGCTGCCCCCGTGGGCCCCGCAGTTGAAGAGCACAGCCCACCCACGCTCCCATGTTGCCTAGAAGCTCCAGCCCTGGGCTTGGAGGTACCAGGCACAGCTCCAAGTCCTTACCTGGGAATCTGCCAAATCCTAACCTAGGATGACCGAGGACCTCAAGCTCTGACAGGGTCCCTAAACCTGGGTGAACTTTGCCTAGATTCAAAACCAAGCTCTTCCTCTTCCTAGTTGTGTAACTTTGGGCAAGTTATTTAACTTTCATGAGTCTCAGCCTCCTCATCTGTAAAATGGGAATAATAGTCCACATCTTACGATTGTCGTGAGGACTGAATGGTTATGTGGCATCTTAGCCTAGCTCATGGCACATAGTGATAAAATAAATGTTAGCTACTATTGTGTATTATTACTATAAATAATAACCAACAGGACAGAATGTCTTGCCAACAGGACAGAATGAACTTACCCACATGTTGAAGAACAGCCTCCATTGTGACAACCCCACACACCCCAGGTTTGAGCAGAGGCAGTGAGTCCAGCCTGCCCCAGGGCTCAGGGAAAGGCCCAGCTGCCCCTTAGGAGCAGCAGGCACAAGTGTGAAAGCCACCCAGAGTCCCAGTCAGCACCAGCCAGAGGGGATGTCCCCAAAGCCCCCACCCTGGGGGCTGGAGCCATTATCCCCACAGTCTGGTGAGATCCTCTCTTGGCCCACAGACCTGAGTGCGTGACCCTGGCCGCCCTGAGGCCTAAGGCAACTTCCATCCAGATGCCATCGGCATGGTGTCAGGTTGAGCACTGGGTCAGGATATCTTGGTTCTAAATTTGGTACCACTGTCGGTCAGCTGTGTGAACTGGGGCAAGTCACGTGACCTCTCTGGGCCTCCATTCTGTCTCATTTAGATGATCTTAAATCCCCTCCCAGCTCTAGCATGTGGTTTTATCAAAGTATCTGGTACACAATAGGTGCTCAATAAATGTTATTTAGTTTTATAAAATCCAACATACGACTCTGCTAGGTTCTAACACCCTAGTCTTTAAAACTGAACGACTTCTCTGATGCAACCCCTAACAGGGCCCAACCCAGGGTGAGAGCTCAAGAAATGGGTATTTATCTCATTACTGACTTTTGACCTGGCTCTCTGTCAAGCTGCCCCCTCCACCCAAGGCTGCAAGTGCCCCATAAAGCCTCCATATTAGAGGATCCAGAGGGTAGCTTCCCCACTAGACTACAAGCTCTAAGAAGGTAGGGTTGGTCCTGCCCACGTCAGCCTCACTGCTTCTTCAAGAACACCCAGCCCCACCTCCTTGGCATGAGGTGGGTGGGCAGCTGAGCATCCGCTCCCTGTGGTCCTGGAGCAGAGAACTGATGGCACCCCATCACCATCGGGGAAAGAAGTGGCACAGAGCCTCAAGCTGGGCAAGTCCTTTTATTGGAAAAAGAAATAATAAAACCAAAGGCCACTGCATCACCTGTGCCCAGCCATCCCACAGGAGAGGCACAGGTCAGACATAAGGCCCGGCCACACAGTGGGCCAGAATGGGCATGGGCCAGGCCGCAGCCCTCTGTGGGGGATCGTGGGACCAGGACCCACCCACTTGGGCTCAGGGCCTGCCTTTGGCTCCCTGGGCAGGCACCTCCCTCCCACACACTGCTGTCTTGTCCAAAAACAATCAGGCCCCTCTTTGGTTCCAGAAAGCTACCTTCAGCGGCTGGTCTTTCACATGCACTTGTAGCACCTCCTGCCGGCTGAGGCAGGCAGCCTCTCTGTCCGTCTTCAGGGCACCAGGGCAGGGCTGCTTCCTTCCCACTGGCCGCCCTGGGCCTTGGCAGGCGGGGGCCTCGGTGGCTGGATGCTTCTCTTCCCTTTCGAGAAAGGAGTTTGCCTTTTCCCCTGCAGGTTGCCAGTTCCTTTGAACATCCACAGAAGCCTTGTTACACGGCCTTAGAGAGCTCCAGAGCCTGGGTGGGCTGAATGGGCAGCGTGTGTGGCCCTGTTGCCTTGTCACCGGGAGCTTGGGAGAGGGACACAGAAGGTCCCAGAAGGTTGGCTCTGCTCTCCTAGACCCCCAGCTTCTCTTCTGCTAGAATGTACACAGTAGAATCAGAAGGTAGGGAGAGCTTTGCAGGCGGGGGAGAGACCAGGAAGAAGAGCCGAGCTGGCAGCCCCAGGCAAGGGGCAAGGAGCTTTAGGACATTTATTTACAAGGGGACAGGCTGGACCCATGCAGGGAAGCAGCCACAGACTATCACATACAAAGATAAGACGGGATGCAGAGAGGGGCAATCATTGGCCTGGCAACCAAGGGGAACAGACAAGTGCACGGTCACATACACATACATACACATGCACCCACAGGTGCAACCACACGTGTACACACACACAACTGCACTCACACACATCCATCCACATGTGTGCTCATACACACACCTACACATACACACGTGCATTTCTGCACATAGCACACTCACATATATGCACTCACACGCGTGCCTGCATGCACACACACTCATTCTCACATACACACAGGTTCTAATCTCAGGAAGTTGGCTCCAGTTCTGAAGGTTCAAACCTCCCAAGGCTACATGTCTCCATGAAGCATTTCTCCAGACCCCCAAATAACCTCCTAGAGCCCCAGGCTGTGTGCCCCACAACCAGCGCCTGATGTCCTGCAAAATCTCAGGAGTTGGATATTTCTTGGCAAGGCCAAGGTGGCCTCCAGGCTTTGAGCAGAGGAAGGGGAAGCCAGGAGTCTAGAAGAGGCCAGGAGGGGACTGAGCAGCTCCCATCTCCCCAGACCTCGAATCGGAGGCAGGATCACAGACAGGCAGAGCCCCTGCAGTGGCACCAGAAAGAGCAGATACTGGGAGACAGCCACGGGGAGCAGGACCCTGGGGGGAGAGAGTCCTGGTGGATGTGGGATTTGGGGTGAGGAATCATGCGGGATAAGGGCATTCTCTCTGGGACCTGAGCCCCCCTCCGGGTGTTGGGTAAAGAGCTGCAGAAGCAAAGGGCTGTCCAAATTGTGTTAGCCCCACCCCCAAACCCCCACCCCAGCCTTCCCCTGGAAGATCTGGCTGCGTGCGACCAGACCTCCCCCATGGAGAAAATGCCAGGTCAGGAAGTAGGCCGTCCTGCCAGGGGTGACAGGCAGGAGGGAGTAAAGGGGGGCGCGGGTAGATGGCCCGCGGGAATCACCGGGCCAGTCACCCTTCCTCCCGCCCCCACCTCCCTGGGGAGCAGCAGGGGCCCAGAGAATGACTCAGAAGCGGGTGCTCTGGTAGCGCAGCCGCCGCAGGTCTGAGAGGCCCTCAGTCCGGCCGTACACCTCCCTGCAGGGACTCTCGGCCAGTCACCGGGCCCCCGCCCCGCCGCCCCCGCCGCTGCTGCCGCTGCCGGAGCTGCTGCCGCTGCTGGAGCTGCCGCTGCTGCACCGGTCCTCGTAGATGGAGATCTCGATCTGCGGCCGGCGTTAAGGAGGGAGCCCCTGCCAGCTGCCGAGGAGGGGCGGACGGAGGCCAGCAGGGGAGCGGGCGGCCGAGCCGGTGCCGCGTCCCAGACAGCGAGGCCGGGAGGCCCGGGGCGCTAGACCCCAGCCCCTCCGCGCTCTCGCGGGCGCTCGGTGTGCACACGCACACAGCGACCCGCCGGGCCGAGCACTGCGCAGGCGCACAACCGGAAGCTTCCGCTTTAGTGGGTCTGATTACCAAACACCGGGACAGGTGGTGGTACGGCGTGGGAAGTGGGAAGACCTCGGTGTCCCGAGTTCTAATCCTGACTCGCTTTCTCTCGAGAGATGGGACTTTAGACCGGTCATTTAACTTGTTACCCATGAATGGCCGCGTGTGTAAAATGGTGGTAATAATGGAATCTTGGGGTAGCTGGGGGACTGATTGAAATAACGCTTGTAAAGCTCTAAGCCCAATGCCTGGCACTTAGTAAAAACTCAATTAAAAAAAAGGCCCCTCTCACAGGGCTTTGTAAACAGAAGATTCCGGTCTTTGTGTTTTCTTTCCTCGTTTTCCTCTCAATTTTCCAGTAAAAACATTTTTTTAACACTTCTACTCTGAGAGTGGGCTGTGTGTACACCTTGAGCACACTTTTCCAGGTGGAGCGAGCAGGCCTATAACCCAATTCCTGGGCCGGCCGCCCACCAAGACTTCATTTCTCTGATCTGTAAAGAGGGGCTCAGGACGTACACCCAGGAGTACACGAGACCGTAGACATGTAAACGTGTGCAGAGATCCGCGTGTTCCCCGAGGGGCAGTGCAGCTTCACCGTTAAGTGTGGGACTGGGCTCAAATCCTGGCTCTGACGTTCACCGGCCGGGTGACCCTGGGCCAGTGATTTAACTTCAGTGGGCTCGTGGGCAGAGGGAAGAATAAGAGTTACCCACCTTGTAGGGGTAGTACGAGAATTACATCGTTTCAAAGCAGTTAATATGATACCTGGCATGTATTAAGCGCTGAAGAAATGCAGCCCAGTAAAAGCAAACCCTGAAATTCACAAAAGGCATTGATAACTTATAGTGGGGGAGGAGAGCTGACGACCAGTGATGTGGGGAATCCTGGGAAAATCCCTGAGCAGAGGCCCCTAGGGTGGTCCCTATTTCTGGGTGTCTTCACCAAGGAACCCACCAGTTGGCAGCTCTGGGCCCTTGCACAGAACAGCCAGGAAGGATACGACCCGCATCCCGCGCTCCACGGGGTCAGTGAGCAGGAGGCCTCGAGGGGCAAAGATCTTCTCGTTCTGCTCCTGGATGTAGCGGGAGATCTTCTTGAGAACCTGCAAGGAGAGGGGCCGGCTGAGGATGAGCGGGCAGCGGGGGAGCCCTGCAGGAGGGGATGCATGGCAGTCAGGAGGGAGCCACCTTCTCGTAGTGGGTCTCCATGCAGAGGAAGATGAAGTAGGCCGTGGCACAGGCCAGGCAGCCCTCAAGGTAGGAGCTGCCCCCGATCTTCTCCGCCTCCGCGTAGAAGCTGTTGAGGGTCTTCACGGTCTCCTCAAAGAGCTGCCGCTCAATCTGGCGGAGAAAGGGACAGGGAACCAGGTTGAGGCCAGCCTCCCTGGACCGGACAGTCACAGGTAGGAGGGCGGGTGGCAGTGGTGGGGCCACACGGATGAGGGGAGTGGCACACAGGTAAGATCGGAGAAGCTGCCCGTGGAACACTGGACTGGGAGTTAGGAGACCTGGGGTCCAGTCCAGACCTGACCATCAACTAGCTATGTGGCCTTCAGCTGATGACTTAACTACTCCAGCCTCAGTTTCCACAGCTATAAAATGGGAATAAGAACGACTACTTGGCCTCCCTTGGGAGCAGGAAACTCCCACAATATCAGAGACGTGAAGGCTTCCTGAAAGCAGACGGTCAGGCAGGAATTCTGGTGACTTCGTCGCCCCCCATTTTCATAGCTGCAAAAGCGCCCAGGACCTAATTGGTAGGGGCTCCCCATGTTTGGATGGGACTCCAACTGCATAAGACTGATTATATGAGATCTCAGGAGTATCTTCTCTCAAAGAGGTCACCAAGAACACGACAGCCTCGTGGGCGCGCACAACTGGGAAGCTCTCCTGCCTGCATCCATAATCATAATAGCTAATATTCATTAAGCACTTTCTATGCTTTCTATTTTTAAAAGCACTTTCAGGTACCAATGTAATGTTGCGTATCAACTATACTTCAATTTAAAAACAAATAATAAGATTTTTATCAATTTATCTGGCAACTGTAGATTAAATTATGCCATTGCGGGGCACCTGGGTGGCTCAGTCGGTTAAGCGTCTGACTTCGGCTCAGGTCATGATCTCACAGTTTGTAGGTTCCGTGTCAGACTCTGTGCTGACACCTCGGAGCCTGGAACCTGCTTCAGATTCTGTGTCTCCCTCTCTCTCTGCCCCTCTCCCACTCGTGCTCTCTCTCTCTTTTTCTCTCTCTCAAAAATAAATAAACATTAAAAACATTTAATTGTGCAATTGCTTCATCTGAAAAAAAAAGCTTTGCAGAGTCTGATATTTTTTAAAAAGTTAATCAAAATAAACGAATAAATAACACACTTTCCCACATTTTCACTTCAGTAGCTCAAAGCTCAGCTCTGTGGTCCCGGCCACCGTCATCTCCGGCCTCTTAACTGGTCTCTGTGCCCCCAGCCCTGCCAAGGGAGGCTGCTAAAGTCGGATCATGTCACAGCTCTGATGAAGAGCTTCCAAAGCCTTCTCATCTCTCTCCAAGTAAAATCCAAGAAGTCCTTATATGCCTGCTAGGCCCTACAGGGCCTGGCCCTGCGTCCCCTGAGCCCGCCTCCTGCTTTCCTGCCCACTCAGTCCCCAACCAGCCACACTGACCGCCCTGCTGCTTCCTGAAAATGCACAAGTCCTTTGCGCCTGTGTCCTCGGATACAACACGCCTCCTCCAGACACCCCCACCCCAGGCTCATACCTACAGGCCTAAGGGCTTACCTTATCTCACAGACCTCCCCCACCATTCACCTCTCCCCTGCTCTCCCAGCCCTGTGACCCTCACACACTTATTTTTCTAGTAGTGGTCCCCACTGGAGCTGCTACATATTTACTTGCTGTTTTATTCTTCATACCTTCCAATTGAAAATGAACTCATGACTTCACTTCTACATCCCCAGTGCCTAATACATAGTAGTTGCTCAGTAAATACTTGCTGAACGCTAAGTGAACTTGTCCAAGGTTACACAGCTCTGACCTGAATCTGTGCTCTTTAATAACCCTACACTAGATTGGGAGGTCATGCTCCAAGCAGGTGTCAAAGTGTCTGTAGGCCCATTTTTTACATTCCTCAGAACACCCCCTTCCCCACTCACCACTACAGGATCAGAACTGTCCATCACACAAGCTAGCATGGGACCTTCCATGCCCATCTAGGACAAAAGGTCTCCCTAAGAATAGTCAGAAGCTTTGGGGTTCCCAGCCACTGTCCCTACACAGATCTGGAGGGAACGCATAAGAAAACATTATGCTCTACCCCAAGAGTCGCCCTGCCCCAAAGGACAGGTGTGTCCTTTGATGAGATGAGGAGACCTCACAGCACCCTAAAAGCTGGCTACCGATCAGATTAGCAAAAGGCAGCCCTGCCCCACCTTCCCAAACCCATTCGGATAGGCCTGGGCTGCTGAATGAAAGAGCTGGGGTCTGCCTACCGCCCTCCAGAGGGCAGACCTCTAATTCCAGGACAGTGCTACAGCAGCCTGGGAATGAGGACCATACGCACCCCCGAACCGGGAGCAAAACTGGGCAGAAGGAGCTGACTTGCAAGGGGTTGGTGGTCCATGAGACACCCAGGTAGCTGGCTGAGTCTGGAGGGAGGGGCTGTGGGCAGAGCCCTTGGTCGATGACCTGGGCATCAGGATTTCTTAAAGGTCCCCAGGAAATTCTAACGTGCAGCTTGGGCTGAGACTGCTGCCAAGAAGTAGAGATTCCTGAAGCTGATGCCATCAATCGGACTAAGGAATCTGTTTTTGTTTCATAAGCTCTCCAGGCGACTCTTGTGCTACTGATGTTCCAGGGCCGCTGAACTAGGAAATCTCTGAGTCTTTTTCAGCTCTAACTTGCAGTGAGGTGACAACAAGACAATGTTAGGGACATTTTTTTAATTCTGCCACGTGAAGTGCCTGAACAAGTTATATGTCACATATTACTTTCATCCTGGAAAAAAAAATACATTGGAATAAGTCCCTGAGTTCCATCACGGCCTATGTTCCAAGTTTAGAAAAAAGACATCCTTACCCGGCTGTCCAGCTCCGGGGGGAATTTGGTCTGGAACTGACAGATGGTCCCATCACTGTAGTCTCTCTGGATAAAGACCTTGGTGGCCAATGAGGCACTTCGCCGCAGCTCCTGCAGATTATGGACCTGAGGAGGCATACAGGAGACTCACACTCAGGGTGACCATCCATCTAGGTTTGTCCAAGACTGACGGAGGTTTTCAGGATGTGATTCTTACAGCACTAAACCAACAAAGTCCCTGGCAAACCTGAACATTAGCCACCCTACAAGTGCTCCAGGAAAGTCATGGGGAAGCAGAACTGTGGAGTTGACTAGAGAAGACACGTCAAGCTATCCCAGAAAGATCTAGAAAAAGCCTGAATTAGGGCAAAAGCTGAGCCAAAAGGGGATGATGGTTCTGGAATCATCAACAGAGCCAGAAGCAAATTTTAACAAGAGGAAAAGACTTCCTGGTAGCTGGCCCAGATCCTTCTCTCTCTTTCCCCTTCTCCCTCCCTCCCCCTCCCTTCTCCCTCTCCCTCTCTTTCCCTTCCCCCTCCTCCTCTCTCCCTCTCTCCCTCCCTTTTCCTCTCCTCCCTTCTCCTCCCCTCTATTTCCCTCCTTCTCCCTCCTCCTCACTCTCCCTCCCCCTCCCCCACACACAGAGCCTTTCACACTTTTGTTCACTCACCAAGTATCAAATATTCACAAATCATCAGGCCTCGTGCTTGGGGAACCCAGCCCTGTACAAGACTGAGGTCTCAGGCCCCAGAGGTGGGGCTTACAGCAAGGTTGGGGAGGGGAGTAGGACAGAGGAGGACGTGATAGCCCACCAACTGGGAGGGAGATTCGGGTTGAGGCCAAGTTAAAGCCTGGGTCCAAGAGCACCAGGGATAGCTTTCCTCTCTAGCATGTCTCACCACAGGAAAGAAGGGGCACCCAAATGCCCAGAGAAAATCATGGATAAGGTAGGCTGAACCCAGAAATTAAAGAAACACCTTGCCCTGGTAAGAAGAAGTGGGGCAACTCTGTCCCTTGCCCACACCTGCAGTTTTGACATTGACACAAACTCTAGCACTTGAGGGGACTGGGCTCAATTAATAGAAGAACAGGGCCTCTTTCTTCCACTTCCAGCCTTAGTCACCCACATTTGAAAGAAGCATCCCACTGGGTAAAATATGCCAAACATTGGAACCATGTGGAGGCCAAGCCCCAAGGGCAGAGTGAACACACAGCCAGTTCATCCTGTGTAATTAAGGTGAATCTCTTCCGTCATTCAGCTTTCATTTATTGAGTCCCTACTATTGCCGAGCTCTGGGGATGCTGAGCAAAGACAGTCTGTGAGCTCCAGGGAAGAAGACAAGTAAATATATAATAAATTAGCCTGTGATAAATGCTTTAGAGAAGTAACATCTTACCCAGAAATGCTTACTCAGAAAAGACTTCCTGAGGTCTGTGTTGAGTCATAAAGAAGGCCAGGAGTTGCCAGTGGTAGGGAGCAGGCAGTGGGTGGGGAGAGGGATGTAAAGTCAACCCAGACAGAGGGAGAAGCTTGTGCAAAGGAAAAAGACGGCAGAGAACACAATATGCTCCAGTTGACTGCAGGCAGATTTCAGCAAGACGGGAGTTGGTTTGTGGATTAGGCAAGAGCAGGGGGGAATGACAGTATAGAGGACAGTGCTATCACAAAGAGCTGGAGGGGGGCTCTACTAGAGGGGAGGGTATAGGACAGAAGACAAACTTGCTTAAAAGCTGGGGGAAAGAGTAAGCAATGAGAGAAAGGTAGGAGAGATAACTGGTAGATCAAGGTTCGGAAAAGGGGAAAATCAGAGAACACTGCAGGAGACTTTCCTACATCCGGCAAAACTTGCTCTGCGTAAGAGATGTGATACCAGAGTACTGGGGCCGAACTGAAGAATATATAGATGCTCCTCTTGTCTGAACAGTCCTTGATTCCTCTAATCAAGGTTTTAATTGAGAAAATCCCCTTGACATTCACTAGGGTCGTATGATAACTTTGAAAAATAAAGAAGGCTTTAGTGGTGTAAGTGTGTTATTTGTTACTCTGTCTGCTCTATCTGGTTAGGATCTCATACTTTTATATTTTCCAAAGAAAAGGAAGGGGCTGTGGCCTTCCTCTGCCCTTCTAAAACCAACTGATGTGAGCCAGTGGATCATGAGGATGGATTCCCCTAGCCCCAGAAGGATCATTCAGGAAGCTCTGTGAGGGATGCATGGGAATTAGGCATGACTGGGTAAGAGTCCAGTGGCTGGGGTAAGAGGCCATTTGAAGGGATGCACTATGTCTGTAGTGTCCAGGGAAACACAAAAGCAGGTCTAACCCAAGAAAAGTGATGGTGAGAATGGAAAGAAAGGGAAAAAATAGTGATTCAACTATTCTTTTTTTTTTATTTTTTTTAACGTTTATTTATTTTTGGGACACAGAGAGACAGAGCATGAACGGGGGAGGGGCAGAGAGAGAGGGAGACACAGAATCGGAAGCAGGCTCCAGGCTCCGAGCCATCAGCCCAGAGCCAGGCGTGGGGCTCGAACTCACGGACCACGAGATCGTGACCTGAGCCGAAGTCGGACGCTTAACCGACGGAGCCACCCAGGCGCCCCGTGATTCAACTATTCTATTATGGATAGAGCTTCTTCCCCTCTGACGGCCTCCTTTGTCTATGTCCGAGTGCACACATGCACTGTGTGCTACCATGAAGGTATGTGTCTGTGATTGTCTCTAGTGACCACTTCTTCTTTCTCCTAGGCGTACAATTAGATTAATCCCCACCCTGCCTTGCAATTAGGTGTGGCCATATGACTGAATGGAATATGAGTGGAAGTGATGAATTCATGTATAGGCTTAGCTTACAACAACCAGCCACTCTTCTGTTACCTTTCCTTTTTCACAGAAACCAAGGAAGCTGTATGTTGAAGATGATGGGACCACAAATTGGAAAGAGCCTGGGTCCCTGAGTCAGCCTGGAGGAGACCTACTTGCTGATCAGGATCACTTCTCTGGGACTTTACTGAACAATAAACTTGTAGTTTATTATTCCATTAAAATTTTAGGATGCTACCTTGCATAGTATGGTCTCATCTCCTCTTGGCTTTGATCTGTGAGTTCTCAAGTACCCAGAGTAGGAGAGCTCAACACCCTTTCCAACCCCAAAAATCCTGAGCCTTAGAACAAAGCCTCTGGGTGACCAGGGATCTACTTCCCTCCCTGTAGAGTATTTGTGGAGTCTTGAGGAGTTGCTAGAAGATGGTATCAGACTCATTGTATATTCCAGAGCCTTCATCTCCCAGATCTATGTCAAGCACAATATAACACACTCATCTGTAGTTGGCAAAGAGTAGGACTTAAGGCAAGGCAGCATCTCCTGGCTCTCCCCATCCACAGTGGCTCGGTTGTGAAGTACCAAAAGGCCCTGATGGAAAGAGGGCCCACTGACCTGGGAGCAGGATACCTGGGTGCTAGTCCGGGCCACATAACCCTGGGCCTCCATTTCTTCAACTAGAAACTGAGAAGCTGGAACAACATAATCACTTAAAGCCCCTTCTAGCCCTGACATTCAAGAGGCTTTCTCAGGGATTATGAATGCAAATGTTTATAGGAACTAAGCATCTAAGTGGGTTGGGTGAGGGCTGTGGCTAATCAGAGAACCCACGCCCTGTCTCAAGAAAGCGGCTGACCACTGCCATGTGAGAATGTGAGCCCAGGATGCCACACTTGGACATCTTAAGAGAATGCATAAATCCAGATTTCCTTAATATCAAATGTCTTGATTTTTTTTTACGTTTCCAATAAATATTTACATTTGTAAGCACTAAGCAGACCAAATAAGGCACAACTGTGAACAAGATTCACTCCTAGAATTGCCAGGTTAGGATCTCTGAATAAGAAATCCCATCATAGGGGCCCTTGGGCCAGAGCTAGAGCCAGGCTCCAGGCACTTGCCAGCTATGTAGCTTTCAGGAAGCGAGCACAGGTTTTCAGGAGAGATCCATGATGCTCTGATCCCACAAGAGGATCCCAGAATATGCCTGCACCTCTAAGAGACCACAGCTTCTGTGTCTCCCCTGAACAGCGACTCTGGGGTTTCTTAACTGACCCTGACACCTGGGCTTCTCATCTACTTCTTACCTTCCTCAACTCTGCCCTCTCCCCTGCCACCATCCCAGGCTTGCTGGCAGCTGGCTAAGGACACACCAAGAGGCATTTCATGAGGAAGAAATAGGAAGTCAGTGGCAATACCTACTGGCACCAATTTTTGAACTGCAGTATGACATGGATAGGGAGGGAGCCTGAAGAATGGCCATACACCTGACAGAGCCAACCTGGTAGAGGTGAGGAGCAAGCACTGGAGTTCAGAAGAACATTCCCAGTCCCAATCTGCCCAAGACAAACAGGAGGCCCCATCTGGCCCACATCTCCATCCTCATTAAAAACTAGCTAATTCCAGAGGATGCATTTGAGGCTCAACTCAAGAATCAGGAGACTCAGCTCATGAACCAACACCATGATCCCTGGCTGGGGTGTGGAGGAGGAGTGAGGATCGTGAGTCAGAGGCAGCCGAGTCAGGCCTCAGGATGGAAACCCAGGCACAGGGCCTCCCTTCTTCTCAGCCTACACAAGGGCCCAGGCCCAACCCACTGTCTGTTGGCTGTTAATTCCAGGCCTCAGAGATCAAACCTCCAAATGCCTTGCTTGGATAATGCAACTTGGGTGCATTTAAAAATCTCTCAGGGGCCGGGGGCACCTGGGTGGCTCAGTCGGTTAAGCATCCAACTTCGGCTCAGGTCATGATCTCACGGTTTGTGAGTTCAAGCCCCGCATTGGGCTCTGTGCTGATGGCTTGGAGCCTGGAGCCTGCTTCAGATTCTATATCTCCCTTTCTCTCTGCCCCTCCACCGCTCGTGCTCTCTCTCTCTCAAAAATAAATAAACATGTTTTAAAAAATCTCTTAGGGGCCAAACTCCACCACTTAAACTTAAAGAAGCCCCTCCCAGCCAGGCATTTCCCAGTTGTCCTTGGCCATCTGGACTGTTTCCCAGGGCGGACCCTGCTCCCAGTGACACACATTTGCAGAGGTTTGTCGCTCAGGAAATGGGCTCATTACAGTTTTCCAAATGAGGTCAGTGTATCACTCAGGAGGCTTCATTCCTCCTCTGAGTTCCTCACACACACTCCTCCCTTAATGCTAACTTCTAAACAGAAATTGGGAAGCAGAAAAGATCCAGTTTCCATGCCTTCCATCCAGGGATCCAGGGACATCCATGCTTTCTCTATGTTTCTGCCTCTCTCCTCCTCACCCATCTCTCCCTCCCCCTCTGTCTTTCTGTCCCTCCCTCTCTTTCTCTCCCTCCCCCTCCTCCTTCTCCCTCCCTCTCCTTGTCTTGATCTCCTCTTCACCTCCCAAAACACCTTCTGCTGGAACTGTGGACTTACCAGTCAGAACCCAAAGGGAATGGCCAAGAAGTTTGGCATGAGGTTTTCCTTCTCCCAACAGGTTTTCCCTGGTAATCTTAACTCAGTCCTAACAGTAAAAACAGCCTGGGGAGAATGACTCACTGCACAGCCCAGATATTGTGCACATTCTGTGCCTTGGCAGAGCTAAGGCTTCCTCCCTCAGTACTGCCAGCAGGGTCCACCCAAGGCCAAATTGGGAAATGGGTAATGTTTGTCCTCTGCTCTCCATCCCTTCTGGGCATACCTCTGTCCTTCTGTCCCTCTGTCCCTCTACCCTCAAGCTGACCCAGTCAGGCTGAACAGGAGGCGTGAGTCCTTCCTGAACTCTTCCGCATCCGTTCCCCCATCACAGCCTCACGTGCCCACCTCGCTGTTGAGCAACACCGTTGGCTAACTGGATACACCTGGCTGCAGCAGAAAAAAAACACTGACCAGGGAGGCAGAAGACTCGGTCTCTAGTCCTTGCCCTGCGTCTTTTGAGCCATAGTCTCTTGAATACGTCTTGCATTCCAGTTGCATTATCTGTAAAATGGGATAATGATGCTACTGCACAGAGATCAAGCAAGCTCCTGAGCCTTGGTTGGCTCATCTGTTAATTGCGGATAATAACAGCATCCTTGCCCACTTCACAGGGTTGCTCTAAAGCTCAAAGGAGATCATACATGTGATAGTGCTTTGTACACACGAAAGTGCTATATTCACAGAGGCATTAAAAGCAGAGCCTCTCCCAGGGGAGAGTCACGCATGCCTAACAGCAGCCTCCTAGAAACACTGCCTCAACCTAGAGATGTGAGCCTGCTGGTTGGAATTTCTGGACCATAACAGACCTGAAGTGGAGATATGATGGGACAGACGGCCTCCTGGGATCTGTCAGATCACATCACAGGTGTGGCTGCCTTCTCTGCCCACTCCTCTGGCCCAGCTATGCCAAGTTGTCCTTTGATGCCCAATACCAGCAGGCTTTGCTGCAGCCTGGCAGCCTGGCAGCCCTATCTGGAAGGTGACCAGATCCTTGGTCATTTCTCCTTTGTTCTTCCTGCTCTCCTCAGTAATTTTGGCACTTTCCAAGCTTTCTGATTATTTATTTATTTTGCATTCCTCCACCTGTAAAACCAAGCTCCATGGGTCTGCTTAAGGCTTGGCCCCTCACAACGTCCTGGAGGATGAGCTCTCCTAACTAACCTTGTGCTTTGTCACAAAGCCAAGCAGTACCAAGCAACTGTACCTTGTTCTGTGGTGACCACAACAGCAGAATTGCTATGGTGACACTTGGTGTTGATGTCACCCTGCTCACCAGGACGCCCCGATGCAATGCAGAGAGTCATTCAAAAGCCTGTGCTGTTCCCCCTGGCTTGCATCCCAGCTGGGTGAGAAGTAGGGAAACACCACAAAAGAAGTCAACATCAGAACTGGGGAGACCCTGGTGTCCTGGGTTCCGCTCCGAAAATCCAAAGGAAGAAACTTTTCAGCTCTGCTGCTAACATGCTGTGTATCAAATAGGTCCTCCCCTTCTCCATGTGGTAGCTTTACCACTTATAAAGTGGGAACATAAAGAGCTCCACTTCCCACATGAAAGGAGGGAGTACAAGAGAAAATTCCTGACCTCTTAACCACTGCACCAAGATTCTGCCCTCAGCCAACAGGTCCGTGGGTTCAACTTTCAAGTCCCTTGAAGGTGACACACCTATAAGCACACCCTGGAGAAGAAGAAGAAGACAGCTCCTCCCATCAGACCCGGGAAATGTAGACACCCTGGTACAAGAAACTTGAATGGTATAAAAAAAGGGGGGGGGGGAACGGGGGCAAGAAAGCATAATATGCAAAAGTAGAGACTGGTGCAGGCAGCTCATTAAACCCGACTGTTTGAGGTTTTGGCCTGAGGATTCTTTGTCCCCTCAGTCCCCCACGAAGGAAATGTGAAGGTGGACATAGGTCTGTCATCTCTTAACCAAGCTTTTGGGTTTAAAAGCTGGATGGCTGCACTGCATAGCAACAGCAACCAGCCGCCTTCCTTCCCCTAAAACAGGGGCGAGCTCACCTCCAAACCTCTAGGGAAGTAGTTTTAGGACTAGCTGTTCCAGGGTAAGAGGAAACCCCAGCTGGGGCCCTGGAGCAAACCTGGTGCTAGTGCCAACAAGTGGCCTGGGCAGCCTCGGGGACTCAGATGGGTAAGATAGCCAGAGATGAGATGAGTTCTCAGGAGAAGCCCCCTCTTCCACCCTGCCACTCTGCCCTCCACCCCTCCCCGCAGTACTGATTCAGGGAAACCACCCCATCCTACCCTACCCCACCCCCTCACTCCACCCCACCCCACCTCACCCCCCCCTTCTTCCTTTCCCGCCCAGTCCGCCCCTAGCGGGGATGTGTTCCCGCACCAGTCAGCCACTGCCTGCGGGCCGGGCGGTCGCCCCCTACCTCAGTGGCCATGTTCCAGGGGCGCCGACCGCTCCGAGCCTGCTGCGAGGCCGGAGAAGGGGGGCTGTCCGCGGTGCTGACTCGGGGAGCGGGTGGGCTAACCGCGACGAGACGGGGCCCGGGGCACTGTCCGCGGTGCTGATGCGGACGCCGCGGGCCCGGCTAGTTGGTGGGCCGGAGGGCGCCTAGGTACTGGCGACCGCCGCTGTGCTATCCGCGGTGCTGATGCGGGCGCCGGGCCGGGGAGGCGAGGCCGCGCCCGAGGCTCTTCACCGCCCGATCGCCGGCTGCCGCTGCTCCTGAAAGCAACGGCCCGGTTTATCTTTGACAGCGGCGGCGGGGGTGGGGGCGGCAGGGGGAGGAGGGGCCAGGCGCCTCCGCGGACCGGGAGGGGGAAGCGCGGCCCCCAGACTCCGGCGCCCGCCCGCCGGAGAGGAGCCCCGCCCGCGGCCAGAGGCTTCGCTCCCGCCCGGCCCCGAGGCCCCGCCTCTCCTGTCAGCCCTTCCCCCTAGTAAGAGCGCCAGGAGCTCTGCGCTTGCTACCACGGCCTCCTGAGACTTCCAGACCCGGAGAAGAGAGAGGCAGGACGGTTCTGGGGCAAGACACTCAGCTTGCGGAGGCTGACAGTCCTCCACGCGTTCGCAGGCCCCCAGGTGCGGCCTCTTTACCTTTTCAACACCCCTCCCCCAACCCCTCCTCCACCGTGGCCCCAGGCTTCCTCTACCGTATTTTTCTGTTCTTTCTCCCCGTTTCTTCTCTGTGCTCCCCTCCCCAGACTTGCATGGACATTCCCTCTCCTCATCTCTTCTTTTCACTGCTTTGAACCCTATTAGCTAGAGGAGAATGCTGCTGACCGCAGAAAATCATTTCCTTTCTTTACGTGCCTGCATTTCATCCCCAAAGAAACCCTGGGGCCCCTTCTTTCAGGGAGCTCCAGAACTGAAGCCAGTCTCTCCACTGCTCTTCCAGACCCTGGCCCCACCCCTACTCTTCGCCCTCTCCCTTGAAATCCCAGTACATATACACCACCACCACTCAACAAACACAAGCAGATGGTGCCAAACTGGTTTACCCAGGATGTCGGGGCTGGCCCTGGCGCTGCCTTCACAATTTTGACATCAAAGCTTCCAGCCAAATGACCTACCCATTTCCTTAATAAACAAAAAGGAAACACCAACCCAAGTGCCTTTTTACACATCCATAACACCCCTAGGTCTTTGGGGGAAGCGGAGTCTGTTCCTCTGCAGCTCACGGCTGCCTGAGGGGCAACAGCAGCCAGGAGACCTGGATTCTGGCTCAGGCTCCTCCAGCTGTATGACCTTGGTCAAAAGCTTCACCTCCGAGCTTCTTTCTGTAAAATGAGGGCCGGACTTCACTAGACCATTTCTAGGATCCTTTCTTTTCTTTCCTTCAACCTTTTATTTTGAAATTTTCAAACCCACAGGTTGAAAGAATAGTACAGTAACCATACTGTCCACCTAGCTTCAACATTTGTTAACATTTTGCCATATTTTCTTGATAGATATGGAAACATAGATATATGTTTGGCTAAATTATTAGGAAGTAAGCGACAGATATGAAGTTTTCCCCTTCATTCCTTCACTGTGCCTCTCCTAAGAATAAGGGCATTCTATCCAACCACAATATTATCATCACACCTTTAAAGATTTCATATCATCTAACATGCTAGGATAGTTTACTGCACCTAAAACACATCATTAGCAATGGCCTCTCACAAATTCCCTTCAGAACTTTTCATTTTTAATAGCTAACATTTATTGAGCACTTACTATGTTCCAAACCATATGCTACATACTTTACTTGTACTGTCTTATGTAATTCTCAAAATTACTCTTTGAATTAAGTGCTATTATTATCCTTTAATTATTCCCACTTTATAAACCAGAAAACTGAGAAAATTGCCCAAGGTCGTGTGGCTTGTGAGAAATGGAGGCAGGATTCAAAATACAAGCAGTCAAGTTCCAGAGCTTGTGCGGTTGATCCTCCTAACTGTACTCCTCCCTTCAACATCTTGTAGACCTTAAACTAGCAGATCAGTAACCATATCTCCAACTGCCTATTTCACAGATGAACAAACTGAGTCCCAGAGGATAAATGAAATGCCAAAGAAGTTAAAGACAGATGTTTCACCCCACCTTAGAGTTTTGGCCAATGATTTGGCATCAAGGAGCAAACTGAAAATATCTGTGAATCCTATGGTGGTCACGAGTATTAAATAGTTGCACAATCTGATGATCTCCATGGACACCTCTCCCAGTTCCTCACACTTGATTTTTATCATATTCATTAAACAACTATCTGGAAGCCACTCTCTTTGCCTGATGACAAGAGATCTAGATGAGTCCATTTAACAAATCTATTCATTCAATGTACATTCCTTGAGCATTTCCTATGTATCAGACACTCTTCTCAGAGCATGGGCTACAGCAGTGTCTACCTGCACAAAGACTCTGTTCTTATTGAATTTACATATTAATGGGGATAACAATCAGTAGCCGTAAACAAATCAGTATAAAATATGTTGAGTTGTGATCATTGCTAGGGAGAAAAGTAAAGCGTGGTAAAGAGAGGTGACAGAGGAGAGTTGCTTTAGAAAGATAGGGAATGTTTTTTTGATAAGGTGAAATTTGGGCAGAGGCCTGAGGTAAATGAAAGAACTTAACATGAAGGTACCTAAAGAAAGAGTGAAATCGCTTAGAGGACAGTACAAGGGCAGGTGGCAGGAAGGAGTAGGCTTGGCATGTTCAAAGAATAGCAGGGAAACCAGTGTCGCTAGACTGGAGTGGGCAAGGGGAAGAGAGATGGGATCTGAGATCAGAGAGGTAACAGGAACCAGGTCTTAAAGGGCTCACGGGCCCTGATAAGGACTTTGGATTCTATTAAGAAAGTGGGATTGACAGCCTTAGAAAGTTTAGGGTAGAGGCATGGCATTATCTAATTGTAGTTTTTTACACGACTCTGAATGCCAGGGATGGAATGGAAAGGGGAGCAAAGCGGGAGGAAGGCAAGGATGGAAGCAGTGACACCAGTTAGGAGGCTGAAATAGAAGCAGTGACACCAGTTAGGAGGTTAAGAGTAGTCTAGGCAAGATATGGTGGTGGCTTAGACTAGGGTAGTAGCGGTGCAGGTGGTAAGAAGTGGCCAGACCCTAGATATAATTTGAAGGTAGTGCTGGCAGGACCTGTTAATAGATGGGGTGTGGCATAAAATGAGTCAAAAATGATTCCAAGTTTGGAAGTCTGAGCCACTGGAAGAAAGGAGTTGCCATTTACTGAGAAGGGAAGCCTAAGGACTGAGTAGGCCTGAAAGGATGGAGAACACAGTTTTGTTTAGTTGATTTAGGCTTGAAATTTGATGTGCATATTATACATCTAAGTGGAGTGGGCATTTGAGGTTCAAGAGAGAGGTAGAGCGTTGGGGAGCCACCAGTATGTGAACAGTATTTGAAAGCGTGTGACCAGATGAGATCATCTAGGGAGTGGATATAGCTAGAAAAATTGTCCAAGAACTGCTCCTGGGCACTTTATTACTTACAGGTTGAGAAGATGAAAGTTGACTGAGAAGAGTGACCGGTGAAGTAGGAGGAGACCCAAGAGACAGTGGTGTCCTGGAGCCAAGCAAGAAACCTGGTAACAGAGCCCTACCAGCTGTGCCGAGAGCTGCTCATATGTAGAAAAAGATGAGGACTAAGAAATGACCATTGGGCTTGACAGCTAGAAGGTCACTGATGAGCTTGATAAAAGCTGTTTCAGTAGAGAATGGGGATGAGATCCTGAGTGAAGTGGATTTGAGAGTCTGAATGGAGGAGAGGAAGGAGAGCTACTGAGAGTGTAGACAAGTCTTGAGAGGCATTTTGCTGTAAAAGGGAGTGAAGAGTAAAACAGTGGCCTGAAGGAGAAGTAGGAGCAAGGGAGGCTCTTTTAAGATGGGAGTACATTGAAGCTTGCTTGTTGCTGATAGAAATAATCCAGTAGAGAGGGAAACATTGAGGGCTCAGGAAGAAGAGAGTTAATTACAGAAGCAAGCCCTTAAGAGGTCAGCAAAGGTTGGGATCCAGGGCAAACATGGAGGGGATGGCTTTAGAGAGGACCACAGACAATTTTCCACCACAGATAAAGGGGGAGAAGCAAAGTAAATGGCCACAGATGTGAGCAGGTTGGGTGTTGTTGTATAAGCAAAGACCCAAGCTCTACTCCTTACTCCTCTTCAGCTAACCAGAGGCTTCATGCATCATGACCTTTCTTGACAAGTCCATTCAACCATTACATATAGAAAGCTTGCTATGTGCTAAACATGGTGCTGGCACTTTTCTTGTGTGGCCCAAAGAGATCTCTCCTTCCCAATGAAATTACAGGACTAGGACTCTATGGAGAACCTTGAGCTAGTCCATGCAGGGATGATCCCTTTTAATATCCAGCTCCCCTGACTAGAAAGAGACTGTAACAGCCTCAGCCTTTTATCACTACACCTTCTCCAGTTGCTACACCAATCTTGACAGACCTCAAGGCTTAGAGGCATCAAAGTGGAGACCATGGAGAGAGATCCACAGTTGGAGTGGGGAGTTTCATACCAGGCTGACTCAGAGCCAATGGGCAGCTACAGGATGGGATGTTCCCACACTCCAGTCATTTGGACTTTAACTCTTGAAGCAGAAGAAGACACTGAGATTTAATCTGACTAATAATTATTACCCAGCTGCCTTGGGACAAACCAGTCCTATGCAGGAGCTGAGCTCTTTGATGTTTTGTCATAAATTAATGAGTTTGCCCACAAAATAACATCAAAGAAGATCTACTGACTAATTCATTGTTATCATCCTCCAACCTGTGGCTATATTGGAAAGTCTCCAAAAAAAGGACCACAGCCAGAAAAAGAAACCCACTGAAAGATTTGGAAATCATGATATTTGGAAAGGGATGAGAGAGAAATGAACTCCTGCAGACTGCAGAGGAGACAGGAAAAGATTAGCAAATCTCAAGGAAATGAAAACGCCGGGGACACAGAAAGATTCTCAACACTTGGGTCTGGAAGGAAAATGATTGCATGAATGCTTGAGGGGAAAATTGTGGTCTGGATGGTCTCAGATGGTGTGATCTCAGAGCACACTGTGGGGACTACGAGGAAGCGTGTGGTAGGAAACTGTGTCTCTGGAGTCAGATGGCATGGATTTCAACCTCTCTATTTACCATGTGACCATCAGCAAGTCTCAATATTTCTGAACCTCAGTTTTCTGATCTGTAAAACAGTGGCAATAATTCTCCCTCCCCAGATAGGATCCCTCCAAGAATAGGAGGTTTTCTCCAGATGTTACCTGACTCTTCCAAATCGGGTCTTTCAGGATGAAAACAGGAAAAGATTTATGGAGATGCCTTGCTGGAGATCAGCAGCGTTTATTCTAGGCGAAGCAAGATTTCCTAAGGCACAGAAAAGATCAGCAAGTGTGCTTCATTTAACTCTGTGAGCAGTTACTGAATACCCACTCTATGCCAGGCCGAAAGAAGACCATGGGATGTGTCCAACCCCTCAAGGACACCAAAATATAACCAAGTGATGACTAGGTTCTGAGATAAGTGCTAAGGTGTAGAGAGTTTCCTCAGAGTTAGGCCCAGGAAAGGTTTTACAAACTGCATGACATTTGAGCTTGGACTTCAAGGATTAGTATCATATCCCCAGACAGCAGATAAAAGAACATGGTACACAAAGCCAGGAAGGCATGAAAGGTGCCTGGAAACACAGAACCTCTGGGACTTCAAAACTCAGGAAAGCAGCGGCCAGGGATGCAGCAACAGGGATGACTGCAAAGGCCCCAGAAACATGAATGGAGGGGACCCGCCCTAAAAATAGTACCAGAGCAGGCAAACAGTGACACATGTCTAGAAGTGCAGTCACTAGGAGGTGACTAAGCTAATGGGGAGTTGCCTCCCTTTCTTGATTTCATTCATAGTCTCTCTCCACCTCTCTCCCTCTCTTTCCCTCTCCCTCTCCCGCCCCCCCTCACTTCCCCCTCTCTCTCTCCCTCCCTCCCTCCCTCTCTCCCCACTGGAAGAAGTAGAGTGGGAGGCAAGCGTCTATAAGAATTCACAGCTACCCCAGGAGCAACTGCAGATACTGGAACTATTCACCAAAATGCTCACCTGCCGTTACAACAGCCACTGTGCCAGAGGCCAGGCAGAGCACTCAAAGGACCCCTGTTCCAACAGGGGCTCCAGGGGCCCCCTGAAGTAATAATCATCAGATGACCGACTGCAGGGTGTCACTTCCACACAAGCACACTGGCAACAAACTCACCAATCACTTCAAACCATAGCCAGCTGGGGGAAGATGCAAGGCTTCTGACTAAGAAGTGAAAATTCTCGGAGGAAGTAAACAGGCACGAGCATAAAGGGTTGATAGGTGCTTATAAAGCATCATTAATTACAAGAGTCAAAAGAGATCATGGAGTTCAAACCAATTTCAACTGCGGAACCCTTTGTGCAAACAACATCTTGCATGAAAGTCAGAGATATAAAACAAATAAAAGAAAGGAAGGCAGAGCTTACCTAAGTCTACCAACCCCTCACTCTCTACAGAAGCCGCCAAGATACCCCTCTGAACCCCTCCCCCCAGGGCTCAGGAGAATAGGGGTTTTTTAATCATCAAAGTAACACACGCTTATGGTGTTAAAAATCCAAACATACCAAAAGACTTGTAATAAAGGGCAAAAGGAGTTCTCTGCCTACTCTTACGCCTTCCTACCTTCCACTGTTTTTCCCCCAGAAGAAATGACTTTTCACTCTTTTGGCTGTTTCTGCTTTAAATTCTTCGGAGACTTTCCTTTACCTTGCTAAATGATATGCCTGTACTTCTGTATCTTGATTTATTAACTTTAGAAACCTTGTCCTGTTTTCTGCACTGACAGAAGAGAACTTAGCTCAACCTGCCACCCTCACCTCCCAATATAGTCACAGCACTATTTGAACTTGATTTTTATTTTTATCAAAGTAATACATGCAATTAGTTTAAAATTCCAACCAGGGACAAGGGCTTATAGCAAAAACAAAAACAAAACAAAAAAAACAAACAACCAAAAAAGCCCAGAAGCCCTGTCCTGTCTCTTCCTTCCCTCTCATTGCCCCCATGCTCCTTCCCACTAAGGTAGGTTGGTTCGTGGGAGGAGAAAACTTCTGTCTGGTCCTCCCCCCTTTTTTTTCAATAGCATTCACCACCTTTTCTAGCAAAGGCTTTATTGTGGGCTTTACTATGCTCTTTGTTATTTTCACTGATGTATCCCACATATCTAGAATAAGGTCTGACTCAACAAATATTTGTTGAATTCATTAACAGAAAATTCTGTGGAAAAGGGAGAGAACGAAGTAGGGCTTCTTGGAGATGGTGTACAACCAGTCATTTTACAACCGATTCATTCTATGGGAAGGAATGGATATAAATGAAAATTTTATTTTATACATAAGGCACAGTGCTTCTGGACGGTGCGAGGGGGGTGCTATAAAGATAAAGACCTCAGCGGGTTTGTCTTTGGGGCGCCTGGGTGGCACAGTCGGTTAAGCGTCCGACATCAGCCAGGTCACAATCTCGCGGTCCGTGAGTTCGAGCCCCGCGTCAGGCCCTGGGCTGATGGCTCGGAGCCTGGAGCCTGTTTCCGATTCTGTATCTCCCTCTCTCTCTGCCCCTCCCCCATTCATGCTCTGTCTCTCTCTGTCCCAAAAATAAATAAAAAACGTTGAAAAAAATTAAAAAAAAAAAAGATAAAGACCTCAGTTCAGACCCTCTTATTGGTTTTACATGTTTGGACAAGTCAGTCCAATTAATTGCCTTGGAAAGAAAGTAGCTATTTGCTTAGGTTGGTCGAGGCCAGGTGGGAAATGAGTGTTGAGAAGTGCCCTTTGCCAAACCCACCATCCCAAGGACAGTTCCTGCTGTGAAAGGAGGAGCCAAGATGCTTCCTCCAAGGGTGACAGCCACCATGGGCCCCAGAACCACAGGCCATTAGCCCAGAGCTGGGCCCCGGGCATGGCCGGGGAGAAGAGAATGCAGTCCTGAGCCCAAGAACTGCACACTGTGAGTCCTACCTTCCAGATGCATCTCATAGCCCTCTCGTCCCAGGAAGACTTTCCTGAACCATCCCACTCCCAGCACAGGGCTTTACAGACACCTCTCCGTGGCTAGCATCTTACCATGTTTTGCCTGGTAAACTCCTACAGAGCTTTTGGAATTCCTGACCACGGGCCAGGTCACAGGGCGGGTTCCAGTGATTGGAATGTTTCCATAGTCTTCAGAGTTCTGCCAGCCTGTTCACCATTCCCTGTCTCTGTGTCATCTACGACTCCTTCTGGCCCCCTGACATGTTCCTGTATCCATAGCTTCCTGAGCTGAAAAAAATATCACTGTCTCTTCATCAAGGCCATAACACCCCAGGCTCCTGTTTTTCCTGGGCCCGGCACGTCTGGCCCCTGCCCATCCTCCGAGCCCCTTCTTACCACTTCTCTCCCTCGCACCCTCCATGCCAGCCCCAGCCATGCTGGACTTGGAGTTTTCAGTCCCCCAACTCTGCTACACTCTGCATCATTTCCAAGCCTTCACCTATGCTCTGCCTGGATCATTCTTTCCCTCTTCTTCACCTGAATAAATCCCTTGGGGGTCTCAAATTTAAAATTCACTACCTTGGGTAGTACTGGTTTTACTTTATTTTTCCATACATTTTGTTCTGATTATGTTTATTAAAATGTTATTCTTGGGGTGCCTGAATGGCTCAGTTGGTTAAGCATCTGACTCTTGGTTTCGGCTCAGGTCATGAACTCATGGTTCATGGGTTTGAGCCCCGCATAAGGCTCTGTGCTGATAGTGCAGCCTGCTTGGGATTCTCTCTCTCTCTCTCTCTCTCTCTCTCTCTGCCTCTCCCCTGCTCACTCTCTATCTCTCTCTCACACACAAATAAATATTTTAGAAAATGTTATTCTTTGTTGAATCTAATAATAAAAAATTGAGAACTGTAAAAAATTAAATTAAAATAAAATTTACTTCCCTGGGGAAGCCTTCCCTGGCACTTCAGCCATGGTTAGGTGTCCCTATTATGAGCACCCCATGCTTGCTCTATAAAATAATCATACTTCCTAAAATTTATTTTTATTTCCTATTAGACCATAAGCCCTTTGAGGGCAGGAATTTTGTCTCCTCAGTTGCATTCCCAGTGCTCAGTGCAGTACCGGGACATAACAGATGCTCAATCAATACTTGTACAGGAAGCTGGGTTGACTGATAGGATAGAAGGTGTCTCCATTCAGTTCTCCAACACTGAGCCTCAGGAAGGGAAAGGCATGGTTCCAATCAAAAAGGGCTTTATAATCTTGTTTGGGAAACCCAGCTTAGACCTCCTGACACAGTGAGCAAATGACAGGTGCCCCAGTGACCTACAGAGACAAGCCATGAGTGTTGTGGGTAAGCTGAGGTGGGAGAGATTCCCGGGATCTGGTGACCAGAGCCTGCTCCTGGCCCAACAGACCAGAGGTGGCATTCTGAAAGATGAGGTGTTTCATACTTAGAGGATAAGGACAGGCAAGGCTGGACAGAATTGCAGCTAGAATGAGGGGAGGGGAGATGTGTGTGAAATAGCAGACCGTGCAGGCTGATTTGAACTACTCTAGAGAAACAAGGCTGGAGCCAGATAACACAGAGCCATTAAAGTGAGGCAATGGGGACCTGAGAAGGAACCAAAAGAGTGAGGAGCATAAGGAAAGCAATGTACCAGAATGGGTCATCTGGGAGCGTCTAAGGGAGGGAATAGATGGGAGGGGCTGAAGCAGGAAGGAAGCTTTGTGCTGGATGGAGGGGAGAAGATCGGTCACTGCCTAGGAATGAGGGCAAAGGGACAGATTCAAGAAACATTTTAAATGGGGTCACCACAGGCCGCTGCTTCTGACTGAGTGCATCAGATGAAAGAGGGAGATGTGTAGACACAGGGGATGCAGGACTGTCCATCGCCATGGCTGGGAGATGGCATGGTCAGAAATCACAAAGGCAGATTAGATAACTCTATAAGGGCCCGATGTAAAGGATAGAAGCTTCTGGGATTTTTTTAAGACTAAGGGGATAGTGCAAGACTATGGGTTAAGACTTGGGAGGTCTCTCTATAAAAGTCATAGTTGATGCCATAAGAACGGGTCACTTGACCTTGGAAGAGAGATAAAGAGAGCCATGAGAAAGAGACTGACTGTCTTGAGCAAAATGATGCAATTCAAGTCAAAGATCCCTCAGTTTAAATCCCAGCTGGGTCACTTACGAACTGGATGGCCTCAGGCAGGTTCATGAACCTCGCAGAGCCTAGTTTCCACATCTGCAAAGTGGGGATAAAAATGCCATCATGGGATTTTTGCAAGCAGTATATTAAATGACCTCTGGAAAGAGACACGTTCAACTCCAAGTCTGAACAGATGTTCAGCAAAGGCAGATCACGGGGGAAGGAATCAGTGCAAGAAGAAAAGGGTGTCAGATTAAGACCCAGCACCCTGGAACATCACAGAAGCCCAAGGAGACAAAAAGCTCTGGGAGCCAAGGATGAACAGTGGCAGGTATTATAGAAAGTTCAAGGGGAACTGGATTGGCGGGAATTACATTACTGACTCTTTTGAGAACGGGATTTTGAAGAGTACAAAAACAGCTGGGGAACAGAATACAGAAAAATGCTAGAGAAAGAAATCCACACAAAGTCACCCCTATCACTCAGGATGTTAGGGCTGCAAAAAGATTATCCTAGGAACATGGTTTGAACGATAAAGACATTTAATTAGACAAGAAGTCTGGAGCGCGGCAGCTTCAAGGCCACTTGCTCAGAGGCCTTCCTGGACCACCCACTGCAGGTGGCTCCTGTCACTCTTCTTCCTTGGACTCTGCCCTTGGTCTCCTCGCATTCCACATGCTCCTCTTCGTCTGTTGCTTTGCCTGTGTGTCGCCTGGCCCATGCACTAGCGCATAAGCTCATTATGGGTGGGAACGACACGCCTCTTGTTTACCATAGTAGTACGCTCCCTAGCGCTAGGTCTGGAGAATAGCAGATGCTTGATAAATGGTTGTTGAAGGAATAAAAAGACGGACCACGGTAGTGAGAGAGGGCCGAGAGGGGAGACATGGAGGCAGATTCAAACCCAAATCCCTGCTCAGAGAGGGTTCCATCCACCCCTCTGTGTCCAGGAGGGTGTTTGCTAAGCCCCCTCTGCCTTCAGACTGGCGTGTGGGCAGCCCTGGGCACCTGGAAGGGAGGAGGGAAGGCTTTCCAGATGCCCCTGTCATTAGCAGCCCGGACACAACTCTACCCCACGAGGACCCTCCCTTTCTCTATCTGCTCCTAAGGGAGTCTCTCCTGACTGCCACATTGGGTTCTTGGCAACCACCAGTCCAGAAAGATACCCTGAAACTGGAGGATATTCAGAGATGAAATATCTGAAACAGCGCAGGAACAGGGGAAATGGAATAATTGTAACAGATGAAAAGACCCACCTCTGGGCTTTGCCACGTTAGGCAGAACAGGACAGTTGCACGCAAGACTCTAAGGGTGTGAAGCCCCACAGGGGAGGAGTCGTACTGAGGATGACACGAGAGGGTGTGATTATGTGAAATGGAATCAGACGGGAATTTGGGACTTAGTGGCAGGAACCATTTCCTCCCAGGGAAAACTCTGAGGTTGGGCAGTGGTTTCCTAACGGAAGGCCTGAGGCGCCACCCCAGAAGCATTTAAGCCCACCTTAAGTCAAGCCTGGGAGACTCTGCAAGTATGGTGGCTTCATTCTAGAAGGCCCGGGTCAGCTACTGGAGGGGAAGAGGTAATCTGACCGCAGCATGGTATAACGGTTCTTACACAGGCTCTGTGGTCAGAGAGAACTGGATTCCAGTCTCGGTGTCTGACTGGTGAAGTGCCGTGGAGACGTCACTGGATGAACAGTTAGGAAACCTACATCTAAATCCCAGCTCAGCGTCTTACTAGCTGTGTGACACCCAACAGGTCACAGTCCCTCTCTAGACTTCGAGTTCTCCATCATCTAAAAGAGGAAAGTAGACCTCATGACCCTAAGGGCTTCCCCAGGCCTGACACCCTGCAATTTGCAGAATGTCCAGCCCTCCAGCTGCTCATATATGTCTGGATTTCTTTCCCTCATTAGGGTCATTTTACATGTAAGACAGCAGGAAACTGGAATCCTCCGGAAGCCTCTGAAATTGAAGTCGCTGAGTGGCAAAGCGTCCGCACAACACAGTGGGCAGGGATTCCCTCACGGGCCCCAGCGTGGCCCATCTGCTTCATCTGGAGCCCTGTGTTGGGGGCAGAAAGAGCCAGCTGGGAGGACCAGGTGGAGATGGTCCCCTCTGCCCCCAGGACCCCAGTCCTGCATAGAGATCCATGGCCAGATAGAAGCTGGGCCCTGGGGAGGAGCTCTCGCCTCATGGCCAAGGCAGGGGACCAGCTGGCCCCCACCTTGCTTCGCACAGACCTGGGACGGCTGGGCACTGCCTGCGGCTCAGCACTCAGCAGAAGACAGACCCCGCATCCCGGAGCAGCAGCGGCAGCAGCCCGTTTCTTGGCCCTCACTCTGCATGACCCCAAGCTAAGGGCCTCATCTACATGAGGAGAAAGGTGGTACCCTTGTTACACCCACTTTTAAGATGGTCAAGCAACTTGCCCAAGGTGACACAGCTAAGTGTAAAGTAAAGTCTGTCCAACCCCCATCTGTCTTATACCGGATCTCGTTCTCTTTCCCCTGGTGGGAATTCAGAGACTAGAGGCCAGCGTATTCCAAAATCCCACCCCTGGCAGCCTGCAATTGCATTAGCCACACCTCAGAATTAAAGCACTGTATCTCTGAAGGTCCCAGAGTGGCCACGATGAACAGGAAATGTATCAGAATGTCGGCCACTCCAACAGCCCTTAAGCAAATGGGACATGGAGTCAACAAGTGTCAATAGGGGCTGGGACCAAGGCCATTAGGAGGGGAGGGGACTTCAGAGATACCCAAGGAGGTCCTCCTAAAGGAGGAGGAGCCTGGCCCAGTGGAGCGACCCAGTGACCGTGGTACTTTCCTCCCATGCTTGGACCCAGCCCAGCAATCTAAAAAGACTGGGGATGCACAAGGCCAGGGAGACTCTGGAGAGGCCTCAGAGTGGGGTTCCGGCTGCATGGGGAGGGTGGCGGCTAGAGCCCTGCCCTCAGCATCTAAATCAGGCCACACAGGCTCTGGAGCTTCCGGGCGCCGGATTGCTTTGGGACCCAGGGAACTATCTCTGGAAAAAGATGGGACAGGCTGCTAGCCATCCACCCTGCCTGAGCTCACTGGGTTTTCTGGCAGGGAGGGAGCCCCTGAGCAAGGGGAGGGCTGTGTTTTGAAATAAGTAGGGAAGCCTGCAGAGAGGAGATGAGGCCAGTGGAGTGAGTCCACAGCTCCTGGGGTCCTGTTGGAGAGACCAGAGGGCCTGAGAAAAGCCTTTCCAAAGAAGAAAGGCGGGCTCGGAGCCCCTGGCCACGGGCCACCACACCCAGCAGGGAAGGCCAGTCCAACCTACCCTCTGTGCTCCAGAGATAATAATATAAAAAATAGCAGCATGTGTTACTGAACATCAATCCTGAGCTAGATGATAGGGATACAGCAGGGCACAAAACAGACAAAAAGCTGTGCCCTCATGGGGCTTATATTCTAATAGGAGTGACAAACAATACGCAGTACAAATAAATGGTACATTAGAAGGTGATCAGTGCAAAGAAGGGATATAGAGGAGGGAAAGGAGATGGGGGGTGCCAGTGTGGGGGGAGGGGAGGCAGTTTGTAATTTTAGATAGCTTGGCCAAAGACCTCACTAAAGAGATGACATTTGAGTAAAGAGCTGAAGGAGGCTAGGAAGCGAGCCACGTGGATTCCTGAGGAGGAGCAGTCCAGTAAACAGAAGAGGGAAGCGCAAAGGTCCTGAGGCAGAAGTAGCCTGGCATGTTCAAGAGGTCAGTGTGGCTGAAGCAGACTGATGGAAGGGAGACAGCGTCAGACATGCGGGAAGAGGTTAGAGGAAGCTTGGGTCATGTAGGGAAGACTATTACAAAAAACTATAGCTTCTGGCATCCCCTAAGGCTTATGAGCAAAGGAGGGACATGATCTACCCTGTGCTTAACAGAATCATTCTTGCTGCTGTGTTAAGAATAGAGCAAAGTAGAGGGGCACCTGGGTGGCTCAGTCGGTGAAGCGTCCCACTTTGGCTCAGATCATGATCTCACAGTTCGTGAGTTTGAGCCCTGTGTCGGGCTCTGTGCCAACAGCTCAGAGCCTGGAGCCTGCTTCGGATTCGGTGTCTCCCTCTCCCTCTGCCCCTCCCCTGCTCACACTCTGTGTCTCTCTCCAAAATAAATAAACATTTAAAATAAATTTTAAAAAAAAGAATAGACCAAAGTGGAACTGGAAAGCCTGGTTACTCTTATTATTACCATCATCATCACCACCAGTAACAACTACAATAGCAATACCGGTTATTAAGCCTGTGTCAGACCCAGTGCTACTCCTTTAATTTTCATTAGATGGTTTAAATCTCACAGCAACCCTGGACAGAGAGAAGGCCTTATTTTTCCCATCCCACAGCTAAGGAAATGGAGACTCCGTCAAAGTCAGAAAGTCACACACATACACCCCCTCTCCAACCTGGCCCCGCTCACCTGCCCAGTCCTGCCTCTCACACCCCAACTTCTAACCCACCAGCCCCAGACAGCTACCCCAGTTTCCCCAATTCCATAGTCTCCAGGCCTCTGAGCTT
The DNA here is from genome assembly GCF_018350175.1 of Felis catus. Taxonomy (NCBI): domain Eukaryota; kingdom Metazoa; phylum Chordata; class Mammalia; order Carnivora; family Felidae; genus Felis; species Felis catus. The sequence continues at coordinate 56,806,032 of NC_058378.1, read as the reverse complement.
TCCTCACATGCTGTTCCACTGCCGAGAATGCTCTTCTCCCACTCCCAACTGCCACGCAAACTCCCATTCATCCTTTGAGAGACAACTCAAGCTCTGCTTCCTTGGGGGGCCCTCCCAGATTGCTTCCAGCTTGGCTCCTGTCCTCTTCCTGGAAATACAAAGCATTGTAACGATCCTGCAGCGGGCGTCTTGAAAACCATACGAGCTCAAGGCCAGGGCCAGTGCTTCTTCGCCTCCATTTCCCCAACAGTTTTGCATCCAGGTTCGAATCCTAGACACGGTATTGGGTTATCCTAGGGGAGTTCCAATTTTTCCAGTGCAATTTTATTCTAAATCACATTTCCTTCATACATGTTCATTCAAGGGCACACACAGCTGACCTGGGACGAATCGGCGCAGACCCTCGGGGCTGATGGGAGCCAACATGCTTTTGGAGAACAATGGTTGCAACAGAGGAGGTGGTACAATATACAGGGAGCCCTCTGTGCTTTAGCATCAGCCAGCCCCGAGTTCAAATCCTCCTCTGCCTCTACTGTGTGGCTGTGAGAGCATTCTTTAGCCTGGGCCTTGCTTTATCATCTGTAAACCGGGGCAAATGACGTCCTCCGTATGGGTTGCATGAGAGCTGACAACAGCACCAATGCAATGGAGATGGCGTTAATGCCTCCTTGCTCACCCCCATCCCTAACCCAGCTCTGTCTCCAGAAGCCTCTTGTACATTAACACTTGGCCACCATGCTTTGGCCTCATACTTCTTGGAACTTTTGCAATCATTAACCCGGAATCCCCCTTCTGGCTGGAGGCCCAGCTCTGAGGCGGTGCCTGTAGCTTCCTGGCAGCTCACCTGGCCCTGGCCTCTCACCTCGGAGCCCCTGCCAAGAGTGCCCCCCCTGCCCCTCCCCACTGCCTGAGTACATCTATGCGTTCACTCCTTCCCTCCCCACCAATTGTGGCTCCATTGCTGCAAGGCCTTCCTGTCTGATTGGCCACCTCAGCCACTTCCACGCTTCCAGCAGATATTGGGAAATTTAGAAGGGCAGCGTTCATTTGGGAAATAAGAAGGAGGAAAGACTCCCCCCAACAAAGCAGGTCAGAACGACGTTTGATGCCGGAAGCTAGGCAAAAGTCCTGGCTACCGGTCTTTCGAGGTGTTGTAACATGTCAGGTCCCTTGAAAGTCCAACTCCCTCACTTTGCAAATGAGAGGCCCAGACGGGGTAAGGGATTGGCTCAAAGTCACACAGTCAGTGGGGAGGAGCAGGGAGTCTGATCAGGGCTGCAGACCTGCCTATGGCCATGGTCTTTCTACTGTACCAGGCTCCCGCTCATCAGGGGCTGAGTATGAACCAGACTGGCTGACATAACAGTGTCCCATTGAAGGCCCTCTGGCTCTGTTTCCCTCCAACCATACCAAAACTTTTCCAGGACGGAATCCCAGAAATCATGATCACAATCCGTGTCCTCAGCGGCCTCCACAGAAGCTATTTGTCCAGGTTCTGGGCAGCTACCCAGTCAATTGATTAAGCTTCACACTCACGGTCTCCTGAGGTGGTTGATCTTCACCTACCGTCACCACGCCAGTGGTTGCAAAGAACTGGAAACCCAAATGGCATGATTCATTTGTAAGGGAAGCTGGGATATATTTAGCCCCAGCCTTCTGAGGTCAGCAGCATACCTGACAGGAGGGCCATGTAGCTCAGAGACACCTGGGTCTCACCCCTGGGAGTCCCTCTCAGTAGGTACCATTGACAAACTCTTCCAGAGATCCTGATGCCGTGCCACATTGGGACCTACTGAACTACAGCTCTTCGCTCAGTGAGGAATCCCTTCCTCCACATCCTTACATTCATTCAGAGACAGGGAGCTCACTACCTCAAAAGTTAGAAATGTTCTAGCAGTAAGAGCATGGTATATGCCCGGCTGTTATTAGCTTCCCAGGTCCCAGTCAACCTTCTGTGGTGAAACCAGTCAATGTCTCTTCTCTCTTGGGGACAATAATCAGGCCCTATGTAAGCACACCTTTCAGACGCCTGGTCTCCTTGGCCCAGGGGCTCCTGGTGTCCATTGGGGACAGAGAGATTCTCCTTGCCCAGCACACAGGGCTCCAGATGTGGGTCACTGATCCTCCTCCTGTCCCCCACTCCCATCTGCCACTCAACCACACTTACAATGTGCCAGACACAGAGCTTAGTACTCGCCAAGTTCAACCCTCCCATTTTACCAATGACAGATCCAGGACCAAGAGGAGGAAGTGACTTGTCATGCAGCAAGATTAGCCCATACTGGCTCAGCTGGCCCAGTCAGTGATTCCCAATGCACCCTGCAGAAAGTGGAGGTGCTGATACTTTCTGAAAGGTGGAGGACTCCTTGGGGCCCCAGAATCACTGCAATGCCCATCACCAGAAGTTAACAATCATCCCAGCATCCCTGGCCCTTGTTCCCAACCAGAGTTGGGACTCTGCCCTGACATCTAGACAGCTCTGCGGCCCTCAGTACCTGTCACCTGCTTGCAAAGTATCAGGGGCATGAGAACAGACAGCCCACATCCCTCCTCCAGGTTATTTATAAAATGTTTTCAGATGAGTCAGGCACTGAGCTGCCCAGCACCAACCGGGACTGTTCCCTTGGAAATGCTAAAAATTATCCTGGGTTTTGGAATCCCACCCTGACCCTTAATAGCTTCTTGGAGAAAGTTCCAGGCAGGAAGCCGGGACCTCCACAGGTCTGTGGGGCTTTCATGGTGCTCCCACACTAGTGGTCTGAGTCCCAAGCGGGAACCTGAACTTTGGCAGGCTAGTGTTATGGGACAGATGGGGGAGCCCCAGGCAAGGGAAGAGGGGCCTCGCCAGGTACCTTCTTGGCTTAGACCACATCCCCCTTCCTGGTCAGTGCCACTCCCCCTGCAACCTTCCCAAGCCAGACTGACAGACAAGCCCGAGAAGACAGCTCCCACCCCCGCCCCCAGGCACTGGCTGCCCCCACCTCCATTCCTGTGCGTACTGCTCTCCACCTCCGCCACCAGACCGGCTATTTATATCTCTCTGGAAAGGGAGCCGGAGCCTCCAAGCCTCTCCCAGCTTCCTGCTCCTGGCAGCACTCTAATTACTTCCTCAGCTGGGTGCCGCCTGCCGCGGGCACCCTGGCTGGGGCCACCATAAATAACTGTCCCTGAGCTCACGCCCGGCTTCCCACAGAGGTCAGCCTGGATGCCTCGGATGCCTCCGCCAGGAGCGTCACCACCCAGGGCCTGGTCCAGAGGAAGATGCACATCCTTCTGTGAGCCCGAAGGGCTCGGGAACTCTCCCTCTCCACTGCAGCCTCAGCCACAGGCCTGGGGGGCACCGCTTGTCTCCTCAGCAAACCTCCAGGGTGCCTGGCACACTCCACAGGAGGAGGGAGGGCAGCAGATGTAAAAGCTGGGTCCACCCTCAAGGGAGGTAAACAGTAAACAGCTCATTATGCAACCAAGAGTGAAGTAAGTGCTAAATTAAGATACGAGCTGCGTGCTGGGCCTCCAGGCCTTCAATTCTTCCATACTTTTTTTTTCCTTATTATCAAGGAAATTCAAATGCAGATAACAAAAAGAAAATTACAACATATTCATTACCCGTCCACCCTAGGACACCCTTATCCATCCCTGAGCCCCAGACTTTTTTAAAGAAGGCAAGGTCAGGCCTCAATCCGAGGGTTCCTCTACCAGGGGACAATCAACATTCAAAAGAAACCAATAGAAAGATTTCAAAGCAAGATAATAATATGGATAGTATAACATGTTTGCATAAATAAATTTTTTTTTTCCAAAAACTATTCACATGCCTGAAAAATGTTTGAAAGGATACAGACCGGAGAGTTAACGCTGGTGAGGCAAAGGGATAGTATAGGGGTGGGAGAACAGATAAAAGGGAATTTTTCTTCTAGCCGTGGCTTGATTTGCATTGTTACAATAAGCATGGATTTATATACAATTTTATAATTTTTAATTACTTTAAAACTTTTCAAAATTGCTCAATAAGTACCTTCTAACATGTTATAGTATATTATTTTATGTAAAATAATACGGTATAAAATTTTATGCTTGTATTATCTTTGCCCTTAGAACAACATAATCTTAAAACTAAAAGGAGGTGCAGCTGCTGTGAAAAACAGTCCGGTAGTTTCTCAAAAGTTAAGCAAAGAAGTACCACACGAACCAGCAACGGCACTCCCGGGCATGTGCTGAAGAGAATTGAAAACAAGTACTCAAGCAGAAACTTCTCACAAATGTTCATGGCAGCACTATCCACAACAGCCAAAAGACGGAAACAACCCAAATGTCCAGCCGTGGACGAACAGATAAATAAATTTGTGGCGTACTCGTACAATGGAATATTATTCAGCAATACAAAGGGATGAAGTACGGATTCGTGCTACAGTTGGAGAAACCTCGAAAACATTCTGTTCAGGGAAACAGGCCAGACACAAAAGGCCACATACGGTATGATTCCTTTTATATGAAAAGACTACAATGGGCAAACCCACAGAGAAGGAAGCCCAATTAAGTGGTTGCCAGGGGGTGGGGGTAGGGAAGGGAGGGGCGAGGACTTAACAGGTATGGCATTCTTCCAGGGTGATGAAAAGGCTTTGAAATCAGAGAAAGGCGGTAGTTGCACAACCTTGTGAAGGCACTAAATGCCACGGAATGGTACAATTTACATGTTTAATTGTGTTTTTTGAATTTCACCTCAATTAAAAAAAAAAAAAAACCAATGAAGCACTAAAAAAACCTCAGTCTCACTTGGCCCTCATCCCTTCCCCACCCCAGTCCCTACACCTCACCACCAACACCTCCTTTGAGGGTCATGAAGGAGAATCCTTCTACTTGTCCCAGCAGAGCAGAGTCTTGGGTTCTGAGGAGGCCATGAAGAGACAGGGGAGGGTCTGAGGGGACAGCAAATATCACGGAGTGAGATAGGGGTGAGCAGGGGCAGAAGCGAGCAAGGGAGTGGGAGGGCAGAGGGAAGAGGCGTGGCCTCACTTTACTAAGAACTGCTTGGCTGTCACAGAACCTTCAGGCAACCACAAGAGGTCAGTACTATTTCCCTGGTCCTCAGACCAAGGTTCTGTGTGACTCCAGGCAGGGTTGAGACGCCCTGAACTGGGGAGGGCAGCCAGGGGTACCTGGAGCAGCCCCCAGGGCATCTCAGTCTGCCCATCACCACTGCCCGGAGCCAGCTTCCTCCGGCTCTCTGGCCCCCACTCCTCACCTGCATCTACAAGCCACCCCCACCCCCAAGGCAGGTGAGAGGCGTGGGGATGGGGAAGGGGGAGATTGAGCAGGTGCAGGGATGCCCTGCCTGGAGAGAGGCTTGTCCTACTTGTGCCCCCTCCTTCTCTTCTTCTGAGTCTAGACGCAGCCCTCTGGCTGGCTGACCCCTTCCCTGCGCTTCACCTCGAGGCCAGGCTTGTGTACGAGGCTTGGGTTCTTGTCTTGTCTGCGTGGGTCCAAACTCAGACTCGCTGGTTGATGGCTCTGTGATGTTGGGCTCCATTTCCTTAAATGTTAAATGGATATGATGATACAGGTCCCACCCAGATAAAACTGATAGATGAGAAAAGGCTCAAAAAGGACTTAGCGGTAACTGTCTCCCTTTTCTTTTCAGCCAAGCATCTGCTGAGATTACTAAAGCTTTTGGGGTGCATGGGACTAGGGCTCTGTCTGGGCCCATCTCTCTCTGCAGCTGAGGAAAGTCCCTTGTTTTTGGTAGATTCTGGTAAACTTGCCAGGTCTAAGAAGTGCCGGTGTGCCAGCCAGCCCTACCAAGGCCTCCTCAAAGCCACTGTCTGGTTATTTCCCTTTTCCCCTTCAGAGCCAAATAGTTCCACCCAGCTGCCTGGATTTCATAAGGCCCCAGATAGTCCAATGTCTAATAATTAAGGTCCAATGACGCCTGTATCAGGTTTCACAATCTACGAAGCATTTTCCCAGATATTACCTCACTTGGTTCTTACCAAAATCAAACAAATCAAATATAAAACAAATCAAAGATCACTGTTTTATATCTTAGATATTAGACATAGACACACAGATCTAAATCACTCAGATAATATTCTTTCTTCCGAAATCTACTTTGCCTGATATTAATATAGCCATTCCAGCTCTCTTTTGACTAGTGTTAGCATAGTATATCTTTTTCCATCCTTTTATGTTGAACATATACGTGTCCTTATATTTTAGGTGTGTTTCTTGAGGGGCACCTGGGTGGCTTAGTGGATTGAGCATTTCAGCTCAGGTCATGATCTCATGGTTCATGTGTTCGAGCCCCACATCAGGCTCTGCACTGACAGCACAGAGACTGCTTAGGATTCTCTCTCTCCACCCCTTCCCTGCTTGCGTTCTCTCTCTCCCCTCTCCCTCGCCTCAAAATAAATAAATAAACAGAAAGAAAGGAAAGAAAGAAAGAAAGAAAGAAAGAAAGAAAGAAAGAAAGAAAGAAAGTTATAGTGTGTTTCTTGAAAACAATCAACAGGGGCACCTGGGTGGCTCAGGTGGTTAAGTGCCTGACTTCAGCTCAGGTCGTGATCTCATGGTTCGTGGGTTCAAGCCCCACGTCAGGCTCTGTGAGGACAGCTCAGAGCGTGGAGCCTGCTTTGGATTCTGTGCTTCCCTCTCTCTCTACCCCTGCCCCATTCATGCTCTGTCCCTCTCTCCTCCAAAAATAAGCATTAAAAAAAAAAAGAATAAAAATAAGCATTAAAAAAGAGAAAACCATCAGCAAAATGAAAAGGCAACCTGTGGAATGAGAGGAAATATTTGCAAGCTATATATCTGATTAGGGGTTAATATCCAAGACGCATGACCATGTCCAAATGATGTTTAGGCCATGTACATTTCACGTGATTACTGATGTGGTTAGTTAGGCTTGAGTCTATCATCTTGTTATTTGTTTTCTATTTGTTCCGTCTGTGTTTTATTCTCTTTTCTCACCTTCTTTTGGATGGAGTATTTTTTGATGGTACTGTTTTATCTCCTTACTTGCCTTATTAGCTGTACTACTTTGCTATGTGAATGGTTGCTTCAGCGTTTATAATATACACCTTGACCTTATCACAGTCTACCTTCAAGTGATACCATACCGGTTCACATCAAGTGTAAGAGCCTTACAGTAGTATACTTCCATTTCTCCCCTTCTAGCCTCCGTCCCCTCTAGCGGACACCGTGACCTAGAAACTCACACGAGGCAATAAGCAGAGATCATCATTGAGCTCAATGAGGTCACTGAACTTTGTGGCCTAAAGTCCAGTGTCTTGAAAAAGCACGGTTTCATGTACTTGGTCTGTTTGTTGTTTTTTAACGTTTCGGGGGAAGGGTAAAATCCAGTCCCTCTTACTCCATCTTGGATGGAAGCAGAAGTCCCCACTGTGTATATGAGGACACCAGGCCTCCAGAGCCAAGCTCCCGGCCCGAGGTGGGGCAGCCAGTAAACGGCCAGGTGGGGCTCCGACCGGATCTCCCCACACCGGACTCGGTGCTCTCCTCCCCTCCCTGCTGCTCCTGGATGAGCCACCCTGAGAGAGCAAAACGAGCTGGCAGAATACAACGGACTTTTGCCACCACTGCAAAAAGCTGCTCACAGCATTGTCACTGGTTTTGGAAGCCACTGTGATGATTATTTTGCATAAATGTATCCATTAGATAGCAACTTTCAGCATCTTCCAAACCTCACCTCAAATGTTCCTTCTGCATCTTAAGAAGCCTCTGTGGCAAGTCCCTGTGCTGTCTGCTGCCTGTCTCCTGGGACACAGGGGTCTACCAAGGATGCTGAGACCCACTCCCCAAAAAAGGTACTCAGTAATCCACAATATGATATGACTGACTGAACAGTCTCCCCCATTTGCCCTCCCGTAAGTATTTTCTGCTTGAATTCATGACCTAATTTGTGGAATTGCAGCCACCCTGGTATGTGCATGCATGCGTGTGTGTGTGTGTGTGTGTGTGTGTGTGTGTGCAGATTGGCAGGTAAGGAGGGAGGTCCCCTCTTGTTACCACACTATTCAGCACTCTTTAGGTCCAGGGACCTATTCAACTCAAAGGAGAGGGAAAGAGAGATTGGGGCAGCTAGCTCAGGCCGACTCTACCCAAGTCTGATGGGAGAAGAAACACCAGAGGAGCCTTCTCTGCCCTCGCCATCCTGCGGCAGAGAAGAGCCGGGGGCTCCATTCTCTCCACTCTCTCCTGTACCTGCTGATCCCACAAATGTTTTGAGAAACCAGTCTGAGAGCAACAGTGTCGACTTTCATTCCTACCGCTGCTTGCCACCTGTGTATTTCACTTAAAGCTCTGCCATTCCACAGCCATGGGACACAGATGACATGGTCAACGTGGCCAAGATGTGGCCAGGCCCCTCATCTGTAAACTGAGCCTGGGAATAGCCACCTCCCCAAACTGGTTTTTAAATAGCAAATATGACGCATCTGGCACAGACCAGGAACTTGGAGCTCGGGCTTTCTTTCCACTCTCCTCAAACCCCCTCCACTTCGGTGTATGTTTTCCTGTGTCACCCACAGAAGTCGGTGTCGTGCTTGGAAGATTGTTGCTCATGACGAAAATCAATGAAAGGAAAAACAGTAAACAGCACCTGCCTTGCACCATCCAGATAAGAGGCTCTTGAACTTTGCTGCACGCTAGAATCCCCTGGGGAGCTTTTAAAAACCCCAGTGGCAGGCTGCATCCCAGATCCATTAAACCAGAACCTCTGATGGGACCCAGACATCAGGATTTTGTAAAGCTCTCTAGGGGCTTCCAATGTGCAGCCAAGGCTGAGAACCAGTGGGCTTGTCTGAGAGATGAGAATGCCCTCAGTGTGCTCCCATCCTTTACCTGCCATCCCAGAACATGTTCCCAGCACATCACAGGCTTTCCAGAGGCCTGGGTGCAGTGCAGTGACCAGGACCAGGGACGGTGAGTAAGACCACATTTAAGGAGGCGCTCCTTCTCAGGTCCTTGTAAGTGCAGTGTGGCCATCTCACAGCCCCAAGAAGGGCCCCCATACTTTGCTCCCTAGATCCCTCACCCTTAAGGAGGCACTCACTCTCAGGGTCGTGCACCCTTCACTTACAAGACCCCGAGAGTGAGTGCCTCCTTACTCAATCCCCAAGTCCCTGCCCTGACCACCCCCATACACACCTCCCACCCCTGTAGTTGTAAGCTCCAAAGGTAGAATAGCCAAGGCCCCTGCCCTATCCCGCCCCCACCTCAGGAAAGCATCTTCTCTTTGAACAAATCACCAGATCCTCCTCCGTCCCTGCACAGGGCCGTGGTTACAGCCCCCTGGCCAGAACCCAGCAACTGGCAGGCCACCTGGCTGAGAAGGTGAAGGGGAGACGAGGTGGCCCTTACCTGCCAGCCAGCCACTGTCCCACTCCCTGGAGTTGGCCCCCTGCCCACATGACAGTTCAAAGATTCTGGGAAATGACAAGGCTTGGCAAAGGCAAGAATGACCTTTCCTCCAGGTGCAGGGTGGGGACAGGAAGGCTGGAGAAAATGTTAGCCTTAGCCTGCTGGGGGCTCAGCTGTGCCCAGAATGGGTTGGTGTTCAGAACAAGGCTCCGATAAGGGAGCTGAAAGGTGGAGTGGGGTCCCCAGCATTGCCCTAGAAACCTTGAATGTGTCTGACCCCACTATCCTCTAAGGCCCAGCCCCCTCTTCTTTGTGGTTCTCAAGTGTGGGTGGCCTCAACAATTCCCTGGGGAACTTTCCACCAGGTTCTGATGCAGGAGTGCTGAACCAGCACACCCAGGTGATTCTGATCCAGGTGGCCTCTACTTTGAGGACCACCTCCGTGGGCCTTGGTGCCATCACCTCAGCATCTGCCCGCCCCCCTCCCAGCACGTGCTGTAAATCCTCTCTCTGGAAAGGATGTGATGAACCCATTCGCCCTGAGGAGCAACAGACTCAGGAGACTTGGAGGGGGGCCACTCTCACAAGAGGTCAAGACCCCATGTCCTCCTCTGTGAAGCCTGCACTAACTCCCCCATCCACATCGGCTCACAGGTCTGCAAGGCCCAGCAGGAAAGCGCTTGATGCCTTTCCTGAGGGGGCCAGGCTTGATGCCACAGGGAGTAGGGGGGCTGCAGACACCCAAGCAGACAGACGTGCCATCTGGGAGGACAGGGAGGGGAGCAGCCCCTTCTCAGCCCTGCCGGCTCCTGCCGAGAAGCAGCACAGCCCAGGGTTGCTAGATCTTCTGATCTGTCAAGAGAAGCCGGAAGTCAGATTTTTATGGGCGCTCCAATTTTTAAACCATGGGGGCCAAAGTAAGCATGTCTGAGAGCCAAATCTGGAGGCAAGTGGGCTGTCTGTTTGCAGCCTGGGCTAGACAGCCAGCCCTTCGGGTTGAGAGACCCTGTGTGTCTCCTTACAATCCTTGGTGCCAGCTCACTGCCTACCGATCCCAGGGGTCCCGGTAAATGTTGCCACATGAGCAAGTAAGTGAAGACACAGCATGGCAGGCAGGCAAAAGGGGACTTCCTGCCCCACCACGCCTAAGTTCATTCATGTCAGTCAGCAGGGACGGGGCGCTGTCTGAAAACCCCCTCACCCCTCCCTCTCAGAGGAGGCCGGGGCTGATGCCTAACTCACCCACCCTGGGAATGGCTCCTTCTAGCATCTCTGGCTGTGCAGTGAGCATCCCCTACCTACAGACCTCTCCTGGGTCTCCAGGTTCATCCACTCCTGCCACAAAGCCCCCCAGCCTCTCCTGCCTCCAGCCAGGACCTGGACCTAGCCCTCCAGGCCCTGTTTCATAGAGCTCCCTGGCTTGTCCTCACTTCAGGCCACTTCTCAGAAACCTTTGCCCAGGGTGCCCAGCCCAGGCCAGGCCCAGCTCCTCTGAGCCCTGCAATGGCAAGCAAGAATTAGCAAAGCCTCCCAGCTGCCCCTGGGAGATCGGGGAGGGGAGGAAAGACCCAGTCTTGGGGCCAGTGGAGGCATCTATATGTCCTGGAACACCCCCTGCTAGAAGAAGCATATCTGAGGGCTCTGCCAATCTCAGGAGACAAAGCAGACTGTCGTGGGCAACGTGCCAAAAGGGAGGAGCTCTGCCCACAAGAAGACTGACCGATAGGCTGCCTTAAAATTGGTCAACAAAAGAAACATAGAAGTGAAGGTATTGAGGGGATAATGTGAGGTACAGGGTATGTAATGTCACTGCATATGAAGTTCAAGAACGAAGCGAAGCCAAGTGGGTTAATGGGAGGCTGTGGGGCACTGATGGCCAGGGGAACAAGGAAGCCTTCTGGAGGGATGGAAGTGTTCCGTATCTTGACCTGGATGGTACTTACACAGGTGTATGCATATGGAAAAATACACAAACTATACAGTACACTTAAAGATTGGTGGACTTTACTGTGTATAAATTTAATCTCCACAATAGAAGAACAAAATAGCAATGGAAAAGAGGGTAAAGGCCTCTCACAGACACCCACAAATCAAGGAGCTAGAGACCTAAGACCAGCTTCCTGGGAAAGCTTAAAAAAGAGGCAAAAAGGCCAATGAGGTATAAGAACCGTGCTCCCAAGTGAGCCACGGAACAGAATTCTAGCAAAGTTAGTCAGCCAGCACGTGGCCAAGTTCAAGTGCAAACACGTAGTTGAAAATGTGCTCATGGAAGAAGCCTTGAAGGCACGAAGTGACTGGCCCCTAAGAGCACTGCAGCCACTTCTTTTAAAGTCCTTTGGCCTCCTATCCTAAAGCCACAGCACCGTGGGGTGGCTATTCTGACTCTGATGCAGAGCAGCACAGGGGCCCAGGGAAGTTCAAGAACCTGCCCAAGGTCACACTGGCCAAACCAGGACTCAAAGCTCCGCATCAGACTACAGAGTCCTCAGAGAAAACCATGCCCCTCCCGGGAAAGCAATGCAGATGTGTAGAATTCTTTGTCCGTAACAAGAGCCAATTACTAGGGACAGTCATTCTACCCAAACTTGATTTGGGGGATAATTTTGTGCGGGGGCTAATGGTCAGCCTTTTCTTCAGAAAAATCTCTGTTCTCAAGAGTCGGTGGTCGGAGAAGCGGCAGGGTGAGAGCTGTCTCTCGCTCTCTCATCTGTGTCCTACCGCCCTGGCACATGAGGTTTGCTGAAAGAGGACATATCTTCCCTTTGACAGACTTGATAACAAACCCGGAAGGGGGAATCGATAGCTGCAAAGAGGGGTGTGACAATGCAGAAGGTGTGCCACCCCTCACCAGAACCTGAGGTCTCCTCAGACAGACACGGGGCAGGCCAGCAGACTTGAGCCAATGGGTTGATAGTGGCACAGGAAAATAGAAAGAGTATGGTGGGCACCGTTAGCACCTACCCTGAAGCCATCTCCCTCTTCTCTTCGTTACAGACCCTGTTCTAGCCCCAGAAGGTAAGTCAGGATTGGACTAAGGCCAACACAGTAACCTCATTTGCTTTTCCCAGCTTCTCACTGTCCCAGTTTCCCTTGTAGTCAGGATACAGTTCCTGACATTATATTAATGAAACATAAAGATAAATCTGCTGAAAAGCTTCTTGCTTCCTGGTAAAAGAAATTGACACTTAGTGCAAGTGTCCTTCTGGCCTTGAATGTGGTTGTGTGAGGCATGATGGCTGGAGCTGTGGCAGCTATCCTGTCATCAAAAGGTAACAAACTTAAGTAGAGCAAGCACAGTGAGGATGGCTGAACAGAGAGATCAAAAAAGTCTGGTTCCCTGTTGACATTTTTGAGCTGTTCATCAACTCTGAATCAGACTTCACATTGAGATAATTCAGTGTCATTATGGTTTAAGCCATTGTCCATTTGGGTATTCTGTTACACGTATCCTATCTGACATAAAAGGCAGAGGCAGAGGAGAAGCTGAGGTGGCTCAGTCAGTTAAGTGTCCAACTTTGGCTCACATCATGACCTCACAAAACCCCACACTGGGCTCTATGCTAACAGCTCAGAGCCTGGAGCCTACTTCAGCTTCTGTGTCTCCCTGCCTCTCTGCCCCTCCCTTGCTTGTGCTCTCTCTCTCTGAAAAATAAATAAAAACATGTTAAAAATAAAATTAAAATTTTTTTTAAAAGGACAGAGGCAAATAGACACAGCCTACAGGATTCAAGTCACACAACTGAGACCAGATAAGAAGTAGGGGCAGGCCAGTCAAAGGGCAGCAGGAAGTAAACCTTGGTGGCATCATCAGGCCAAGGAATGATTCCTCAGCATTTCCTGGGCCATCCGGCCTAACGACAGCCTGACCGTGCTACACTGGCCCACCCTTTCATGTTCCTCCAAGCGTCTCTCACTGGTGATTACCCAAAGCTAAGGCAAAAACAACCACTGCCCTTCAGAGTCACAGAGTTACTGGGATCTGGGATTTGACATACTGTCACCTTGGACAGAGAAATGCTAACACGCTGGGCAAGGAGATCTCTTTTCAATTCAGCCCAATACTAAAAAAACAGCTAGAATAATTGCACTGTGGCCCATGCATTAATCAGTAGGGCAGCTATGGAAGATCTTTGAATTCTCTCCTGATGGTAAATTATTGTAAACTTTTTATACTATAATGACCTGTTAAAGTCAGGAAGTAAGCTGCAAAATCCACATGAATTAAAGATCAGACACGAGGCTTCAGATACATTTCTCACTGCGGCAGACTCGAACAGTATTCACACTCCTCTGTTGTCAGGGGTGCTCTGGCAGGGAGGGGGAGGGGAGCACGTGGGATGCTCACAGCAGCCTATGAGCCAATTTATCAGCAGGAAGATTTTATGCTCAGAGCATCCAGCTGGGGCAGGTCAGAAAGGGTACCTCAAGATCTGTAAGACAAGGGAGTTCAAATTCATGGCCAGAGGGGGAAAAAAAAAAAAAAAAGCCATGAGTCTGGGAACCAGTTCAGGATCCATCTGAAGGGGAAAATCTGGGTTTAGTGGTAAAGCTGAGTGAGCTCTGAGATCCAGAACCATGAAGAACAAGGCAATAGCCCAAGCAAAAAGAAACGGAAGCATCCCTAAAGAGAGATCTGCTTAGCCAGTGAGTTTCTGCATATCACCTGCACCAGGTGAGTCTAGACCTGCAGAGGGAGGAAAGCGCTTCAGCTGGCTAAGGACAGATGGCAGGAATGTGGCTGCAACCAGGATTCTCACGGTGATTCATGCCTCGGGAGTGATCATCACGATGGCTTTCATTTGAGAGGTTGCCATGTGTTGCACACCATGCTAAATGTCTTTCCAAATCCTCACAAAGCTCCATGATTTAGACTCTATCATCATCGCCACTTAACAGATGACAAAACTGAGACCAAGAAAGGTCAAGTCAGTTTCCCAGAGCCCCACGGCTGGTGAGTGGCAAAGGCAGGTTTCCAAGCCCAGGCTCTGAATCACTTCCGTAATCTCAAGTCTACTCTCTCTCTTCTCCTCTCCTTGTTCTACAGGAGCTCTTCCCACGCCCGGTGGCAGCTTCCACCATCCTGCCCTCCTCTCCCACCGGAAGTGCCTGCGACAGTGTGGTTGGTGCCAAGTTGTTTATCTCTGCCGCGTGGTGACCTCACGATACCTGGTGTGCGCCTGGTCTCCCCAGCAGCACTGTGAGCTCTTTAGGGACTGTGACAACCAGGAACACTGTCAGTTGCCAGTGACAGAATGCCCAACTAAAGCTCCTGTAATGAAGACACTTATTATCCCATACAACAGGAAGCCTGGCAGGCAGAGATCTTCCAGATTACGTTAATTTAGTGGCTCAACAAAATCAAGGCTTTGGGTCCACTTCCCTGGCACTCTTTTGGCTTTACCCAGCATGCTCATCAGAAGGCTGCAACAGAGCTCACACGAGAACATCCAAAGTTGGGAAGGAGCCCTTGTGTCCCTTGTCCTGAGAGCCAAATGCTCCCCTGAGATATTGTGATGTAGAAGAAGAAATATTTGTTTGGACTTTGTCCTTGTTCCTGGCACAGAGCTCCAAAAGCCTTTGGAATTTCCCAAATGATGAGAGGCATCAAGGTGAAAGGAACATCTTTTGTTATTCTTAATGAGGCCATTTTGACCACACCTGACTTTCCGTTAATGAAGTGTTTTTGGAAAGCCCCTAGAAACCCAACTGTAGGGAAGGGGGTGGGGGGCTAGTAGTCAGGGGAGAAACCCTGTGACTACAGGGTGGCGACTTTCAGTCCCACCCCTCAACCTCCCCAGAGGGAGAGGAGCTGAAGATTGGGTTCAATCACCAATGGTCAATGGTTTAATCAATTGTGCCTATATGATGAAGCCTCCATTTAAAAAAAAAACAACAACAACAACAACAAAAACAAACCCTAACTGAAGGGGTTCAGAGAGCTTCTGGTTGGTGAACACATAGAGGTGCCAGGAGGGTGACACCCACAGAGAGGGCCCCTTCCCCCATAGCTCGCCCTACACATTTCTTCCATCCGGCTGTTTCTGAGTTGTATCCTTTTACATTAAACTGGTATTCCAGTAAGTAAACTTTTCCTGAGTTCTATGACCCATTCCAGCAAATTAACTGAACCCAGGAGGGGTTTGTGAATACCTTCAGTTTGTAGCCAGTAGTTTAGAAGCACAGGTAACAACCTGGACTTGTGATTGGTGTCCAAAGTTGGGTGTGGGAGGCAGGGGCAGTCTCACAGGATGGAGCCCTCAACCTGATGATAACTCCAGGTAGACAATGTCAGAACTGAACTGAATTGTGGGACCCCCAGCGGGTGTCCCACTCTGGTGACCAGGAGTACCAGAATTGAGAGTAGAGTGTTGACTGGAGAAACGTGAAGTTTCGGCTTTCCACCCCCCTGCACACACCTCTCCTGATGCCCCACTGGCCAGCACTGCATCATATATCCTGATCTAAACAGTCATGAGCAAGAGGACTGTGATTGTTGTGATTGGTGTAGATGCAAACCCTGAGTGCACATTACAATCACTGGGGGGCCCCATGCACACCTGGGGGGTATCTGATTTCCCTGGTCTGGAGTGCCTCTCCTCACCATAGTTTTAAAACCTCCCTGGGTGATGCTAACGTCCAATCTGGGGAATGACTGGTTGGGCCAATGAACATTTGCCCTTTGTTGCTGGGAAAGGGGTCATGAAGCATATGGCTGCCCCACACCTGAACAAAACCTAAGTCAGTCTGAGTGGACAGCCATAAGATCCAACACAGGGCCCTCTACTTCTACGCATGGGATAGGTGCTCAGTAAACACTGGTGTTAGTGAATGGCACCAGCCATTCCCAAGGATGGTTTGAAACTTCTTCCCCACCCCACCAACAGCAATTTTGGTTATCTTACAGCATTTTTCTTTTTCTTTCTTTAATTTTTTTCATTACTTATTTTTTGAGAGACAGAGACAGAGTGTGTGAGCAGGGGAGGACAGAGAGAGAGGGAGACACAGAATCTGAAGCAGGCTCCAGGCTCTGAGCTGTCAGCACAGAACCTGACACTGGGCTCGAACTCACAAACCATGAGATCAAGACCTGAACCCAGGTTAGACGCTTAACTGACTGAGCCACCCAGGCACCTCATCTTATAGTATTTCTTGTTTGCTAATGTATTCTCTTTGATATTACATGGATATATTTGTCTATAAATATATATATATGTCTATATGCATATACATATATCATATTAGGTAGGTTAGAGAAGTGTCAAGCTCTAAGAATGTTATCAATAATTATATTAAGCAATGTTTCTTTTGGCTGTTCACTATGTGCCTGCTGGCCCCTGTGTAGAGCAGCAGAGGATCTGATATAGACATGATGATTATTACTTGGGAAGGCAATATTTGGCGTCGTGATAAGGAATGCACACCCAGCCATATCAAAGCTCTACCACTTGATGTTGTGTGGTTTAGCTAAGTCCTTAATTTCTCTAAGCCTCAGTTTCCCCATCTGTAAAGTGAGGGGTCATAATAAAGCACTGGCTTTGTTGTTCTAGCTGATCTTGGGTTCAAATCCCAGCTCTGGCACAGACTAGTCATGTAACCTTAGGAAGGTCTCTTCACCTCTTTGGGCCTATATTTCCCCATCTGTAAAATAGAGAAATCTTGCTATGACAGCAGCTTTCAGATGTCTGAAGGACTGTCCCCTGGAAGAAGCATTAGGCTTGACTGGCATGAGTTTGGAGGGCAGAACCAGAGCCACAGAGGGGACATCGTAGGGAAGGAGATGTAGCTCTAAGTAAGAAAGACTCACCCTCTCCACCAAGAACAACAGTTTTGTGGGCAATGACTCTGGAGACCTAGACACCATCAGGCAGAGGCCAGAGCCAAGATCCCACTAGCTCTGGGTGGTAAATGCATGAAATCCAATCAAGGAAACCTAGCCCCAGCTCCCCAAAATGCTAAGAAGCTTTTCCCTTACGCAGTATTCCTCAAACTTTTACATGCATAAGAACCCCCTCAGGGGGCATGTCCAAAAAGCTGATGCTAGTCCCCACTCCTGGAGATTCAAATTCAGTAAATCTGAGGTGGGATCTTATTTCCCACAGGATGATATAGGCTCACATGCCTCAAGGACATGAGGCCTAAAGTCCCACTTCCTAACGTTTCAGAGCCCCAAGATTGGGGGCTGAGCCCATAGTTAGAAACACTGCACACAGAGAACCACTTTGAGCTAAAAAAGATGAGCCCAGAGAATCATCCTCACCCTTGAAGATGCCCAGAGAGAGAACAAAGCAGGTGCTAATGAATTCTGGTCCTAAATCAGGAGGTGTGGCACGCAGGCACCTAGGAAGGAGAGAAGTTATTCAATGTGATCGCTAGGAAGGTCGGGGACGACAGCATCAGGATGCTGACAATAGACCCCCATGCAGCCAGTCTGCAGACAGAGATTGAGAGGAGACATGGAAGGAAAGAGCGACAGGACACAACTAGAGGGGGCACCGTTTACCTTGGAGTCTTTGTAAATGGCACCACTAGAGTTGCTTATGGCTGGGGTCCCTCAAAGTATGGCTACTAAGGCACAGCCCAAATCTTTCAACACAGCATTCAAAGTCCCCCAGGGTCAGGCTCCTGCCCACCCTACAGGTGTCTTTTTCCCTGAGCGGCCCCTCCTGGAGCTGAATTATTTGCAAAAAAAAAAAACTGGGAATTCTGCGGGCCATACTCTCAAAGCATCCCAGGTTCCAGCCATGTGGCCCTTGCCAGTCTGACCTCGCCCAGCTCTTGCTTTCTTCTCACATGCACACTGTCATCCTACCCTGTGTGCCTTGGCAAATCCCACTCAGCTTCAAGACCCCACAGGAAGCCTTTCCTAGCACCCTGGACACACACACACACACACACACACACACACACACACACACACAGAGCAATCTGTCCTCCCACCTCTGGGTACCCCCAGAACTGTGCCGAATTCCAGAGCAGAACTTAACACCCTTCCGTGCAGCCTCACAAGGTCAGAGGTCTTTGTATGTGTTGTCCACTGGTGTATCCCAGGCACCTAGGACAGTGCCTGGCATGTAGGAGATTCTGTGTAAGCATTTGTTGAATGAATTAATGAACTTTCAAGAGAGAAGCTGCCAGCAACATCAACCAGGTGAACCAGCAAATCACCTTGGGATCAATGTTCTCAGTTTGGGGAACAGACTCCTGGGAAACCCTCTTAGTTATGCAAAGGTAAGGCAAGGAGACATTCATCCCCCAGGACCACATATGGCCCAACAAAGACCACTGCTCCCAATACCCCGTGGCACTCAGAAAAGATTACTGAGGAGCAGAGGGTAAATTTGCAAGGCATCCACAAAGTCCACTGAAGGAAGTCCTGCCCCAGCCCTGTGCCCTCAAAGAGGGATGTGATGAGACGTTCTCCAGTGCAGGGGTTTGATGCTGGCTGAAGTCACAGCACAGGCTCCAAAGGGAGGAGGCATGTGATGCCCTGAGTCTAATCCTAATCTTGGGCCCTGAAGACTCAAGGATGGGGAATAGCTTGGGACCAAAGCTGACTCTCTCTTAGGATTCAGCCACTTGGGTGTTGAGTGAGCATGAACTAACTAAACTAATTAGAGCTTCAGGAGTCCAAGAACAGACAGGCCTGCAACCCACCAGAGACCCAGCCCACCGCATCCCTATGGCAGGCGGGTGAGGAAGTACAGGCGGGTGAGGAAGTGCAGGAAGTCCAGGACTGGGGCCAACATCTGAAAGCCTGGAAGCTGGGGCCCATGAATGGGCAAGTCCCACCCTCCAGACACCTTCCCGCTTGGCACTTCAAAGCACGACTGAGCCCACCAGACTGAGTAAGCGCCATGGATTCTTGGATGATTGCGGATTGGAGAGGAAGCCTCACTAGGGAAATACCAGCAAATGGATTTTTTTACATGAGTAATTGGAAAAATAAGAGCCGTGACTGCATTTGGGCAAGGTGGTAATTTAGCGCCCATCCAAACCATTCTTTTTTAATTATTTACGCAACACGTATTTAGCGAGGATGAGGAGAAACTGATTTTCTCTTATAAAACTTGAATACCTTTCTTTAGGTTTAAAATAATGGATTTATTGCCTGCATTTATTATAGGCAATTTTCTAAACCAGACAGCTTCCTGGGACGCATAGACACCATTTAAAATTTAGATGCTAAAATAAATCACTTGTTCCTGGTAAACAGCACTGCACAGGCATTAATCAGTTTCATGGTCTCACCTGGCTGGTGCTGGTAATGTCAGTGACCTACAGAGGTGCTCAGGATGGGGGGCTTGGCTTGCCGCCCCAAAAACTCAAGGAAGAGAAGATATGAAAACAGTACAGAAGTAGGTCAGCAGCAGCGAGGAGGGGTTTTGTCTTATTTTGCTGTTTCCACTTGAGCACACTTCTTCAGGCTGAGCCAAACCAATTAATTCAGGCCAGGGGTCGGCAAACTTTTTCTGTAAAGGGCCAGCTAGTAAATATTTTAGGTTTGGAAAGCCAAGAGGCAAAATTGAACAGTTCTAGCTAAAGGGCTACATGGTCTTTTTTCACATTTACATTTAAAGCTGTGAAAACCATTCTTAGCTCTTGGGCTGTACAAGACCAGGTGGTGGGCTGGATTTGGGCTGTGGGCCATCGCACGCCAAGTCCTGATTTAAATCAGGCAGTTATCAAAGGGATATGGAAACCTGAGTTCCCAGGCCCCAGGTGTATGACTTATTACTGTTTTACTGCTTTGATTAGGGCAATTTAATAGTTGAGAACTGCTTAAAACAATACTGAATAAAATCAGGATACTACCTGCTGTACCCCATCTTTCTATTTTTTTTTTTTTTTTTTTAGGTAGGCTTCACACCCATCGTGGAGCCCAATGAGGGGCTTGAACTCACGACTCTGAGTTCAAGACCTGAGCTGAGATCAAGTGTTGGACACTTAACCAACTGAGCCACCCAGGCACTCAGCTTCTTCCCTGTCTAAATAAATACCACCATTATCACCAAATCAAACACTAGTGGTCATCCCTTAATTCTATTCCTGCCCTTCCTTTCTACCACCAGCAAGTTCTGATGGTCCTCCTCCAAAACACAGTTCAACACTGACCACTGGGCTCAAACAGATACTTACACACCAAGGTCATAGCCCACTCCTCACCATGGCCAAAAAGGTGGAAACAGCCCAAATGTCTATCAACAGATGAATGAATGAACACAATGTGCT
Organism: Felis catus; assembly: GCF_018350175.1. NCBI lineage: Eukaryota > Metazoa > Chordata > Mammalia > Carnivora > Felidae > Felis > Felis catus. The sequence continues at coordinate 56,785,428 of NC_058378.1, read as the reverse complement.
CTGTCCACACAATGGACTATTATTCAGCCTTAAAAAGGAATGAAGTTCTAATCCATACTGAATCTTTAGGACATTATGCTAAGTGAGAAAAGCAGTCACAAAATGACACATATTATATGAGTCTGCTTATAGGAGGTACATAGAGTACTCACACCCATAGGGGCAGCAAGCAGAATAGAGGTTGCCAGGGACTGGGGTGGGAAGGAAGATTGAGGGGGAGGGGATGGGGGTGCCTGGATGGCTCAGTCAGTTCAGCGATCGACTTCAGCTCAGGTCACGATCTCACATTTCGTGGGTTCGAGCCCTGCGTCGGTCTCTGTGCTGACAGCTCAGAGCCTGGAGACTATTTGGATTCTGTGTCTCCCTCTCTCTCTGCCCCTCCCCTGCTCGTGCTCTGTCTCTGTCTCAAAAATGAATAAACATTTTAAAAAACTGTTTTTAAAAAGTTGGGATGGTACAAAAGTTTTGGAAATGGATGGTGGTAATGGTCACATAACATTATAAATGTACTTAATGCCTGGATCGTACAGTTAAAATAGTTTAAATGGGTGCCTGGGTGGCTCGGTTGGTTAAGCATCCAATTTTGGCTTAGGTCATGATCTCAAAGTTCGTGGGTTCAAGCTCTGCACCAGGTTCTGCACTGGTGGTGAGGAGTCTGCTTGGGATTCTCTCTCTCTCTCTCTCTCTCTCTCTCTCTCTCTCTCTCTCTCTTTCTCTGCCCCTTCCCCACTTGTGCTCTCTCTCACTCTCTCTCAACATAAATTAATAAACTTTTAAAAAATGTTATATTATGTATACTTTACCATAATTTTAAAAATTAAAAAGCATTTTTTAACCTGCTCACCAGTGCCCATCTCCCCTGCCACCACACTGGCACAAGTGACTTCGATTTCTGGCCTCTTATAACTAGCCTCCTGGTTTTCCCTCCTGTCCCCTGCACTGCATTCCCCAGAACCACAGAAGTTAGGTAACCACTTTCTTACTTGAAGCTCTCCAGTGGTGTCTCCCCATGCTCTTCAAAGTGCGGGCAACAGACCCGCCACACTGGCCTCTTGGGGCCACAGCCCAGAGCATCTTGTGCCTGCCAGCAACTGAAAAGCGGCCGTGTGGCAGATGCAGCCAGCTCCCCCCACCACCACCCACACCAGCTTCCCATGCAGCTCTCCTTTCTGCGTCCGCTCCCCGGACCAGAAGAGCTCATTCCTGCCCTGGACTCCTTTCTGGCCTCCTTTGCAGCCAAGAACGATCTGATTAATAAGGAGTAAGCAGAGTCTGTTTATATGTAGATGTGATGCCTGGAGCGGCTGCAGCCACTGACAAGCAGCCGGCACAGGCCCGAGAATGTCAGGCCAAACAAACATCACTGAGCATGGAACTTGCTGCAGGCTTCTTTCCAAGTAAGAAAAATAAAAATAAACTTCTATTTGTTTAAGCCATTGGTGGTCTAGTTTTCTGCAACAATATGTATTTCTAACCAATACAACCAGGTCCCCCATGGCCCTGAGAGTAAAGTCCAAACTCCCTGCTGATTTCCACAAGACTCCTGCACCCTGCTCCTTCCTGGCTCTGTCTCCGTCTCATACTGCTTGCCCCTCGCCTCACCGTGCCCTGCCTCCAGCCAGCCCCTCCTCACTGCCCCTCACCCATAACTCTGCATGGCTGGCTCATTATGTTAGCGAGTGTCACCTGCTCAGATGGCCCCTCTCTGCCAGCTCCATCACCTGTCTTACTGTATTTGGAGAACTGAGCACCATGAGAAATGGCCATGCTTGTTCATTCGTTGACTTGGTTATTATATGTCTCCCTGCCCCGCCCCACACTAGAGCTTAGATCCCACGAGGGGGACCAACACAGAGATCTTGCCTGTCCTGTTCATTGTTGTATATCTGGTCCGTGGAAGAGTGACCAGCACAAAATAGGGGCTCAATAAATCACTGTTGATTGAACAATGGATGAATTTACAAATACTTGTATGTCTCTTATTCAGTTCATTCTAACTACAACCCTGTGATGTCATCAGGACGAAAGCATTTAAAACCATTTTGCCAGTGAGCAAAAGGAAGTCCAGAGTGGTAAAGTGGTTTCCAGCTACTAAACAGCATGCACACCCATGCAGTGGACACAATGGGATGCAGTCCCAGACGGGACCCTTTGCCTGCTGCATGACCTTGAACAAGTCACTTACGCCCTCCCAGTGCAGTTTCCTCTTTGAAAACAGGACTGATGTTTCCTTCCTCATGAGATGAAAGGAGATAGTTCATAGAGAACATTTGGTTCAAAGCCTGGCACACAGAGTAAGCACTGAAAACAAATAGTTATCTCACTGTTAATTCATCTTCATTAATCACTGATGTCTACAATGATAGTGCCATAATTATTACGTTAGCTTAAATGTTACTCTCGGTGATAAGGAATGCCACAACCCGGACGGGTGCTTGGGTCTGCCACCAGCCCCCACTGCCCCCTAGCCACACTCCCCACTCTCCCTCTCTACACCCCAGCAGCCTATGAGCTGAGGGCAGGCAGGTGCAGTGCTGTGGTGGGGAGTCAGACATATCCCGAGTAGTGGTTCTGTCGGCTTCGCTTTGGGCCTTCCGGGCCCAGCCCCACCTGCCTGGTTCTGGGGACTCACTCCATTCACACCATGTGCAGCATGTGAGCAGCTGCACACCAGCTCACACCAGCAACACGTGAGTCAGGCCTTGAATGCTGGCTAACTCAGGGGAGCCTGCTCACGGGCCCCTCAAAGCCTCCCTGCCTGTGGCCGAGGTGACTCCAAGAATGCTTCACTTCAGACTGGGGCAACTCCTCCCTTGGGCCCCCAGCACGTGTCCCAAGATGCAGCTGAAGGCAACATTCATAACACCGCATGCAAGCCCACATCTGCGTCTCTGTCCGCACGGGGCAGGCGGCAGGGAGGTGGCTCTCTGAGCTCTGGAACTACGACGGGCTGAAGGCAGCTGGGAGCTCGAGCGCCCACTCTGAGTGGAGCCAGTTTGGCTCTGCTTGCCATGTGGCCTCAGCTGGCCCACTCTCCGTTCCCTCGGGGGAACGCCTCTCTTCACCTAGGGTGAAGCACAAGCTTTGGCCAACTGCAGAACCTTGGGCAAGCTGCTTAAACCCCGGAAGCCACAGAGTATGCCTCAGAATCCCCTGGCCGGGAACCAAGACAGAGGCAGGCCTCCACCCAGAAGCACAAGGAGTGCCACTTCCTGAGCGCCAACTGCATGCCAGGCACCGCTCCCCATGCCCTGCCTGGACTGGGCCACGCTGCGCAATATGTACTATTATTATCTGCTTTGTGAAGATGCGGGAACAAACAAGACAAAAAGGTCTTGTTCAATGTCACACAATTAAATAAGTGTGGGAATCAGGTTTGAGCCCAGGCAACATGGTGCTCAAGCCTCACCCCTCCTCCCTCTGGCTCCATCAGAACCCACTGGGGTGAGCACACCATGATCTCCCTAACTGCCACCCCCTGGCAGGGACCAGAGGCAGAAAGGGGCTGGGCCCGGGTTCTTTGATCAGCCCTGCCAGACGAAGCATCTGCTGCCCCAAAGGTCAGATGGGCCCCACTTATGAGGTCCCGCCAATGGACACGGGAACCGCTAATGAGGGCATCATGACAGACAGAGGCCCGCGTGCCAGCTTCTCAGGAGATGGCTCTCACATCAGGGGCACAGTGCGGGGCCTTGGGGAGGGGCAGGGGCCCCTGTGAAGACCAGGTGTTCTGGGTCCCTGCCTCACCTCTCTCATTCCTTGGAAAGGTCTCTCCTGGCCCCTTTTCCTTCTGTCCCTTCTCCTTCTCTGACTACCTAGAGGCCAATGACCTTGACTCTAGCTGTATAGTGATTCCCTCTAAAGTCAGAGAGGATTGAAGAAGCAGACATTTGCATTCCCATCCTCTCCCCTCTGTTTGCCCATTTGACAGATGAAGTTACTGAGACCCAAGCATCATAGAATCACAGGCTCTCACAGAATGCCACTCTTAGAAAGGACTTCAGAATCTTCTCGTCCAGGGGTACCCAACAGGGAGTAGTAGTATCGTCCCCTCAGGGCAGGTAGAAAAGAGTGGGGTTGTTTGGGTGGCCACAATGCCTAGAGATACTACGGGCATGGCACAAGGATGTTAAATGCCCTGCATTGCATTAGAACAATTTTGCACAGTGAAGAATTGTACCACCCAAAATGCAAACAGTGCCCCCTGCCCACCACCATCCATTTCTATAGAAGAAGAAACTGAAGTTCAATGAGGAAAAGTGATTCAAGGTCAAGGTCAAGTCAAGGTCACTGTGGCAGAAGCTGCCAGTTGCCTACCAACCTCCCTTTTCCTTGTCTTCCTTAGAAAAAGAACCCTTCAGGGGCGCCGGGGTGGCTCAGTCAGTTAAGCGTCTGACTTTGGTTCAGGTCATGATCTCACAGGTCATGGGTTTGAGCCCCGCATCGGGCTCTGTGCTGAGAGCTCAGACCCTGGAGGCTGCTTCAAATTCTGTGTCTCCCTCTCTCTGCCCCTTCCCCACTTTCATTCTATCTCTCTCTCTCAGAAATAAATAAACATTTTAAAAAATTAAAAAGAAAATGAACCCTACAAACAGCCAAGTGCCAGCCAGCTCAGAAATTCCATCTCCCCACTTCCCCGGCAGCTCCCTGTGAGCCATATGCAGTCAGACCCACCAGATCAAACAGGTGTACTGGGCGGGACCACCGAGAAGCCTCCTTGAACAGGAGGGGTGCCTTTTTCCTGCTCCTCCTCCTGCCTAAACCTCAGATGGAGCCGTGAGGCAATGCACAAAGGATGGAGAAGCAGCAAAACAGAAGGCATCCCAGGTCCTAAAAAAAATGTGGAGCCAACACCCAGGCCCCAGCCCCCCTGCCTTCAGATGTCTGCTTTAAACTCTTTTAAAAAACTACTGTAGGGGCGCCTGGGTGGCGCAGTCGGTTAAGCGTCCGACTTCAGCCAGGTCACGATCTCGCGGTCCGTGAGTTTGAGCCCCGCGTCAGGCTCTGGGCTGATGGCTCAGAGCCTGGAAGCTTGTTTCCGATTCTGTTTCTCCCTCTCTCTCTGCCCCTCCCCCGTTCATGCTCTGTCTCTCTCTGTCCCAAAAATAAATAAATGTTGGAAAAAAAAAATTAAAAAAAAAAAAAAAACTACTGTTATTGGGGAGATTTTCCTAGTATTTACAACTAAATTGACATAGTCATGTAACTTGCTCAGATTAATATTCCTCATAGTTTGAGCATCTAAAAATTTTCTTAACATTTATTCATTTTTGAGAGACAGAGTGTGAGTGGGGTAGGGGCAGAGAGAGAGGGAGGCACACAGAATTGGAAGCAGGCTCCAGGCTCTGAGCTGCCCGCCCAGAGCCTGACATGGGGCTCGAATCCATGAACCGTGAGATCATGACCTGAGCTGAAGGCAGACACTTAACCAACTGAGCCACCGAGACGCCCCTGAGCATCTTAAATGTGTCAAGCAGTATTTTGGGAGTTTTCTGTCACTGTCTTGGGGGATAATCTTAGGAGATCTGATTTTTAATCCCCTGATATGTACAGACCATTTAGAAACCAAAGGCCTAAAAGAGGAAATAACTTCCTTACCCACGGCAAGGAATAAGCAAAGCCAAGACTGAAACCAAGTCTACTGACTCCTTTACTCTTGCTACTTCTGCTGCTAGCATGAGAAAAATTGGGGCCAGGACAGTAACTCCTAAGGATGGCACTGCTCATCCTGCGTGACTAACACAGAAGTGTTCTTGGCCAGTATGGGCTCTTTGTGATGAAAATAAGCCCAGGAAGGTAGCAAAGCCTCCTTTAGTGAATAAGGCCAGGTTTGCTGTTTCTTAAGTAGGAAGGTCACAGTCACTCATTCTTCATGTGAACTCCTGGTCACAGTGGACAGAGTAATTCAGGCCAGTTCTTCACTGAGGACAATGAACAGAAGGTGGGTCAAAACACCGGACAAACGTCTTCTTGAAAACACCAAAGATTACAAACCACCAAGGAATTGCAGGGCTAAGATCTGGGAGAAGACAAGAATTCAGAGATGTGCATAGCCTACAAAGCTGCTTTTGTGCAGACGACATTTGCTACCCTGGAAGAAATGGGTACTGGAACAGGAGCTGGGCTTGGAATAACCTCAGTCCTGGAAGCTATTTCCTCTTTTAGGCCTTTGGTTTCCAAATGGTCTGTACATATTATGGGATTAAAAATCAGATCTCCTGAGATTATCTCCCAAGATAATGACAGAAAACCCCCAAAATACTGCTTGACACAATTAAGATGCTCAGGGGTGCCTTGGAAGTGAAAACAAGGGCTTGTCATAGGTGGTAACTCTGAAAACCCCTGCCCTGCGCAAAATTGGGACTACAAACCCTAGATGGGGTGCAGAACAGGTGAAGAATGAACTTGACATAAACCAGCCCTCACACAGACTTATATACCCTGATTTCTTACTCAGCAACATCAAGCAATGAACTTGAATTGTAGTGGTCCCAGAATGATAACACCCCCAAGCTCTTGGCTGAAGCAAATAAAACTACTCTCTGGATTTTGAACCCAAGACTTCAACATACTATTTCAACCTCCATGAGAAGAACCTCCATGAGAAGAAATAAGAGACAATAGAAAGAGACCCAAAAGTACACAAAGTATTGGTATCATCAGACACAAACTGAAAACAGTTTTGCTTACTGTGTTCAAAGAAAGAAAAAAAAAAACTTGAAAAATCTGGCAGAGAACTAAAAACTATAAAAAGTGACAGAGCAGATTTGAAAAGAACCCAATAGAAATTCCAACTCTGAAAAAAAAATTAAATTGGGATCTCAAGGGATAGGGCTGACAGCAGATAAGACACAGTTAAAAAGAGAAACAGTGAATTGGAATGTAGATGGAAAGAAATGACCCAAAATGTAGCCCGCAGAGATTAAAGATGGAAAATACAATAATGAGAGTGGGAGACATAGAAAAGAGAGCAAGAAGGAGTGTCATACTTTTAATAGAAGTCCAAGAAGGAGAGAACAAAAAGCATATGACAAGGTATTCCTCACGTGAATTTATTCTGTGCGAGTTCGCTATGGTGATGAAAGTTTTCGCCCTTAAGTAAGCAGAACACTGGTCACAAGCCCTGGGAGAAAAAGCCTAAAGTTTCTCAAAGCCCTCTGCTAATTTTCAACCAACCAAATCCTGAGCAGAGAGAATCCCCCCTGACATCTGACTGAAACCTGAGATGGCAGAGTTTTGCAAGACACGGGAAGGAGACTGGAGTCAGGACTCTGTTCTCCTGAGGTGGGGAAGACACCTACAGAAACCAGGGTGTGGATGCCAGACAGGGAGCAGGTTGAGAGGTACCAGGGGGTTGAAAGGAGCCTGAGGAAGTCTGGGAAAACAGAGTGAAGTCCTGAGAGGGGTCTCCAGGAACACCTCTGAAGGGTTAAGTGGCCCTTAACTCCCTAAGCATCTGGTTTCCAGTGGTCTAGTCATACTGATCCTTGGGTGGGGGCCTGTCACCAGGGTGGGCCTCTCAAGCCCAATCTAAAGCAGCTCCAGGCCCCCTTTCCCTCATGCACAGCCCTCAGGGGTCCACAGGGAACACACACACACACACACACACACACACACACACACACACACACCATAGATAGGTGGACCATCCCAAAGCAGACCTTTGTTTCCTACTCTTCACTCTGCCTTCTCAAGCTGAAAGCCACAGATTCACCTTTAGAGTCCTTAGATTTATATCAGACATGGCCTCCTGGGCCCCCCACCAGACCCCAGGAGATATATATCACATTCCCCTATCAGTCTCCTTGAAGCTCACTTACAAGGTTTGAGGTAAGGGAATCCCTCCCTCTGGGGTTGGGCCCTCAATTGTCCTAGAGATTGGGACTCATAACACAGCTTTCTACAAAGAACTCCTCTCAAGGGATGTCTGGGTGGCTCAGTCTGTTAAACATCTAACTTCAGGTCAGGTTGTGATCTCCCAGTTCATGAGTTCTAGCCCCACATCGTGCTTTGTGCTGACAGCTCAGAGCCTGGAGCCTGCTCTGAATTCTGTGTCTCCCTCTCTCTCTGCCCCTCCCCTGCTAGTATTCTGTCTCTCTCTCTCTCAAAAATAAAATAAACATTACAGGGTACCTGGGTGGCTCAGTCAGTTAAGCATCCAACTTCAGCTCAAGTCATGATCTCAAGGTTTGTGGGTTCGAGCCCAGAGTCAGGCTCTGTGCTGACAGCTCAGAGCCTGGAGTCTGCTTCGGATTCTGTTTCCATCTCTCTGCCCCTCACCTGTTCGGGCTGTCTTTCTCAATCTCTCTCTCTCTCTCTCTCAATCTCTCTCTCTCTCTCTCTCTCTCTCTCTCTCTCTCAAATATAAAATAAAACATAAAAAAATAATAAAATAAATGAAATAAAATAAACATTAAAAAAAAGAAATCCTCTCAAAAGTCCCCCAAATCTCCAGTTCCTAATCCTCTTTTGCCCTCAGTATAGATGAGCCATCTCACTGGTTCTCAACCACAGTGTCTGCCCTGCAAGTCCTTCTGTACGGGAATCTTTGTCTTCACGCCTCAGCCAGAACTGCAGTAGGAAGAGTACTGGTTTTGTTTCTCATTATGTGTATCTACAACTAAATAGAAAATTCTGGAAGGAGACATAATACAACACTAACAACAGTAATCACCAGAATTTGGAGTTGTGGGCGAATTTAGTTTTATTTCACTTTTATGCATATTTCAGATTTTCTAGACAAATTGTTTTACAGAGAGAAAAGACATCTTATAGAAGAAGAGGGGGAGGAGAGAAAGGGGGAAGAGGAGGAGGAAGAAAATGTGGTTCCTGAAGCAAACATTGTTGGTTACCCACCAGCCACTATTTCCCCATTCCATCCTCACTAAATAACCCTTCAAAAATTTTTTCCATGTATCAGGCAGCCGGAGCTTCAGAGGAGGCTGGACTCTCTCTTCTGCTCCAAAACTGACACTTGTCCAACACTTGTCAGTCACTTTCCCCTTGCCTTAGGAAGGAACATGTGACACAAAGGGATAAATTGTGACACATCCATGCAATGGGATATTATTCAACAAGAGAAAGAAATAAGCTATCAAGCCATGAAAAGACATGGCAAAAATTTAAACATATATTACTAAGTGAAAGAAGCCAACCTGATTCCAATTCTATGACATTCCAGAAAAGCAAAACTATGGAGATGATAAAAAGATCAGTGGTTGCGGGGAGTCAGGGAGGGAGGAGGTGAATAGTTGTGAGTCATTGGCACACAGAGGATTTTAGGGCAGTGCAACCATCCCGCACGTTACCACAATGGTGGAGACATCATTAAACGTCTCTCCAAACCCACAGAACTACAACACCAAGAGTGAACCCTAATGTAAACTACTACGGATTTTCTCGAGTGACGATGTGTCGACATAAGTACATCAATTGTAACAGATGTAGCACTGTGGTGGGGGATGTTCATAGCAAGAAAGACTGCAGTGGGGGAAGGGGGGGTGGAATCTGGGAACTCTGTACTTTCCCCTCAGTTTTTCTGTGAAACTAAAACTGCTTTAAAAATAGCCTATTTTGGCGGCACCTGGGTGGCTCAGTCAGTTAAGTGTCCGACTTCAGTTCAGGTCATGGTCTTGCAGTTCGTGAGTTCAAGCCCCGTGTCGGGCTCTGTGCTGACAGCTCAGAGCCTGAAGCCTGCTCCGGATTCTGGGTCTCCCTCTCTCTCTGCCCCTCCCATGCTAATGCTGTCTCTCTCCCTCCCTCCCTCCCTCTCTCTCTCTCTCTATCTCTCTCAAAAGTAAATAAACATGAAAAAATTTCATTAAAAAAAACAACAGTGTATTGAAAATAAAAAGTTTTGAAAAGACACGAGAAAAGAAATAGTTCCCTTCCTGCTTGTTGGCAAGTCCTTGTGAGATGCAATACAGCATCCACTGCCACGCAACGGAAAGACGGAGAATACCTGGCTTGTTGGCAGTGGGGGACCAAGGGCAGCACAGCGCGAGGGGTCCCCCCAGTGCAGGCAACAGGGGTGCAATGACAGAGAATTTTAAAACATTAGTAAAACAAATCAAAAGTCAGTCGCCACTTTATTATCACCAAGCAGCAATTTTAAGCTGTATTAGTGATAATATAACTCTTCCCTAAAAAAAAAAAAAAAAAAAAAAAAATCTCTTGTCGGTCTAAGTTCTAAACAAGTGCAACAGTTCCTGCTGGGCTTTAATACACTGGCACTTCACACACTTTCATTACTTAGTCTTTAAAAAGCACCATATTCCACGTGACCGCTAATTCAGAAAGCTCCCAGGTATTCGGCCAGCCCTTCATACAGGCAGACCTAGCTACACATATGATTTTTTTTTTAATTAATAGCCTTCATTTTCCAAAGCAGTTTTAGGTTTACAGAAAAACTGAATGCACATAGTCTCCCCTATTACTAGCATCTTGCATGAATGTGGTACATTTGTTGAATTGATGAACCAATGTTGATACACTGTTATTAACTCAAATCCACAGTTTACATTAGGGCTCACTCTTTGCATTATACCTTCTGTGGATTTTAACAAATGTACAAATTGTATTCACCATTTCAGTATCATATGTGATAAAAAATATCACTACCCTAAAAATCCCCTGTGCTCCACCTATCCCTCCCGGAACCCCCAGCAACCAGTGAGCTTTACTGTCTCCATAGTTTGGCCTTTTCCAGAATGTCGCCGAGTTGGAATCATACACCATGCAGCCTCTTCAGACTGGCTTCTTTCCCTTAGCAACATGCATTTCAGGTTCCTCCATGTCTTTTCATGGCTCAATAGATCATTTCTTTTTCTAGCTGAGTAAGATTCCATTGTCTTGGGGCGCCTGGGTGGCTCCGTTGGTTGAGCATCCAACTCTTGATTTCAGCTCAGGTCATGATCCCAGAGTTGTGGGATTAAGCCCCACATCAGGCTCTGCACTGAGTGAGGAGCTTGCTTAAGATTCTCTCTTTCTCCCCCTCTGCCCCTCCCCCCCATAAAAAAATTCCATTGTCTGGATGCGCCATAGTTCATCCATCCACCTGCTGAAGGACATCTTGCCTGCTTCCCACCTGTGTGTTTCTAGGGTGAGTTCCTAACTGGTCAGAATCATTCAGATGCAAACTGTGTCCCCAAATACTATGATATTAGACGTTCCTGCATTTTAACAATAAATTCAAAATACAGAATGACTGGGGTGCCTGGGTGGCTCAGTCAGTTAGGTGTCTGACTTCGGCTCAGGTCATGATCTCATGGTTCATGAGTTTGAGCCCTACTTTGGGTGTACACATTACTTAAATAAATAAATAAAACATTTTTTTGGTAGTGGGGCAAAAATTTTTTGGTAGCGGGGCAACTGACTTCAGCTCAGGTCATGATCTCGCAGTTCGTGAGTTCCAGCCCCATGTCAGGCTCTGTGCTGACAGCTCAGAGCCTGGAGCCTGCTTCAGATTCTGTGTCTCCCTCTCTCTCTTCCCCTCCTCTGCTCACGCTGTTTCTCTCTCTCTCAAAAATAAACAAACGTTAAAAAAAAATTTTTTTTAACGAAGAATGACAGCCAACCGAGTATGAAAACAAACAAAACAAAAAAATAGAAATTGAGTTCCTTCAATTCTGTTTTTCTCTAGAACAACTTGGAGGTTTGTGTTTAAAATCCAAAACAGTGATGCAGAGCGAGAACTGACAAGTGGAATGCTTTTGTTTGGTAAGCACAGCATTTGTTTATATGTGAAATACATTACTGAATTTGAACAGTATCTTTAAAAATGAAATTCCTTCCTTTTGCTTGTTCCAAAATTGTGGAACAAATTAAGAAAATAATTATTGCTGATTATTACATGTTTGTTAGCCAAAAGAACTTCATTATGTTCATGTTCTAAGATGGCCTCTTAAGATTCCTGCCACCTGGTGTACATGGTCTGAATAATCCCCTCGCCCTGAGTGCAAGCGGTACTGGTGAATATAGTAGAATATTACAATCAGTTGACTTTGAGTTCCTCAAAAGGGAAATTATCCTGGGTGGGCTGACCTAATCAGGTGAGTCCTTTTTAAAGCAGGTAACGAATCCTTTTAAAGAAGGGTCTCTCGGGACACCTGGGTGGTTCAGTCGGTTGAGCAGTTAAGCATCCGACTCTTGATTTTGGTTCAGGTCATGATCCCAGGGTTGTGGGATCAAGCCCCACGTGGGGCTCCGTGCTGAGCTTGGAGCCTGCTTGAGATCTCTCTCTCTCTCTCTCTCTCTCTCTCTCTCTCTCTCTTTCTCTCTTTCTTTCTCTCTCTCTGCCCCTCTCCCCCATTCACATGCATGCTCTCTCTCCCTCAAATAAAAATAAATAGGAAGGAAGGAAGGAAGGAAGGAAGGAAGGAAGGAAGGAAGGAAGGAAGGAAGGAAGGGAGGAAAGTCTCTCCTGCTGGCCTTGAAGATATGGCTTCCATAAATTCCATAACTACAAGGAAATTAATTCTGCTAAATACTACATATGCTTGAAAGAGGATCCCAAGCCTCAGAAGATCCCACTGCCAGCTGACACTCTGACTGCAACTTTGTGAGACCCTGAGCATTAGCAGATGACCCAGCTAACCCATGCTGGGCCCTCCTGACCAACAGAAACTGGGATAATAAATATGTGTTGTTTTAAGCTGCTAAGTCTTGGAAATTTGTTCCAGCAGCAATAGAAAACCAATACATGTGCCTAAGGCCTCCCAGCGGGCCAAAGATTCACACTGTGCAGGAATCTTTGTCTCTGCTTGCAGGTGCCAAAACAGAGAAGTTAGGTGTCGTAGCCAAGATCACAGAGAGAGTGAGTGACCAAGCCAGGCTGGGAGCCAGGCCTGTTGACTCCAGGGCCCGTGGTGGGTTTGCTCCACGGATGCTCCTGCAGGTGGCTGATGGACTAAACACCCTCCCTGCTGTCACTGCCCAGTTGTTATGGTGACTTGCAGCGGTTTCTGGTGATGACAGGAGCCCGCCGCCAGGAAGGGTGTTGTGCAGGAGGCAGTTCCACTCACAGACTCACACACTGCTCCCCTCAATCCCCCCCCCGGTCTCTGGGTGAGTGGAGAGGCGGGCGCCCAGTCGTTGCCTGTCTCAGCCGTCGGCTTATTTCCTTTGCAGCACATTTGCAATTACTCCATGTGTACATCCAACCTCGTCCCAGGCTCCCCACTGGAAGGTCAGTGCTGTGAGAGTCCACATCAGACTTGGGCCCCCAGTGCCTACCAGGGTTCTGGTCACACAGTAGGCTCTCAATGACATCTGCTGAAAGGATCACAGAGTGAAAAATGAAAACTGCTGTTCCTCCTCTGGAGCCCAAGCGCTGCAGGGGTTGAGATACACTGGCACACAGAGGTCCAGGAAACTCCATCCTTTCTCTTCCTTTCCCACGGCCATATCTCCTGGGCTCTAGGGCTTCGGAGATTGCTCCCTTGCAGGGGGGGGGGGGGGGGGGGGAATGAAGCCCCCACCCTTGACAGCTCTGCTCCAAACCACTCCTCTCCACTGAACCACCCACCCTACTGAGGGGCTTCCTGGACAGACGCAGCCCCTGCCAGGCGACCTGAAACTTCCCAGGTTCCCAGACACGGCACCTGCTCCCTCTGCTGGCAGAAGTGGGCAAGTGCCTGGAGATCCCACTAAAGGGGAGATGCGGGGGAAGCACTGGGAACACCTGAGCCCAGAAAGACCCCGCGTAGGAAGGGGCTGGGGGAAGTCAGTAGCCCGGCCTGAGTCAGGCCAGTGAGGAGCCTCCTGCCCTGAGGCCTGCAAGCCTGAAGCACCCCCTTACCTCAGTCCCACTCCCAGGGCTGGGAAAGGAGCAACATGCCTCCGATGCGCTTTGCCAAGCAGGGGCTGGACAGGGGACTCCACACCAGGAAGGGGAACAATGCTGCCACCAGGAAAGCACATCATTCACAGGAGAGGCAGCCCTCTAGCAGCCCAGCCCTGAGAGTTACCTGGGCCCACCCCGTGATCATAACTATACACACACCTAGCACACACACCCCAAACTATGCTTGCAGCAGTCTTGCCAGGGGAATGCTATTACTTCTACCATAGGGATGAGGAAACTGAGGCACAAAGTAAGCAGCAGAGTCAGAATTCAAGCCCAGGTCAGGGTCTAAAAGTCCATGTTCTTCTCATGTCCTGTCCATGTGTGCCTCGTATATTATCTCTAGTCCTAATCCAAGAAGGCCTCATTACCCTAGATGTCTCATGTGTGGCTTCAAAGCCAAGGCTGACTGGGGTACGGCTGAAGCTGGGAGGGTGCCTGGGGTGGGGAACGGCCTGGTCCTAGGACCAGACAGCGCTACAGGCATCTCCTGGCTGGGTGACCTTGGGCTAATCACTTAACTTCTCTGAACCACTATATTCTCATCTGCAAAAGGAGCCTAATTCCTGATTTAGAAAGCAGTTGTGGGGATTAGAGATCAAATGTGTCAAGTTCCCAGCACAGAGCACCTAGGCACAGAACACCTGTTCTCTTTTGTCGTTATTGTCATGTATGTGTCTGATACTCCCCCCTTCCCTTGAAGGCGTGCCAGGCTTAGTCACTTGCTGCTAATGAACGGGATCAAGTGGAAGAGATGCTGTGCGCTTCGGAGAGCAGGTAGTAAAAGGCGCATTCCCTCCATGCTTGCTTCTACTTCATTTGCTCCAGAGAAGCCAGCTGCCATGTTGTAAGGACACTCAGGCTGTCCACACGTCCAGCCCCAGCCAACACCTTGATCGTAACCTCATCAGAGATTCTGAGTCACGACTACCCATCCAAGCCACTGGTGAGTTCCTAACCCACAGAAGCCGTCTGTGGGGATTCATAAATGTTCGCCGTTCTAAGTGTGTTGTTTATTCGTTAAAAAGATACAAGCAATACACGCTAGAATCAGCATCCTTGGATAGCAATTGCTTTGGGGTCAAGCTGCCCCGGGCTCCTTCATAGCTGTGGTCACAGGAAACCTGCCCTGAAGAGGTTCCTAGCCGTGAACGAAAGAATGATAGCTCATATTTACCGAGCGCGCACCATCTGCCAGGCCTGGAGCCAAGTACTTTCCATTTATCCTCCTAACAAAACCCCAAGAGGCAAATGCTATCACCCTCGTTGTACAGATGGGGAAACTGAGGTGCCAAAAGGTTGGGTAACCCACTCGAGATCGCACAGGGCAGGATTTGAATCAAACTCCAAGTGTTCAACCAGTATACTGTGTGGCCCCCCCGAAGGCCCATCCCCTGCTCCTGTCCCACCGCCCCCCTCCCCCAACCACTGCTCCCAGACACGTGCTCTCTCCTGTGTGACTAACACACTTTCTGGGACAAATCCCACCCAGCCTGCTGTCCCTTAGCCACGGCAGTGCTTCTGCCCTCTCCCCGCTATCAGGGGAACCCACCCCTCGCTCCGTGCTTGGTCACTGAGCATGCTCACGGCGAAAGAGCCCCTGCCACATCATCTCGTCCAGCGCCCCCTGCCCCTCCTCCAGACGTAGAAACAGGCCCAGAGAGGTGCCGTGGCTTACCTAAGGGAACAGAGGCACTCGAGGAAGCAGTGAGCTGGAAGCCGGGTCTCCCAGCTCCTCTCAGTCCAGCCTGCACATAGGGGCTGCCTTTCCCAGTATCGCCTACCCCAGTGCCCACTGTGCGCCCCGGCCACCCACCTGACACCTGGGGTTGGAACCACAGGCCAAACTTCCCAGCATCCTCCACTGCCCCGGCCCCTGAGGGAGCCAGGAGGAGGGGGCTTATCTCCACCTGTGAGGTGATGTTGTCTCACCCCACCCCCACCCTCCCTGCCAGGCTGCCTTGATTAATGGGCTGGTGCTATCTTATCTCCCAGCTGCAGCAGTTAGGGATTAATGGGTAGTGGCAGGGCCCCAGGAGGACAGATTCTGCCCCCCAGATCAACCTGAGAGGTCTGCAAGAGGGCGGGAAGCTGGAGGAGAGGGCACCAAGGGGTCTGTTCTCCAGCTGCCATCTTGCTCTCCTACTTGAACTGGCTGAGTCACTGCAAAACGTGTAAAGCACTCAAAGCTGTGCCTAACACTTAATAGGAGTTCAATAAATGGTAACCATTATTCCATTCTCCTACTGTCAGCTCTTGGAGTCCTTGGACCTGTGCCTGCCCTGGGGCTGATCTGCCCCACTTTGCTAGTCAAAGTCTCCACCACTGAACAGCCCATGAGCGAACTTGGAAGTCATCCCCCACTCCAGCCTCAGGTGCCCCATCTATAAAATGGGCCTAGGTTTGGGGTTTGGGAACAGGGTTCTAGGTCTGATATTATTTTATTGAGTGACCTCAGAGTGGATTTAGGGATTTATTTATCCAGCTATAAGGCTTTAGAAAACCCCTTTACACTCAGCCTCAATTTCTTCATCTGTGAAAGCAATATTATAATCTCTGCATTGGCCTCCACACAACATTGCTGGGATGAAACTTCTGGAAAGCTGTTGGGACTATTCCATGTCATACTGGCATGTGGGCTTTGGGCTCCCAAAGGGGTTCAGATACCACACTCTGACCAAGGGGTTCAAGTTGACATATGTTGCTGCTCACAGAACCAATCCCCAAATCCAGGCTCTGCTCTCGAGGAGAAAGACCACCTGAGTCACAGACCCTCTCTGGCTAGGACTGAGGAGGAGGGACCAGATGCTCTGCTGTGCCCAGGGAAGTCTCAGGTTACTCCACTGCCTAGATGTGATTGCTAGTGGCACCCCCTTCACTCCCCAAGCTGTCCCCCCTTGGACAATCAGTTATGTGGTCCCTAGGCTGGAAGAATAAGGTTCTATCCTCCCAGAGGGACAGAGAGACTCCATCCAACCTTGAGCACATCTGAAGTCAGGCAGTTAACTCTACCAAGGCCATGCAGGGGTCTAGAGGCTCAGAGGACTCCCACCTACCTCTTCCCTGGCTGTCTCAAGAAACATATGGTCACTATGCAGGGGGGAGGAGGGATATGAGGATGAGGGAGGGGTGGGGGGGGAGGAGAGTGGACTTTCAGATGAATAGATAGAATAAAGGGAAAATGAATGGAATGAGAAAGAGGGGAAAAAAACAGCTGGGTAAAAGCGGGGAGTGGACAAATAGAAGAAAGGAAGGATAGAAGGATGGAGGGACGAAGAGATACATGGATGGATAGATGGAGAGAGGGATGGATGGACAGATGGATGAGGGGTGGGATAAAGAGAGATGGATGTCAGAGTCTCACTGGTCCCCGTCCCCCATCGCTATGAAAGTACAGCAAACAAGGAGCCCAGCAGAGGATTTCATGTCCAGAAGGACATACAGATGGACTCTCAGGGGCCCCAGAAACTCAGTCTTCCCTCCCCCACTCCAAAGACATTCTTAGGACCACTCCTTTCCCCTGAATGTCTGCCTCTTCCCACTGCCCCTTCCCAAAGGGCAAAGGGCAGCACAGCCAAGGAAAGCTATCTACTATCAGCCCCATTTATCCCAGCCCTGTTTACTCTGGGTCTGCAATTAACAGAGTCTCTTTCCCAGATCAGTTAATAGTGGGGGGCCCAAAGAGGGCCCCGGGAGCCCCGACAGGTCAGGCTACTCACGCACGAACAATGGGGAATTGATGGAGCCTACTCCCTTCCCTAATCCTGTTCTGAGGTGTCCCATCAGCCACTCCTTCCTGACTCTCAAAGAGGCAGTTCTTAGCTCAGAAAAGCTGACATGGGATGGTGCTAGCAAGCTGTGCAGCTGCAGGTGGGGTCCTGGATCTGCCTTCATCTGGGCAGCTCCCAGGGTCAGGGTAAGAAGGCTGGACAGTCTCATGAAGATCATCGGCCTAGAAAGGGACCAGACCTGGGTTCATAGACCCATCTCTTCCCACTTAGCAGCTGTGTGACCTTGGGCAAGTGACTTAATCACTCTGAGCCTCTGTCTTCCCCTCCATGAAATGGGCATGATAGAAAGAGCTCTATCAAGGGAGCTGCAAGGATGGAAAGAGTTAATGGAGCATGTCAGTCACTGGCCACAGCTTTGAGCTCCTTTAGGGAGCCTGGGGCACCCATCCCAGCCTGTGCATCCTCCCAGCTCCTTCTATGCTCCCCTGGGGTCCCTTCAGGTACCAGCAGACATTTGGAGGTTCTATCTCCTCCCTTGCCCAGAAGGATTCAAGAGGTTTCCTGGTTGTCCAGGGCAGTAGCCACCAGCCACATGTGGCTATTTATATTTAGATGAACTAACATTAATGTTCCCCAGCCATTAGAAAGGACCGCAACACTGACGCATGATACAAGCTGAGCGCAAAAGGGCACGCACTGTATGATTTCATTTATGTGAAATGTCCAGAGTAGGCAAATCCACAGAGACAGAGAAAATGGAGAGTGGCGTGGTGGTTTCCAGGAGCTGTGGCAGGGGGAATGGGGAGAAACGGCCTAATGTGTATACAGTGTCTCCTTTCGGAGAGACGAAAATGCTTCAGAACCCGAAGCGGCGGCTGCAGAATGCTGTGGATGGGCTGTGTGTGCCGCTGAATTGTTCACTTTAACAAAACGGCTGATTTCATGTTATGTGAATTTCATCGCACCAAAAATGTTAAATTAAAAACTCGGTTCCTCGGTAGCACTAGCCACATTTCAAGTGCCCAGCGGCCACATGTGGCTAGTGGCTACCGAACTGGAGAGCACAGATCCAGATCCAGAACATTTCCATCCAGGAAAAACTGCTGTTTTTTTAAACAATCTTGACCTTCAGGGAGTCAAATCAAGGTGATAACACCTCTTCACATCCCTTCTCTGATCCTGTCGCCAGGATGGCATTATTTCCATTAAGAGATGGGGCAACCCAGAGAGGGGCTGTGCGACCCCATGGCTGCACAGGAGGTGGCAGGCCAGGCACTTGCTCTGGGGTCTTCGGGCATCGGGTCTGGGATGCTCTCTGCCTCCCTCAGAGCTGGGCCCCGGAAGCAACAACTAAAGTGTCTGGCTGTCCGGCCGTCCTGCTCACACAGCAGCCTCAGCTTCCTCTCGATCTGCTTTCTCCCAAAGGGGCCCTGGCACCAGTTTCAAACGGGAAAGGGTGTGAAAGTGTGCAGTCTGGAAGATGAAGGGTGTTTGGTTCCTGTTTGCAAAAACTGTGGGGAAGAGGACTGACTTATTGCCAAGTGATTTGGAATTTTAACAAAAATTCCAGGAAGCCGGAGGCCGGGTAATGTGAGTGGAGGGAAAGAATGCACCTTTCCCTGACCCCAAGTTGCCTGGCCACAGAACTCGGTCAAGAGGGCACAGACCTCCGTCTCTAGCGGACCCTGAGCTGTCTTCAGAGTCCCCCCGGGTGGGCTGGGGAGGGGCACATCTCAGGCTAAAAAGGCCTGAATGTTTTCCTGACCGTGGCACGGTCTGGACTCCTGGGGAGGCAGAAAGCTGGGAATGTAGGGAGAGTCAAGAGTTTTGTTCAATTCCAACTCCTCACTTTACTGCCTCAGTGACCTGGACTCAGTTTACTTACTCAGTTTACCTACTAACTTACTTACTTACTTACTCAGTTTACTTCCCCTAACCTCTCTGGGCCTCAGTTTACTCACTGGCGAAATGGGGACTGATTGCTCATGTCTCCCTCAGTTGCTGCAAGAATGAAGCAAGATAAGAGACGTGACTCCCAGACACCCAGTGAAGACGAATTATCCCCACCAGGACCCCAGCTGTCCTCTACTACTGTTCCCATGAGGATCTCCCCTTAAGCACAAACCTCTGGAAAGTCGAAACCAAGTCACTGCTGATAATAATACTAATAACAGCACCATGCCAGACTCACTGAAGGGTGATTATGAAATCCCAGACGGAGGGATAGGATGGCTGCCCCATCTGTATCAGAATGTATGTGGTGGAGTCCCATCCGTCTGGAAGATTCCCAGCTGTGTGACCTCAGGCAAGTTCCCCAGTCACCTTTGATTTCTCATCTGTAAACGACAGTGATAAGAACATCTGCCTCTTGGCATCATTGAGAGGTTTAAATGAGATGATAAAGCACTTAGCACAGCGCTGGCCGGCCGAGGAACCGTCTGCTGACGCTGTTATTAATCAGAGCATCAGAGCCCTGCGCTGCACGCTGGAGAAGGTAAGGTGGACAGGAACCCAACCCAAGTTCCTCCCCAGGCAGAGGAGGCAGGTTGTGTGAAGCTTCCAGATGGGAGAGTTTTTACATTTCCGCCTCAAGGGGGCCCATGAGCCTTGGAGTGAGGCTGCAACAAGCAGGGGGGGTGGGGGGATGGAAGAGGGGAGCAGGCACGGTCCCCTCTGAGCGTCCTCTCTGAGGCCAGCGTTTCTTATCATGGTCCCCAGGCCACTGCCTCAGAACCACCTGGGGTGGTCCAGTCGGTTTAGCGTCCAACTCTTGACTTCAGCTCAGGTCATGATCTCATGGTTCGTGGTTCACAAAGCCTGCGTGGGATTCTGTCTCCCTCTCTCTCTGCCCCTCCCTGCTTGCTCTCTATCTCTCTCTCAAAATAAATAAAAATAAACTTAAAAAAAAAAAAAAGGACCACCTGGGGTGATGTGTATTGAACTGAAATCTGCAGGTAACTCAGCAACAATCTGAACGTGTATTTTAACCAGCTTCCAAGGTGATTGCTTCCCACTGCAAATTTGGGAACCTCTCTCCTCTCCTGGCTGTGGGTATGCCCTGCGATGGCCCAAATCGGCCAGCCTAGTCCAGGTAGACCAAGGAAGCCAAGGACAATTTACAACCATAGGAAGTTAACCCCAAATCTCATTTGCCTGCCCACCGTACCTCTCTATCAATTAAACAAAATCAAACAAACCATGGTGCATATGCAGAGGTAAGGCATAATGACAGGCACAGTGCAGACACTGCCTGATCTTAACAGCTGTCCAATGGCTGAGAATAGATGCCCACCAGTCAGTCAGAACACCCAGAGCAGCCAAATCGGGCCTAGCCTACAGCATGAGGCCCTGGAAAGAATTCACACTGGACAGGAGCCACTGTGGGGTCTGGGAATGCTCTGTGGGTAGGCTCTGGGCCCCGCCCCAGCCCTCATCTGTTTTATCTGCTGAGTTCCCACAAGCCACATCGTTTGAAAACAGAGTTGCCTTACTTTAAAAACACCAATGATGAAAAGCATTGATTTATGAGCACTTCTCAACAGGGTCTCTATCAGCCTTTGGGGCAGGACAACTGGTGGTCATGAAGGGCTGGGCTGGACACTGCAGGAGTTAGGCATCCCTGGCCCCTGCCCATTTAAATGCCGGTATCAGCCCCAGGCTCCCTGATAACCAAACCCAGGCAGGGTGGGGCAGGTTCTCCATGCAGCTGAGTACTTTGAGCCTAATGCTCCCCAGCTTTATAGGTGAAACAATTGAGACCTGAGAAGTCAAGCAACCAGCCCAAGGCCACAGTGCAGCACGCAAGTGGAGAACAGGAGAGCCACAAAACCTGGGCTGAGCCTCAGACCAACCTAGTCAGGCCTCAGTTTTCCAGAAGTGGGCAGGAGGGAAGCAGGGGCCCTTTTTCAGAGAGCCTCGTACGAGCACCCACACCCTGAACCACCAGCTGGAAGCACTAGGACCAGGTAGCCTGAAGCTAAGCATCGAGCACAGAGGAGCCATTCTGAATCCAGGCAAAGAGGCTGGGACCACCTCAGTGGCCCTCAGGGCAAGCACCCAGCAGTTCCCAGGCCCAGGCCCCAGCTCCCTCCTAACAGAGGACAATCGCTCCATTGGCCAGGGTAGGGGATTGGAGATTCTCTGGCCCTGCTGGGCTCCTCCCCACCAACACCCTCTCCTTAATGAGGCCATTGTTTGCCCAGGGTGCCCCAACAGCTGGCCCCCACCCCTACCACTCCTGCCCTGCGTTTCCCCTCTGCAGTCCTGCCCTCCAGCACCTCCTGGGGGCTTCCTGACTTCCTCTCCTACACCCTGAGCACAAAGGCCCCTGGGGCCTCTCTGACCTACAGTTCCCCTTGCTTGGCCACTCACTTCCCTCACCCAGTCTCTGTTTTTTAAATTAATCAAAGATGCATGGACTGCCAATCTACTCCTGTTCAGCATGAGAAGGCCTTCCATCCTGAGAGCCTGTAATTCCAGCCCAAAGCAAAGCAATCCGCTGTTTTATTTACGGGCAAATGAGCCGTTCTGTGTTGATTTGGAGAAACGTGGAGAACAGTTCATGAACCTTCAGTAGTGCCTTCACAGACCCTGATGGTCAGGAACCACAGGAATAGTGAACAGCTTTCAACTGAAATGTTTTCTAAACCTGGCGTCCTGAGGGCCCGAATAGCCATAGCTGGAACCGAGAGAGTGGGGGCCGTGCGCAGGCTCCCTCCCATGATTGCACAAACTCTGACCACTTGCACCCTGGCAGTTTTCAGCACCTTCAGGTACTTCTCACGTAATCTTACCACACGTCTGCAGTAGAAAGTCCTTGTTTGCAGAGGGGGAAACTAAAGCACGGGTAGTTGTGTCTCACCCGAATCCCACAGTCCATAAATGGTAGAGGCAAAGCCTAATAATAGGTGCCTTTGACTCTGTGTCCAGTGCTCATTCTCCTTCCCACAAAGAGGAGGCTTTGGGGTACCTCTCTACATCCCAACCAAGAAGCCGCTGTAGTTGTGACTATAAACTATTCGTGAATTTTGTTCGTTGCCTGGCGGCCCCTGGAGATCTTGAGCTCCCCAAGGGCAGTGGCCTGGCACTCACTTGGCCTACTGGCAGCCTCAGTTACCTGAGTCCCGTGGAAGTCTCACTCTGGCCCCAGGGCCCTCCTCCTCTGCAAGACAGTTGGGGTCAGTGCTCAACAAGATGCAACTCCCCCCAGCCACTTCTCACATGCAGCCACAAAGGGAAGTCCAGGCTTCAAGTTTTGACTTCTTGGCTGTGTGATTAGAAGCAAGTTACTGAACCTCTCTGGGTCTCAGTTTTCTCATATTAATTGGGGGTAATAATACCTACCTTGCAGTGCATAATTAAATCAGATAATGTATGGGAAAGCACAGAGCCTAATACCAGGGTCCCAGGATGCCCTAAACAAGTGTTCAGGAGAGGACAGGGAAAGAGGGAGGGAGGGAAGTCAACATGAGCATAAGTGCTCGTCCATCACCCCCAATCCCTCAGCAAGCATGAAATGCTTCTCAATTTACTCCACTCGTCCACAGTCACCCTATAGCCCTGCTGATCTTCCCTGAGCCGCCCAAGAATTCTAACAGAGACCAAAACAGCTTAAAGGAAGCTGGCTCCAGCCTGAGCCCGGCTGGCTCCAAAGACTCCCTTCTTTAGCCACGTCCTCCCACCAAGTATTCATCCACCCATTCAGTCATTCATTCATGCAACATCTACTGAGCACCTACTACATGACTGTCGGTGTACGAGGAACTAGAGAAATGGAGACGAACAAGACAAGCTCTGGCCCTTGTGCAGCACTCTGTCTCTGGGGATGCCAGAAATTGAGAAAATAAACCCAGTACTATGATGACCAGTGTGAGGAGGCCGCCGGAGGAGGGAGGGCGGGGGGGGGGGGGGGGCGGCGGGGTTCAGGTTCTATGTGCAAGCCCAAGAAGGAGGCCTGGCCCACTAAAGTCTTGGGAAGAAGTTTATGCTAAAGGCAATTGGAGCAACTAAGGGTCCTGAGCGTAAGGGAGAGGCCAGCAGGTTAGCAGTGTGAAATGGTCAGTTCTCTCCTGCAGCAAGGAAAACAACGGGACCAGAGGGCAGCCCTCAGCAGTGAGGGAAGACAAGCCAGGAGGAGGGAGAGCACAGGCGGATTTAAGAGAAACTGAGGAGCGAGGAGCCACATAATTTGGTGACAGCCTCTGAAGACCATTGTCATATCAATGTTCAATAGTATTCACTAGCAGCTATATAGACAGCTCTTCCGGTCTGCACTGCTGTGAGCAATTGTTAAATGAGTTCTAATCCTCTATGTACTCCAAAAAGGAATTATTGTTATTATCCTTACTTTACAGATGAGAAAGCTGAAGCCCAGAGAGGTTAAATAACCTGCCCAAGGTCAAGCAGCATTACTGAAATCAGAATCCAGTCTCATTTCAGAGTTCACGGTCTTAACCAGAACATCTGGCTGCCTCTCTAGCCAAGGTTACCCACTAGCCAGACCCTGGGGGTCCCAGGTGTGCTGGGAACCCAGGGAGAAAAGAAGAGCCTTCTCTCTGTCCCCAGCCCTGTCCTGAGAATATTAGCAAAGCCCACCTGCATGCTTTCTTTTGCATTTCAGGCATTCTTAGAGCCAGACATGCCCCAGGTCCAAGACGTGCTTGGTCTCTGCTTTTGTTCCCCCGAGGTCCAGGACAACCAGTGTGCCTGCCGGTGTCCAGGGTCATAGAAGGAAGGACTGCGACTTGTCTCCCTGGCCACTTGATTCAATGACAGCGGGCCCAGATCCAGCCCCTCTGCAACCAGGCCCCCACTGCTAGAAGGCACCCAGAGATCCCAGATAGGCCCTTCTGAACTGCTTCCCAGAGCATAGGTTGTGCAGCAGGAAGACTCTGCAGAGCTGGGACTCTGCAACAGATGTTGACTTTGCAGTCAACAAAGCTAAATGATGGAAAGTAAAACAGTGTTATAGGTGTGGTAGGAAGAGCACTGGGCTGGGAGCCAGGAAGGCCAAGTTCTAGTTTCCTCTTCTAGGCAATGGGAGGGGAGGAGACGCTGGGGGACAACAACAATGGGTTCCTGCTAGCTCTGTCTCAACGCTTTGGGCATCCCAGCCCTCCTGGGAGGCAGGCAAGCCTGTGCCAGCAGGACCTCCTCACAGACCGGGACAGAAGAGGTCCTTGGCCTTGAGCCAAGGACACAGCCAGCCTCACCTCCATCATCATCTCAACTCTCTTCCTCTTCATTTTCTCATTTGATCATCGAGATGGCCCCATGGAGAATGTAAAGCAGAGGTGATCCTCCCCATTTCCCAGATGAGGACACTGGGGGTCTCCCCAGATGAGACTCAGGGTGTGTGGGGGGAGGGGACTTCCTACTGAGTTGAAAACACACAACTGAATCTTCTGAATCCAAGCTTGGTGCACTCCCCACTGTCATGCACTGCCTCTCCCTGGGGGCCTTGTAAGAGACATGAGAGGGGCAGACCTCTCGCTCATGGCTCCATTATAGTACTGATCGCAGAGCTACCAGATGCCAGGCACTATGCTGGGTGCTCCTCTCCTCCCTTCCCTCAGTATGTCTTCACTAACACCCAGGAAATAAACGTTCTTCACCTCATTCTACACGTGAAGAAATTAAGGTTCAAAGCTCAAGAGACGTATACCCAAGGTCACACAGCTAGCAAGTGCTCAGAATTCACCACCAGTCAGTCTGACTCAAAGCCCAGATTCTTCCTGCCACACTACGTTGCCTTTGTGTGTCCACATTCTCCACATGGACAGGGACTGAGACTATTTCATGTATATGCCCAGTCCACAGCAGGCTCTAGTTAAATGTTGGTTCCTGGAATTATTATTCCCAAGACCAAAGCATTAAAAGGAATGAAGAAGGCTATCTCATACAGATGGAAATTATAATCCAACCAGAACATATAATTGTCATGAAACTTTATGTTCCTAACATAGCTTCAAAGTATATAAAGCAAAATTGATTAAAAAAAAAAAAAAAGGAAAACCCACAATCAAAGTAGATTTTATACACCTCTATCAGAAATGAATAGAATAGGAGTGCCCGGCTGGCTCAGTCAGTAGAGTATGCAACTCTTGAGCTCAGGGTTGTGGGTTCCAGTCCCGCCTGGGTGTAGGGATTATGAGAGAGAGAGAGGGAGGGAGGGAGGGAGGGAGGGAGGGAGGGAGGGAGAAAGGAAGGAAGAAGGAGGGAAAGGAAGGAAGGAAGGGAGGAAGGAAGGGAGGGAGGGAGGAAGGAAGGAAGGGAGGAAGAAAGGGAGGAAGGAGGGAAAGGAAGGAAGGAAGGGAGGAAGGAAGGGAGGGAGGGAGGAAGGAAGGAAGGAAGGGAGGAAGGGAGGGGGGAAAGGAAGGAAGGAAGGGAGGAAAGAAGGGAGGGAGGGAGAAAGGAAGGAAGGGAGGGAGGAAGGAAGGGAGGGAGGGAGGAAGGAAGGAAGGGAGGAAGAAAGGGAGGAAGGAGGGAAAGGAAGGAAGGAAGGGAGGAAGGAAGGGAGGGAGGGAGGAAGGAAGGAAGGGAGGAAGAAAGGGAGGAAGGAGGGAAAGGAAGGAAGGAAGGGAGGAAGGAAGGGAGGGAGGGAGGAAGGAAGGAAGGAAGGGAGGAAGGGAGGGGGGAAAGGAAGGAAGGAAGGGAGGAAGGAAGGGAGGGAGGGAGAAAGGAAGGAAGGGAGGGAGGAAGGAAGGGAGGGAGGGAGGAAGGAAGGAAGGGAGGAAGAAAGGGAGGAAGGAGGGAAAGGAAGGAAGGAAGGGAGGAAGGGAGGAAGGAAGGGAGGGAGGGAGGAAGGAAGGAAGGGAGGGGGGAAAGGAAGGAAGGAAGGGAGGAAGGAAGGAAGGGAGGGAGGAAGGAAGGGAGGGGGGAGGGAGGGAGGGAGGATGGAAGGAAGGAAGGGACGGAGGAAGGAAGGAAGGGAGGAAGGAGGGAAGGAGGAAGGAGGGAAAGGAAGGAAGGAAGGAAGGGAGGGAGGGAGGGAGGAAGGGAGGGAGGGAGGGAGGGAGGAAGGAGGAAGGAAGGAAGGAAGGAAATATGTAAACTGGCAGTTCTTAAACTTTTTGGTCTTAGGAACCCTTTATACTCTTAAAAGTGATTGAGGTTTTTAGATTAATTAAAGACCTTTTGTTTATATGCTTTTATACCTACCAATATTTACACGTTTAAAATTAAAACTGAGGGAAATTTTATTTATTAGCCCATTTAAAATAACAAAAATAAACCTCTTATATGTTAACATAAATAACAAATTCTGTGGAAGATAATTATATTTCACAAAACAAAAAAAAATAGTGAAAAGAGTGACATTGTCTTGATTTTTACAAATCTCTCTCATGTCTGGTTTAATAGATTTAGATTCTCATACCTCTTCCTGCATTCAATCTGTTGTTACGTGTTGTTTTGCTTGAAGCATATGAAGAAAATTTGGCCTCACATAGAAATGTAGCTGCAAAATAGAATATTTCAACAGCCTTTTCAGATATTGTACATATTCTTCTTTGATACTACTAAAAACCTGCCATGTGACAGTTCCTTAAATGTTGGTTGTAATGCAGAATCCGAATCCATATCAATAAACTTTTCTTACCCTGTTACCTTAAGATCCATTAGTCTATCTTGTTTAGAGTGAATCTCTGAATTGCATACAATTCTGACAGTTGTAGATTCCCTTAAAGGGACTTGGGGCCCCTCAGGAGAACTCTGACCACACTTGGAGAATCACTGAAGTAGGCAATAAAAAAGTAGAAAAACGTAGATTTGCTAACATAACTAATAAGTTTGATCTAACAGGCATCTATGTAGACCTTTGCTCACGACAAACCACAGATACGCTTTTTTTTTTTGAACGAACGGTCCCTCAATCACCTTGGGGAAACGTGCACCTGGACAGACTGCAGAAGCTCCAAGATGGACAGATGCCCAGCACACCAAGCGTTCCCCACAGCTGCCTAGGCCCTGGAACAGGCTCATCAGGAAAAGACATGACATCAGAGTGCAGCCTCCTCCCTGCCCGGGCCACAGAGCCAGGGTGACCCATTGACCTGGCTGGAGAGAGGGCTCTTCCTGACAGCCCCCACCTAGGCTTCATTCCTGCGAAGGCCTTCCTTCCTTAATCTCACATGTCAGGGAGTCTTGGGAGTCCCCAAGGCAGAGTTGTCGGGCAAAGACTGCCCATCTTCCCCTTCCAGGAGGCTCCCAGCTCGGCCCCTCTGCCCTTAGAAGCCCGTGAGCTGCCGGGTACAGACTCACCTGGCTCTTAGGCCTTGCACAGTTCTTACATAACCAGCAACAGGAACAGGCCGGGCACTGGGACTCCAAGAACAGCACAGACGACCAGCTGCCCAGGGAGCCTGCACCTTGCACGACCACTTGGGGGACGCCAACACTCCCTGCCAGTGCCCAGGACCACACCTCCCTGAAGTGCAGAAACCCTGCCAAGCCTGAATCAGGGATGAGAGCGAACTGGAGCACAGAGAACAGCATCGCTGCTCAGAGCCCCAGACCAGAGCCAAGGCCAAGGAAGCTTTCAGAACACACATCACATTCTTACCCTAAAGTCATACATTTCTTAGAGATCTAACATTCCTAGGTGCCTATTATGTGCCGGCATTATGCAGGGGGCTTTCTTTCCAGGCGTCATTTTGTTGGCCCCTCGCAATAACTACTGAGAATGTTCCATTTACAAACAAGAAAATGGATGGTCAGAATGACTAAGTCGTCGCCCAAGGTCACTCAGCAAAAGTGCACTTGGACTTCAACCTGGCTCATTTTGTCTGCAATGTCCTGGTTCTTGTACCATTACTACACTCCGCTGCCTGGGCCTGCAGGGAGAGGTCCTGTACCTTCTGGCTTTTCATCCACAGAACCTCTTCGTGCTGGGGGTTGGGAGAGGAAGAAAGGAGGGAAAAAGGTCCTCTGCCTGTTTCACCTGAACCCAACTAGGTCATCCTGGACATCAAAAGCCATCATTTCCCACCCTGGGCTCTATCTGCTGAACTGCTTCTGTTTCTTCTGTCCTGCCTTTTGTCTTTTTTTCACAACTAGATCAGGTAAAGCATCCCATCTGTGGTGTGTACACCACACCCCAAGCCTTGCACATAGTAGGTGCTTCATGTGTGTCTGCTGAACATTAGGAAGAGTGGCCCCTCACCCCTCTCCACTACCACAGGAAGGACAGATCCATGGGAAGACAGGAGCCTTGGAAACATTCAGGAGGATGGGGGTAGGAGGTACAAGGGCAAGAGTGGAAGGGGCAAGCACAGACCCAAGCCCCAGACTTCCCCAAGCCTTCCTACGAGACACATTCCCAGGGGACCTCCCCACCAAAGACCGGGGAGGTCAGGTCTCAGGTCAGGCTCTCAAGAAGAAGCTTCCCCACCCCCAAGCCTCCGTCCAAAGGCTCCTCCCACACGAAAGCCACTGGAAGGCAGGGGGCGAACATGGGGTTCCTGAATGCCTCCTCTCTGATGCCTCCCTGGATATCCTCAATTCCTTACTCCTCCCACAGCCATTCCTGTCCTGGGTTGGAAATTACCTTCGGGCAGAGTACTTAAGCCCTGGCCTCTTTGGAGCCCAAGCCTGGATTCAAATTCTGACTCCTTCACCTATTAGCTATGTGACTGAGGGCCAGTTACTTCACCCTAAGCACCCCATAGCCAGGAAGCCTGCAGACTCCGAATCCAGACCTCCTGGTTGTGCCCTGGCTCTGACTCTGGAACCAGACCACCAGGGTTCAAGTCCTGGCCCCTATCCTTACTTAACTTCTCTTTGCCTGGATACTTTTATCTGTAAAGTGGGGATAATAACTACCCCCTCGCCTTATTATAGCATTGCTCTGAGAATTAAACAGGGTAACCTATGCGATGTGCTTAGAACAGACACAGTAAGGATCCAATAAGCATTAACCAGCAATAGAAATAGTAGGTGATAAAGCCGTGAAGTGCTGCGCCGTGTCTACGGCCCTGGGAGCTCCGTGAATGGCAGTTATGATTACCTGCGCCCCCACTAGGCTACGATGTCCCTGGAGGTGGGAAGTCCTGGGTCAGATCCATCTCTGCTTCCCCGGCAGCCAGCACAGTGCCGGGCACCAGGGGGAGTTCAGACAAATGCTCGAGATCGGACGGGTGAAGAACTGCCCTCCTGGAGCAGGAGGGTGTGGGCAGCCAGGAGCCTCCCGCCAGGAGAAGGGAGAACCGAGGTGTCAGGGAAGAGAAAACAGAGCGGAGGGGGAAAGGCCGAGACGGACAGATAAGCAAGTGAAGTGAGTGAGAAAAGGAACAGGAGAGGCTGTGGCGGAGGGAGATAAGGAGGAAGGATGGAGAACTCGACCTGCGACGTAATGCCCAGGGAGGCGAGGGACGTGAGGACGCCCCGGGAGCGGCGCGAGGCCGGCCCCGCGCTGAGGTCGGGGAGCCGGCGCGCGAGAGAGGGGAGCGCGAGCCGGCGCGGGGCGGGACGCACGGGAGCCGGCGGGAGGGGCCGAGGGGGCTCCACCTCGACTCCCCGCCGGGGCCGGGGGGCCGGGCGGCCGGAGATTGGCTGGGGCGCGCGGCGAGGCCCGGCCCGGAGCCCCGAGGTGGGAGGCGCCAGGATCACTCGGTGCGCCCGGGAGCCGAGCACTCGGGCCACCTCGGCGGCGGCTGCAGGGGAGCGGCGGAGCGGCTGGCGCGCGCCGGGGCAGCTGGGGGCGCCGCGCACCGAGAGGCCGGGGTGTGCGCAGCCATGCGGGCGGCGGCGGGGGGCGCGCGGGCGGCCGCGCTGGCGCTGCTGCTGGGGGCGCTTCACGGGGCGCCGGCGCGCGGCGAGGAGAACGACTACTACGGCTGGCAGGCCGAGCCGCTGCACGGGCGCTCGTACTCCAAGCCGCCGCAGTGCCTCGACATCCCCGCCGACCTGCCGCTCTGCCACACCGTGGGCTACAAGCGCATGCGGCTGCCCAACCTGCTGGAGCACGAGAGCCTGGCCGAGGTGAAGCAGCAGGCGAGCAGCTGGCTGCCGCTGCTGGCCAAGCGCTGCCACTCGGACACGCAGGTCTTCCTCTGCTCGCTCTTCGCGCCCGTCTGCCTCGACCGGCCCATCTACCCGTGCCGCTCGCTGTGCGAGGCCGTGCGCGCCGGCTGCGCGCCGCTCATGGAGGCCTACGGCTTCCCCTGGCCCGAGATGCTGCACTGCCACAAGTTCCCCCTGGACAACGACCTCTGCATCGCTGTGCAGTTCGGACACCTGCCTGCCACCGCGCCTCCAGGTAGCGCCGCCGCCGCCGCCACCCTTGCCCCCGCGCGCTCCGACAGCCCCGGGCGCCCGCGAGCTGGGCCCTTAGCCTCCCGGAGATGGCACCCCACCACACACACACACACACACACACACACACACACACACACCGCCTTCGCTCAGCCCTGCGTACCCCGGGAACTGTCCCCCACAGCCTTCCAGCCTTCCCACCTCCCACACACTGCCAGACTAGTGCCTTCCCAGGCTCTGGACAAAACTCGCGGGTTCTCCCCATTCCAGCTCCGTTCCTGAAGACGCCCCTGGGGTCCCTGGCAGCGCCCACCTTCCTAAACCTCTGGAATCCCTGGGTAGCCCCAATGCTGTCCCCCCATCCTGGGGCATCCCCATAAATGCCTTGTGGCCTAAGCCCAAGAATGCTCAGGGTCGCTGAACAATGCTCAAGCCCGTTCACCTCCTCCACACCTCTGGACCCCAGGGCACCAAAACAAGCATCACTCCCATCCCGTGTTGGGACCTCCGGAGGGGAGAAGGGCGGAGGGAAGGGGTTTAGCGAAGACTGGGGTAAGCACACTCCTGGGCTATGGTTTCCACCCCCCAACACTCACACCCCCCATTTTCTGCACCTGGGAACCCCAAATTCTCCCACTCTCTTCCCCAATCCCCCAGGTTGGGAGGCCTTGGGGTAAAAGCTCAATGCAGGAAGAAAGAGCAGATTGCCAGCATCTGCCACTGACAAGGAGCCCTTGGGAGAGCTGCTGAACTTGGAGCTTCGGTTTTCCCATAAGTAATATAGGGAGCCAGCTCAGGTTCCAGAAACCCGTGAGATCCTACGTGCCACCTCCCAACCGCCCCCAGTCCCATTACCCCTAATCTCTCCCTGGCCTCAGCCTCCCTTCCCTGTGCGCCCCATGGCCCGCCCCAAACGCCAAACTCCTTCCAAGCAGAGTAAGCCTGGGCTGGGCACCAGACCGGGGAATAAACAGCGGCATGAGCAGGAGACCTGTGTCTGGGCAGTTTGTCAGGAGTCTAAGGAGCCCCTGATGCTGCAACTTCCCCGGGAGGCAGCACTGCTTTCCCCTTTTCTTGTCTGACCACCCTACCCACCCCCTCAGGGCTCGCCTCACCCACACAGCCCTTGGTCCTGCACCCCCACATCCCCTCCTGAGAGGGGTCCTGTGACTGGGTGTGGAGAGTGTGGAGAGAAGGGAAATACCCTGTGCTGGGGTCAGGAAGCAGGGGAGAGACAGCCAGCTCAAGCAGAGACAGTGCAGTCCCGAACAGGGATCCCGGCAGGATTCCTTTTTCTGGTTTCCTTGGAACCCCAATATTAACAGCCTGTAAGGCAGGGAAATCCCAGGCTCAGAACCCCACCTGGCCCCGCCCGCACAGTCCTGCCCTCTTTGAAGCCCACCTTCCCCTGTGACGGGGCACCTACCTGGAGGCAGAGACATGGGACAGAGGTCAGGTGCTGTGTGGTGGCCTGAGAACCAGAGGCAGCCCCAAGCGTGTGTGTGGCCAATAAAACAAAATATTTCATATCAAAATTAAGAGTTGTGGCTTCCCTGGAAAAATCAGAAGTTCTGGCCACGCTAAGCCACCCACCTCAGAGGGTGGTCCCCTCAGTTTACCACAGTCCCTGTCCTGGCAGCGTCACTTGTTCCCCACCTTCCTGGACCTGTGTTCCTAGAAAGCCCCTGCAGATTACCCCTACTGCAGCACTAGCCTGGGAGCCTCAAATCCTGAGTCCTACACTCACTTCTCAATAGTTTTGCAGAGTGGGTAGCCACTCTGGACCTCAGTTTCCTTTTCTTGAATAGTAATACCTCGTAGTCTGAGGATTAAATGAAACAAAGTTTAGAAGACAGCCCACGTCATGGTTGCAGTTGCCAGGGCCATGGAGCAGTGGTGCCCACTGGGACAGTTTTGTCCCCATGCAACCTTATCTCTTTTGAACCTCACAACCCCTCAGTGACCATTGGTACCGTCATTCCAGTTCCTGATGACAGAGTGGAGCCTTGGCAGGGGGAGGTGGCTCTTCAGTCATTAGCCTGGGCTCTAAGTGGTTTATTGAACTCTGATCCCCTCATGAGCTTCCCTCGCCTCCACCCCTGCTTCTCTCTTGACAGTGACCAAGATCTGTGCCCAGTGTGAAATGGAGCACAGTGCCGACGGCCTCATGGAACAGATGTGTTCCAGCGACTTCGGTGAGTGTGGAGCCCACATGGCCACTGCCCCAGTGCCTCTCCTTGACACACACACACACACACACACACACACACACACACACACACACACACACACGTCCACAACCATCACACTGAATACTAACAGTTTCTGCATCATGGATTCGTCTTAGAATCTGATCAGGGCCATGAACCCTCTCCCCAGGGAAATGCAGCTCTTTTTGCAGGTTATCTCAGGGGCTTCAGAAGCCCCTCAAAGCCATGGTCCATGGGCCCAGAAACCATCCCTGGCCAGGGCTCCTCCAGTCCTCCCTTGGCACTGGCCCACAAAGGGGCCTCCAGGGCTGGATTCCCTTTAGGAGAAGCAGGCTAAGCCCGGAGATGGATGGGGGCACCCGGGGGAGAGATGGGCCCCAGGGTGGAAGTACAGCACCCTCATCCCTGGGCACCTCGGCCTGGTACCCGATGCACCGCTGGCCAGGCAAGCTGCAGTCACTTGTCCCACGGCTTCGTCCTGGGGCCTCTCCACTCCTGGGACAGTGAGCCAAGTCTAGTCAGGCCCACACGACCCAGCATGTGGCCTTTGCCAAGTTGACTCCTGTTTTGTGTCTTAGCCTCCCTGTCTGTAAAAAAGAGATAGCAATGAAATCCTTACTTCAGCAAGTCTTTTATGTTGTTAGTCTGTTTGTAAAGAGATTACTATTATTGCAAGGTATGTGTGTATCCGAGAGAGGGAAAGGGGGGGGTAAGGGGAGAAAGAGAGAGATAGAAAGGTTTTATAAGTTTCCTTCCCTGGGTGGACAGAATCATTCTCTGGCATCTCCCTGGCTGCTCACAGAGATGGGGGATCCAGATGCCTGTAGAAGGGGGAGACTAGCCCAAGTGACCCCCATGTTCCAGACTCCCAGTCCCCAACTGTATGAAGCTCTCTGCAGCCACCCTGAATGTCCTGATCACCCCGATCACTCAGGCCTTCAACCACCTCCCCCACGCTCACCCCTACATTCACACTCCAGACATACCACAGATACTCTCATACATAAAATACACAGCACCACACATCACACTCCGAACCCATTCTACAGTCACACAGATTACAGTGGTGTGTTTGCACCAGCAAGAGCTGGTTGTGCACGCTTCCCAACCTAGTGCTCTGTGATGCGGTGGGCCATGGTGGGGGGATTTACCCCATGGGAACCAGCACATGCTACAGAGCGGGCACCCTCCCTAGGGCCAGCTGTCAAACATTTATCAGCCCATCATTGCTCCAAACACACACACACACACACACACACACACAGCCAGAAATCGCATTTCAAAGCACCCCCAGAGATCATGAAGTCCAGCCTCCCTCCGGCACAAGGACCCCGCCCCCCACCAAACCTCCCCTTCCAGTTGGGCAGCTCCACCTGAGGTATTTCCTGGGGACCCCGACACCCTACTCCACTCCCCACCAGGAGCTGTCCACCCTGCACTTGGTGTCATGGAAAGGCAGGGGCTCTGGGGTTAACCTCATTCCCCCCCCCCCATACCTCAAGGCTGAAACATGATAGTGCCGGTGAAAGTCCAGCACATGATAGGAGCTTCAAAAATGTACCCATATAAGCCCACCTTCCCAAGCCCCAGGCTTGGAACTTCAGGCTTGAGCACCAACTGTGGGGCCACCAGCAGCCGGAGCAAACCTGCCCATTCTCACACGGTCCCTCTGTCTACCCACCCCACACACAGTGGTTAAAATGCGCATCAAGGAGATCAAGATAGAGAATGGGGACCGGAAGCTGATTGGAGCCCAGAAAAAAAAGAAGCTGCTCAAGCCAGGCCCACTGAAGCGCAAGGACACCAAGAGGCTGGTCCTGCACATGAAGAATGGTGCCAGCTGCCCCTGTCCACAGCTGGACAGCCTGGCCGGCAGCTTCCTGGTCATGGGCCGCAAGGTGGACGGACAGCTGCTGCTGATGGCCGTCTACCGCTGGGACAAGAAGAATAAGGAGATGAAATTCGCAGTCAAGTTCATGTTCTCCTACCCCTGCTCCCTCTACTACCCCTTCTTCTATGGGGCTGCTGAACCCCACTGAAGGACGCTCCTCCCTGCCCCATCCAGCCAGCTGTGCCTTGCTCTCTGTCCCCACCCCTGGGGCATTCTCTCTCTTCCTGCCCATCTGGCCTCACCTCTATTCCCAGGCTGACCCAGCCCTGACAGAGAGTGGTTCCATGCAGAGCAGAGCTCTTACCAGCACAGGCCCTAAGGAATGGGCATGGAACCCAAGCTGTCCTTGACTGAGGGGTTCTGGAGTCCCTGGGGACTTCTCTTAGGAGCAGAGCTTTCTCATTTGAAAGCTCAGGGTTTCAGAAAGTAGGTGGTGGGAGGAGAGAGCAAGGGAAGCATGGAGGGGCTCTGAGCAGCCTCACGAGGTGGTTTCCAGAACAGACCATGCTGTCAGCTCCACTCTGTTGGTGGGGAGGCCTCGCCTCGGAAAGTCTCACTATTAGGCTGAGCTACTTGGAGGCCAGTCCCCCACCCCCACTGCTCCCTCGTGTCATCATAGTCCCCCCAAAGGAGGGGCATTAGGGTCGTAGCACCTTCCAGCTACAGTTCCCCACCTTCCCCATCTCTTCCCCTCTCCCTTCCTGCTAGACTGGAGAAGCCCAGCCCAGACCCCCTCCCACAGGCTGCTTTTTGGGATTCATCCCTCAGCCTCCGCATGTCCCTTTTACCCTGATGATGAGTAAATTATTGCTACGCAGCAAGGCCATAGGTACTAGATTAGTTGCAGGCAAGGTTTGGTTTTTAATTTTTTTTTAAGTTTTTAATTAAATCAAAGAAAAATAAGTTGGTTTTGACTAGGTTATTTCTTTGTCAGCTGGTCCCCAGAGGTGGAGAGAGGGAGGGTCAGAAGGGACTTTTAGGAAGAGGCCCTTGTCATAACCCATGGCCTGTCCACACAGGCATACTTGGAACGCCTAAGAGCAATGCCCATGTTCTTGTAAGATCCCTTGAGAGCACCCTTCTCATCCCCATCACTAAGTGAGGGATGGAGATGGCCCTCCTTTTGTTCCTGAAGAGGGAGATGCCAAGATCCCCAGCCTTCTCCCATGGTCAAAAGGCTCTCACAATCCTGCCACATCTCCCTGACAATGTCTGCCCTCAGATCCCAAGAAGGTTGGAGCACAGGAAACTACTCTGAAGAGCCAGGGGTCTAAACATGTCTCTCCTACCCCTTCAGCACTCAGACCCCCTGCTCCCCGCCACCGCCCCCCCCCCCCCACTGGGCACTGATCCTGAACTGTAGGGATAATGGTATAGATTTGTGCTACAGGGACCAGAGAATCTGTATCCCCTGGGAGCTGGTTAGAAATACAAGCTGGGGGGGGGGGGGCACCCCAGACCTGCTGTATCAGAATCTGCATTTTGACACATAAACCTTCAAATCTAGAGAGCTTTTGCAAAACACTGGGCCCCACTCTATGCAATTAAATCTGGATCTCTGGAGGGTGTTCGGAAATCTGAATCTCTAGATGCTCTCCGGGGTGGGATGCCGCCTGTGTTGAAAACCTTGATCTAGATAAGCCAGCCGCTGAGGCAGGAGGGTGAGGGGCTGAGGTTACCTCAGGCTTGGAGCTTCTTGGTCCTGCGTGCGGGAAGGAAGTGGCTATAATAACCGAGGGGCTTCTTCAGCGACTTCAGAGCACACGCGGGCCGCTACCGTGAACTGAATGGGGCAGGGAGGGGAGAAGGCTTAAAATGGAGGCAACGGGCTCCTGCTACTCAGGGAAGGGGTGGTGTGAGGAAATCCCGGGGGTTTGTCAGGAATGCCGAGCGACGAGGCAGAGGTACCCAGGGCAGGGGGGCTGGGGACACCCCAGAGCAGCTTTCCTCACCAGCGACAGTACGTACAGCTGCCAAGTCCAGTCCAGGCTCCCCGCTCCTCCAAGACAATGGGGCGCGTCCTGTGAGGAGGACCTTGGCTTCCAGGGCTCTCAGAGAAGCAGGCTGCCACAGAGAAGTGAGGCAGGCCAAAGGGCCCACATTCTGCTGTGGGGCCAGGGGAAGCTAACAGGTGGTCTGACAGCCTGCCCGTAAATCACCTCCCCGGGCAGTCAGGTGGCCTCACCACAGGTCAGGAGCAGCAGAGGCCTGCTTGTTTGTCCTCAGCTCCGAGGAAGCCGCTGCCGCCCACCCTCACCCAGAGCCCTCCAGCTCCCTGAATCTGCCCCTTGTCTCCCAAACTCCTACCCCGACCAAATATTTACGGACACTTCTATGGTCAACCAGGACCAGGGATTATTTTTCCACTGAACACACAGGACTCAAAGCAACTTCTGGCTAGAGCACAATAGCGACCTCTGTCAGGTGCTGGCAGCCAGTGAGAGGCGGCGGGCGGGGAGAGGCTCCCTTAGCCCATCCTGGGAAGCCCCAGTAAAGCACTCCTCCCCCGCCCCCCACACAGGGGTCAAGCCCTGCTCTCTGCTCTGCTCCCGACATCTGCTGTGGGACCCTCCCGGCAGTCTCTCCCCTGGGACCAAGAAGAATCCTTCCAAAGACCGGGCAAAGCCCCACGCGGCCTGAGCCCACCCTTCATTTCCTTCAGTCACAACATGCTCCCTCCTGGCCGGCCTGGAGACAGACAGCTGGTGCTGCCCGGCGAGCATCTGGGCTGTGTGTCGGTGAACGGCTGCCTCTGACAGAAACCCCAAGAAACAGTGGGGCTGCTCCACACGAGAAGTCTGGAGATGGGCTGGTGGGAGGTCCATGTCCCTGGCTCATTCTGTCTTCCTGCCCTGCGAGGGGTGGCTTCTGTTCTCGTGGTCGCCTCCTCCTCCCCACTTCTCGACCACATTCCAGGCAGCAGGGCAGGGAAGGGCTTCAAGCAAAAGCAGCCTGTCAGCTGCCCCTGGCCCTTTTGATCAGGAAAACAGTACTTTCCCAAGTCCCACCTGGTAGATTTCCACTACGTAGCTCCTCGGCCAGAATGGAGTCACGCGGCCATCCCTAGTTGCAAGGGAGCAGAGGAAGTCAAGTGTTTCAGTCGGGTGCAAACTCAGAGTTCTGATAAAGAACAGGAAGGATTTGGGGCAGGCTGCTAGACACTCAGGATCAGGTGAAAAGAGGTAGGAGAGCCCAGTTCTGGGTTCCAATCCTGTGACTTAGATACCATGTGACATTGGGAACACCATAAAATGGAGTAATAATGTCTACTTCACAGGGTGGCTGAAAAAATAGGGAAATATATGAAAAGCTCCTGGAGCCAGTGCCTGGCATTTAGAAAATGTTCATTAAATGATAATTAATATTTTTTATTAACCAAAGGCCTTGACCTAGCTAGCACAGTGCCTACACATAATAGGTGCTCAGTACATTCCTGATTGGTTAACTAAGAAACGCTACTGGCAGAAAGGCAGGGAAAAGACGGGAACATCTTACCTACCCGGAGTTGTTACTTTCAGGAGGCCAGAACCTACACTTGGGAGTTTGCTTCAGAAAATACACACCCAGGTGCGATGTAAGCCAATGGAGGGGAGAAGACATAATACTAGCAATCAAAAAATGTCAAGCTGGGTGGCAGGCACTACCCCAGGCACTTTGGTATTATAATTTAATCCTGCCAACAGCCCTTGGAAGTAGGTACTATTATTATCCCCATTTTAATGATGAGGCTGAGGTTCAAAGAAGTTAATTAACTTACTGAAGGACACACAGCTTGTACATAGTGGTGGCACTAGGATTTGACCCCATGCTCTTAACCACTATACTACTGGGGGCGAAGCCCAGGGCGGGTGGGGTACAATGCCTCTGCTGCCCTGCCTTACAGGAAGATTTCTGGGAGCCCTGCTCAGATCCCCCTCCAGGGGCCATGACAGCGGCAGAGAAGCCTGCCTCAGAGGGCAGCTTTTCTCCTGACTCCTAAAGCAGCCCACCCCCAACCCCTCCTCCCCTCTCAGCCCCATCAGCATCCAGCCTCTTGAGCCCCACAAAGGAAGCTCACATCCCACAACTGTTTAGTCGGCTGTAATCCTGGCTAAAGTTCACTCCTTGGCAAATCCAACGTGGGGGGTGGTTGCTGCTGGAATGTGTGTGGCTGGGACCCAGTGTCCCAGCCCAGACAGCAGGCTCTGCTGGGGCCCTGAAGAAAGCAGGCGGCCAGGGGAATCCGGAATCCCCAGCCCCCAGCTGTGCTACAGAATGGAATGTGCTGCTCTGGGGTGTTGAAACAGACCCAACCAAGGGGGAGTGGTGCTGGCAGTTGCGGGGAGCTCCCGCCACAAGGCTGCCTCTGTTCCCCTGGAGGCTGAGCCCACTTTGCTAGGGCTAGGGATGGGCAGGCCCCTCCAGTTAGCTCAGGGGTGGCTCAGAAGATCCTGGAGCTAGTGGGGGCAAGGCAGAACAGGGGAGGGTGAGAACCAGGAGAGGTTCTCAACCAGGGGAGGGTGAGAACTGTTACGTTCACCCAAAGTTTCTCTGATGAGGCATCTGCAAGCACCTGTGGCACGATCCACACCCTGGCTCCATGGCTTACTAGCTACGTGACCTTGTGCAGGTTACTTGACCTCTCCAGGCCTCCGTTTTACTCATCAGTTAAATGGAGTTAATAATCGAGCCTAGCTTCTAGGATTGTCATGAGGTTTAAGTAACAGTCGTGTTCAGCACATTGCCTGGTACGGTGCTCTACAAACGTAGGTGTTCTCATGATCTCAGAGCCAGCTGTAGGGGAGATGCTAGAACCACGGCCTCTCAAAAGGGGTGCCTAGAAGGTTCCATGGAGATAAGGGCATGAAAATGGAACTTCGTTTGGCTTCAGCTCTGAGGGCCAGGTGATAAATGACTACAAATTCTGAAGACCCCAGAAACCAGGGCCAGTTCAAAGTCTGCCAGGGCTCACGGGAGACTGCTCCCCACCCCCACCAAACCACAAAAAGATGACAGAACCCTCAACTCAAGCCAGGCTGTGGGAGGTATCTGTCTGTCCCAGGTCTGTCCCAACGGGCACCAGAGCCAGAGCAGAACCTGGCTACTGTCCCTCCTGATGGGTGCCTGAGAACAAACTGGGGACATCTTTTAAACCAGGCATCCAGGAGCACCTGGGTGGTTCAGTCAGTTACGCATCCGACTTTGGCTCAGGTCACAATCTTGTGGTTCATGAGTCTGAGTCCCACATCAGGCTGTCAGCGTGGAGCCCGCTATGGATCCTCTGTCCCCCTCTCTCTCTGTTCCTCCCCTGCTCACGCTCTCTCAAAAATAAACATTAAAAATAAATAAATAAAAATAATAATAAACCAGGCATCCAATTCTCTGATGGCCAGTCCGTCCTCCAAGCCACCTCACATTCGGTCCTCTCCATGCCGTGGACCCCCGCCAGCTGGAAGACACAGTCCAATCCTGGTAAATCCCTCCATGGCTCCATCTTCCCAGCGGTACCTGCACTTGAAAGTTGTCTATCCCTGGCTTCCCTTCTGTGAAGATCCAGACCCCGGATGGTGAAACCCACGTTTCCCAAGCCCCGGTATCCCATGTCCCAGACGCTACTCATGCTACAGACTATTTCGTCAACGTTAGGCATTGTTTTCCTTTTCCCAAAATATTGACTCTGCTTTTTCAAACTACACGCTGGCCTGATTCTTTCCTGAATAATAATCTAAGATTATTCTCTGATTAAAATAAATAAATAAAACACCACCGTTCTAAGCCATCCAGGCCATCTAGAACAGAGTTATCTTCACTGTAAGATTGCCAGGATGGTAGTAACAGACTGGTGTTTATGGAGCATTCAGCCTGTGCCCGGCACCGTGCTCCATGCCTTGCTCCATGCTCACTGACTCCTCACGGCAGCCCTAAAAGGTAGAGGTCACTATCGTGACCATTTTACAAAGGAAAGCGGCACAGAAAGAAAGGCCTAGAGGCAATGCCCCTGTGGCAACTCACTCCAGCATGGCCGCCGCCGATGGGAGAGCAGGGCCACGTGTGGGGCCGGCCATAGGAGTGCCTGCTCCTTACTGCCACCAGACTGTCCCTGGGTAACACAGGCTGCTCTTGCTCTGAGAAAGGCCCTTCTGGTTCCATCCTCTAATGCTGTGGGGAACACGTATCTTCAAATGGATGTGGTGTCGCTCCCAGACGGGCTGGTCTGGATGATCTCTGAACAGGCTGCCAACTGAGCTACTACCCGAGACACACGCCATCCACGAGAGCATAGGCACAGCACCAGTAGTCTCTCCCCTGGGCCTGCACGATCACTGCTGTCCCCTTTGGTTCCAAGGCCCTATTTTCCGCTCCTCCAACATCTTTACTGTTCCTATGGACCACCAGGCTGCTGAGGCCACTCTGATGCTTTTTAAAGTGAACATGGTCTTCTGTAAAAATTGCCAGGAAGGGGTCCTGGCTGCTTCCCTGCCTCTCAAGGCCCCTCAGAGCTGCCAGGGCTCTCCCATACGGAATTTCCTGAGTTAGGAAGAATCGCCACAGACCAAGGCCTCTGTGAGCTGCATATGCAGGGGGCCGTGACAATGTGGCTGCAACCTAATCTCAACTCTGAGGCAGGGTCTCTCCTCCCCTGTTCTCTGCCCCAGGCCTCTGTCTGGAAGACCCAGCTCAAACTCAGCTCTGGTCTGCAAAGTGCCAGGTGAAACCTTTCACTACCACTACCTAACTTCCCTGGGCCTCAATGTCCTTACTTATAAAATGGGGGAACAGTGCCTACCTCACAGGGCCATCCTAAGGATAGAGAGAATAATGTGTGTAAAGCACTTACCACTGAGACTGGCACCCAGTAAACACCCTACAAACCCTGCTTTCAGAGAACTGCTAATCCGTCCCATCTCACAGCCAATCCTCTTTCGGCCGCCCCCAGCCTGAGGGCCAATCCTTTTCTGCTTTCTAAGAGGGATTAGCTGAAATCTTTCCATTCTAAAGCCTGCATTGCTTAGTGCTGGCCAAGCCCTGGTCCTAACCCCAACCCCTCATAATTTGGTCACAAGACGGAGCCTCAAGTCAATCCGACACACATGTGCTGAGCCCCACCTGCACAAGGCACGGCTTTCCTCCCCTGCCCCAGCAAACACCCAGACTTCAGCGTCCACACCCCCTCCAGCCCTGTCCTGCAGGCACAGCTCAAGCCTGCAAACTCCGCCACTGCAGGGGGAGTCTGGCTCTCCAGCCTCAGGAGGAGGGTTAGTGCAAGGACCAGGACAAAAACATAAGAAGCTTGAGGCCTTTTTATTGACATTTCTCCATACACACAGAGATCCTTTCCGTTCCTCTCCAGTGTAAATGAAGCACAGGGTACTTCACTCTCATCTGTTAACAAAGGAGCCCGAGGAAGGGGGTATACCAAGGCCTGCCCACTTCCCCAGGGACTTGCACCTCCCTGGCCTGGAGCAGGCCCGACTGCCGGCCCTAGTTACACTGGTTGGCCTGGCAAGAAAGCTGACCTCAGATGGCCTCTGTCTCCCCAGCCCGTCTCCTTGGATCTCTGCTCAGCCTCCCATGGGTCCTGGGTCCCCGGCAGCCCGTGGCTCCGGGGAAGCATCCTAGAACAGAAGCACCCCACTCTTCTTCATTCCATTCCTTGTGCCACCTGCTCCCAGGAACCATGCAATAAATAAATAAATACTTCA
The DNA here is from genome assembly GCF_018350175.1 of Felis catus. Taxonomy (NCBI): domain Eukaryota; kingdom Metazoa; phylum Chordata; class Mammalia; order Carnivora; family Felidae; genus Felis; species Felis catus. Next base: position 56,742,820 of record NC_058378.1, on the reverse strand, counting down.
AAAAGGCAGGGCAGCTCCAAGGGAGGGAAATGGTGCCTGAGCCTGCTCAAGGCTTAGGGAGAGACACTGACGGCCTAAAAGTCCAGAGTGAACATAAAACTGTTGGAGAGGATGGGGACCTCAAGTGGCCTTAACCCGTTGAGACTGTCCTGCTGGGGAACAGTGCCAGAGTCTAGGACCCAGCCCAGAGAGATCCTACACTTCCCAGGCCCCCAAGGGTCAAGGGCTTCAGGACCTCTGCTCTGCTTGCCTATCTCACACTCCATGGGACAAGGGGCCAGGGAGAGAAATGCAGCTCTGTGCCAGAGGAGGGATGCCCAAGGCTCCGAGCAAAAGAAACAAGAGTGATCTGAATGCCTGGCATCTACCCAATGGAGCTGTCACCAGGGTAATATGTGGCCTGAGATTCTGCTAGTGAAGGTTTCTGCAAGGTAAGGCTGAAGCCCTTTGAGCTGCTGGGGATCCCTATGTTTTTTCCCACTTAATACTAAAGAACTCTGACAGGTCCTCCTAGACACATCCTCCTCTGGGAGAACATGGAAATTTCAACACTGTTTCTAGAAGGACTTTCGGTCTGGTTAGCCCTGGCCATACCCTCTGGTGGAGAAACAAGGAGATGCTGATGCCTGAAGGAACGTTCGCATAGCAGAGTGGGGTCACGGCACGTCCAGGCCCTTCTGCAGGCTCTCAGAGGCCAAGGGCTTGGACCAGCAACCAGCAGAGGAAGAATCTCTTTTCCCAGTCTCTGATCTCTGGTCTCCTAGAACTGTCAGGTGTGGAGAGATGCCCTGATGCTCAGAGACCCTACAGAGACCAGGCCTAGCTCACTCCTGCCCTCTAGTTTATATTCCCTGCCCAGCTCTGAGTCCACTGATCAGTCCAGAGCGGAAGAGGGCACACATGCCAGGCCCTCCAGGGGCTCCTCTTCCCTCTGGGTTTCGAGAACTGCCGCTTACTAGCCCTCCGCAGGAGTGGGGAACAGCTCCAGAATCCGGCTGGAGACAGCGAGGACAGGAAGGGGACGCCTACCTAGCGTTCAGGCCACATTTGCCCAGCACACACCACATGCGGCTAGGGAGGGTGAGGCCTGCTGCTGGCCCCAGGGACCGACGCCCACTTTGGACCCCAGCCCCTCTTCTCACTTGCTCAAGGTCTGGTTACACGAGGCACACACAAACACAGTCTCTCTCTGGGCTTCGGGGGCTGAAAAGGAGGAAGAACTTGGTGAGACACTTCCTCATGCCCCTTGGTTACGGCCCCAATACTACAACCACCTCCCCAACCCCCAAAGCCCCACAAGAGCTGCCCACCAGCCAGCCCACATCTTCACTAACCCAGTTCACTAGCCTGCCCTCAGACTTCTCTTTCCATGGGGACAGGGGACTGTAGGAGTGACCGTACCAATAGCAGGCCTCTCCCAGGTGCTCTACATTAGAAATTATTTTGGCACCAACAAAACCCCATTGAAAATATTTTTTAAATACAACACCAAAAGTTCATTTTCCAAAATGTTTTAACAGTGGTTATCTCTAGGAAATAAAATTACAGGATTATTTTTTTCTTCCTTCTTCTTCTGTATCGTCATCTCCAAATCTTCTAGAATAACCATGTTAGTTGCATGACCAGAAAGAAAACCAAAAAACCTCGATTTGTGATTATAACATATTTCAGGCAGTATGAAAAATATGCTCCCAATTTTTTTAGAAGATGCATATGCATATATCCTACATGCACACTGGTGCTCTCCGTTTATCTGTATCTTTTGTTTACAACGAGTATGTACAGCCTCTATAGAAGGAAAAGAAATTATTTTTGTTGTTGTTGTTAAGTGTTACCAAGGTAATGAGAACAAGAATAAAATTTAGGACGGTGGCTTCCTCTGGGGAAGGCAGGATGGTACCAGGGAGGCTCGGTAGTGTTGCAAATGCTCTCTTTTTTTAACTTCAGTGAAGCAGCCACAGGTATTTAGATTACACCTTATAATTCAGATATGTTAAATAGGTTCCTTTGCATGCATCAAATACTTCAGTGTTTTGTGTGTTAAAGAATGGAAAATGTTTCTACGGGCCAGACAGGATCCCGAGTTCCCCTGCCTTCTCACTGAGCCCCTACTCCCTTCCCACACTGCAGCACCCCTTGGAGGAAGCGGAAACCCGCCAAGCCCTACCAACAGCCTGACCCCCCGGCCACTTGCATCACTCACCTGTGGCCCCCATGGAGGACTTAGGCACCTTGAAGGAGCAGCACCGGGAGCAGAAGCTGTTTCCACAGTTACTGCAGCTTCGCTGCAGAGAAGAGCCAAGGTCAGTATCAGATGCGTCCCCCACGCCCAGAGCCCACCTCCTTTCCACCAGGTGATCCCACCCAAGGAACCAGAGACTACCGTGGGACTAGGGAGGTGCCCAAGTGGGGCAGGACAAAGCAAACACAACATCCAACGGGAGGGCTGGTGAAGGCGTGGGCAGGGGGGCAGGGAAGCCCTGCTCACTTGAGCAAACCTCGGACCCCAGGACCAATGTGGCCCAGCGACTCCCCACTACTCCCCTGCATCTCATCCCAAGCCCCTGAAAACACACCGTCAACGAGACTTACCCTCTTCTTCAGCACTGAGAAGGTGGCCGAGCAGCCCGTACAGTTCCCTGACAAACAGAGGTAGCAGCTCAGCCCTGACCCAACCCAGGCCTCAATGCTCACCTGCCCCTGGCTCTTCTAAACAGGCCCACTCAGGACACCAGCCCAGCCCAGACACCATGCTAGGAGCGGTGCGCAAGGGAGCAAAGTCCAGATCTGCAGACAGAAGGGAGGACTCAAGCTGACAGTCCCTGGGAGTCCATGTCTCCAGACCATACACAGCTGCCGGTCCACAGGCCTTCCCAGGACTTAAAGGCTCCACCTGTAGGTCCAGCCAAAACCGAAGAACATCCAGCAGAACCTGCTCCCTGGAAATCACACCAAGCTGGGGAGGACCTGACAACAGGCATCCTTCAGAGAAGGCAGCTCCAAAGAGCGCAAACCAAACCTGCCTGACACAACCCCTTCCCAAGTGTCTCCTTACGAATACTCCTTGCAAATACTCTGCCCACAGGTAAATTCAGAAACATCTCCTAAAACCCAACTCCTGCTTCCTGCCATCTAAAGATTCCAGGAGAGGACCTCAGAACCAGGCATCTTCCAAGAAGTCACGCAGGGCAGGGGCACAGACACTGTGAGAGGTGGGCAGGAGGGAGCACGACAGAGCTGCGAGACAGACCCACCTAAACCACCACACAGGATGACAATTTGCGACCACGACCACGGTGGCAGAGGAGCAACAGCAGCTTAGCAAACGCACAGGAGGAGGGGAGGGGGTGTAAGAAGAGATGAGAGACAGGGAGGGGGGAACCGAAAGTTTTTTCAGAGGCCGCTGCACTCACCACCCACTCATGCTTCCAGGAAAGTTAAGGATGGAAAAGGTGGACCAAGGCAAAGGCAGTCTGCTGAAGAGGGGGCCTGAAAGTGAATGATGAGAACCAAAAGGAAGGCGACCTGAGGAGGAGGAAAAGCCACACTGGCTTCTCCAAGCTCCAGAAACAAAAGCAAACCCTGAAGAGAACAAAGAAGATTCCAAGGGCTGCCCCCAGGATCACAGACTGTGGTTTGAGGCAGAAATCTCCGTGCAGGCCCGGGGCACTGACCCAGGGGAGAAAGGCACGAGGCTGCTCCCGGAAGGGGCTACAGAGCCCAGCAGGAGGCTGAGTTGAGTCCTGGAAAAACTTGGAAGCAGATAATAAGGCTACTGGAGTAAGTGTCTACAACTTGGGGCCCAGAGGCCTCCTGTGATCTGGCCAGAGCAATTGGCAGCTTCAGGAAGCACTGCGGAGCCTCTCGAACCACCTGTATGACCAGGTACAGGAACCCAGGCCTCATCTTCATGCAAAGGCCCAAAGCTGTATTGACAGCTACCTGTGGTCCCTTCCTCTGTTCTGCCAGAACCCCGCGCAGCTCTTGCTAAAGGACACTCCCTGTGTTCAAGGAAAGGAGGGCCCAAGCTAGAGCAAGGAGAAACCTGAGGCCAAGGTATATGAGGTGAATGCCACTGCTGCCAGTCGGCTCATGGTCCAGCAGAGGAAAGGACATGGAAAGGCATAGCAGGTGCCGCTGCCTTGATGCCAAACAAAGAATCGGGCCACGCTAAGACTTTGGCCCCCACACTAAGAATGTGGGCAAAGCAACCCATCCGTGCTCCTCCTCGGCAAGGGGAGCAGGGGCACGGGCATGGGGCAGGGGACCGGAGCCACTCAAAGACTGACACTCACACCCACATCCAGGATGGAGTGCCAAGACCAAGCCACCCAAGGCTGCCATGTGGTCCCCCAAGTAGCCGTGCACAAGCGTGGGCCAAGGAGGGCTTAGGGTGCTGACACCGGCTCAAGACAGGTGTATGGAGGAAGCACCCCTGTTCTCTTCCAGCATCTACCAACTTTCCCTGCCCTCATTCTCAGCAAAGGGCCTGACTCACCATGTGATGATGCCAGGGGAGCAGGCAGAGCAGGGAGGAGCCCAGGACTGCATGGGCCCTGCAACGGTAATGGTCACAGAGCCTCTGGGACAGAGGGGGGCCACAGAGAAGCTCCCGAGCAGCCTGTCCTCATTTTTCCCAGGCACCCCCATCATCCACTGGCATCTGGAACGGAGTGGCCCTGAAAGTGGCTCACCCCATGCTGGCCTGCAGGAGCCAGACCCAGAAGCGGAGCTGCTACGGCTGACCTCATGGCAAAGACCCTGAGAGCACCTCAAGGAAGGGACAGAGAGCAGTTTCGAAAAATGTAAAATTAAGAGGGGAAAAAGAAGCATTTTCTGCCCTTGCCATCTTCATGTGAACCTAAAAGGCCTTCACCCATCCCAGCAGGGATTATCTGAACTGAAAATCAAATACTGAAATGGGACAGACGTAAAACGAGAGGACTTCGGACACTACGGCAAAAGGAGGAAGATGAGTTAGAAAAACAAGAACACAGGGGCGCCTGGGTGGCGCAGTCGGTTAAGCGTCCGACTTCGGCTCAGGTCACGATCTCACAGTTTGTGGGTTCGAGCCCCGCATCGGGCTCTGTGCTGACAGCTCAGACCCTGGAGACTGTTTCAGATTCTGTGTCTCCCTCTCTCTCTGCCCCTCCCCGACTTGCGCTGTGTCTCCCTCTGTCTCAAAAATAAATAAACATTAAGAAAAAAATTTTTTTAAAAAAAGAAAGAAAAACAAGAACACAGGAGCCAGAGCAGATGGCTTGGATTTGAGTCACAGCTCGACCATTTACTGGCTGAGAACATGGGCCGAATCACTCTTCTCACCCAAGGTTACTCACCTGCAAATGAGAACACCTAAGGCCCTTTACTTAAAATTCAGATACAAATGAATCACATGCTACAGCAAGAGTACTAATTCTTCTGTAACGTCACTTGGGACTTCTGGTACCCAGGCTGCTTCTAAGCCCTAAGAACTGCCTGTCCCTATCACATCTCCCATCGGAACTAAATGAGACCATGTACATGCAAGTGCACTGAACACAGAGCTCCAGAGAAGCCGGTGATCATCATGAATAAAATGGAACTTGAAATGACTGAGGGACACTCACACAGCTGAAAGACACAGCATGTGGAGGACCTCTAATCCTGAAAAACAACTGCGCTGGGTGCTACAAGGGCAGGAAGGGAGGTCCCTGGATGCTCTGGGTCAAACTCCTCAAACAAATCCCAGGGGATTCTCCCAGGGTGCAGGCCGTAGAACTCACTCCCACCAGAACACACAGTATAGCCACCCCACCTTCTTCCCTGTCAGCTGACACTAGGTACAAGTAAGGCTCTTCCTCAATCATAGCACCCAAGTCACCCGCACTCTTCAGCCAGAACTCTATGTGGCTCATTAATCGCTGTTCTGGCCTGAGTCAGGTTTCCCACAGAGCTAACAGTCAAGTCCACCCTTCTCCAAAGCTGCCATCCTTGACCCACACCCACCTCCCAGTAAAGTAAGCACTTGGCTGAGGAGAAGGGACCTCAAGGTTCTATCACAGGCAGAGGAAGATACAAAAGTATCTTTGCTTCAACTTGTTTCAACTTGGATAGGAAAGATCCAGACAAGCTCCTCGGCACCTGCAGAATGGACCAAGCCCTCTCTTACTAACAGCACCCCTTATTAAGCATTTACCATGACCCAGCCAGCATTGTGCTAACACTTGATAAGCATCATCTCATTAGAGACCTATAAGAGTCCTGTGAGCTAAGAACTATTCTTACTGCCCTTTTACAGAAGGGGAAACCGAGGCACGGAGAGATTAAGTAATTTGCTCAAAGACACCCAGCAGAGCTGGAATTTATACCAGGCAATCAGACTCCACATTCTATTCTCAATCATTAGGCTCCACTGCCTTCTGAGGCTCTGTCTCAGGGTTACATCTCTCTCTACAGTCCTGGAGCGGCATTTCTCGAACTGAGTGCCTCAACTTCCCACAAGCTAATACTCAGTAAGGACAGAGGGACACGAAGAAACTTACACTTGCTCCCTTGGCAGTCCTACTGTGTGTCTGCTACCTTCCCAGGGGCCTGGGGACATAGCTTCACTCCTTGCTCTGGTCACAAACCAGAACCCACAATTCCAAGACTCTGGCCCTGTGGCCACGGTGCCCACGGTGACCCCATCCCTCAGCCCCGGCCATACCAAAGTTGTTGGTAGGGTAGCGTTTGCGGAGCCGCTCTGTGAGCCGGGACACCTTGCTGCGCAGCACCTCGTTCTTGCTCAGGAACCCGTTGTCCTGCAGAACCAGCTCATCCTCTGCTGGGCACGGGGCACCCTCGTCATCCTCCTGCGGGAACAGCTCCTTCCAGTCCTGCCCACCTCGCGGCGGGGCTCCGGGACCCACGTGCAGAGGCACCCAGCACAGCAGACCCCAGGAGGCATGGTGATGGCTGGCTCAGTCGCCCTCCCCTCTGCCCAGCCCCTGCCCGGCTCACCGAGGCTCCTACTTACCAGCACCACCAAGTGGGTCTCCTGCCTCCCGAGGTGCAGGGGAGAAGGAGAGAAAACAGAGAGATAGCAAGAAGAAGGAAGCTGCTGGGAGGGGGCCCCCAGGCAAAAGGAAACACAGAAGTGCCATTCTGAGTTCTGTCTGAGCACGTCCCAAAGGGTGACCCATTCACAGAGGCCCCCAGAGAAGGATCCCAGGACTGGGAGCAGCAGTATACTACTGTTTTTCAAATTGGGTGAAATTAAGTGGATTGTTATTTTAACAGAGCAGAAATTTATAATGTATTTTCAGAAAACTTGCTTCATTTAAGCTGTACATATTTTACAGACATAAGTGTGAATTAGACTAAGATATAAAATGTGTTCACTACTGTGGGTTATGAACAAAAACACTTGAAAGTCCTGGCTGTATATATCCTCCACCACCACCACCACCACCCCCACCAAGATGCACAGTCTGCAATCACATATTAACGTCTTGGAGAAATCTTTCAGTAGCTGAAAATTTAACTGCCTACGTGGATGGGACTAAAACGAGAGAGGTGAGCTAGGGCAAATCACAGGCCCAGGGGCAACTCACAAAACCCCATTTCTTATACCTCAATTTCCCACTTACAAAGGAACATAGAAATGACTTTCTGCTATACAGAAATACAATAGCACAGCTGTGACAATAAACAGTAACCACCATAAGGACTCAGTGACTGGGGACAAGGGGAGTGGGGGCAGTGGTGGGGACTAGGTGATTTTTCTAAAGGGGACAGTCACTCCTCAGCTACACTGACCACTGAAGACTCAGGGCTACCAGAGCTTCTGATTTTTCAGAGACACTGAAAATCCAGACTTTTCATTAAGATCTCCCCATTTGTAAATTTTTTAAGTCTTGCGTGCCAAATAAAACACTTCTGTGAACTACCAGTTTGAACCACTGTCTTAAAATGAGGAAGACTCGGGGCGCCTGGGTGGCTCAGTCGGTTTGGTGTCCAGCTTTGGCTCAGGTCATGATCTCACGGTTCGTGGGTTCAAGCCCCACATCAGGCCTGACAGCTTGGAGCCTGGAGCCTGCTTCGGATTTTGTGTCTCCCTCTTTCTCTGCCCCTTGCCTGCTCACACTCTGTCTCTGTCTCTCTCAAAAATAAAACATTTAAAAAAATTAAAATCAGGAAGACTCTTTGACCTATTACTTGACTTGCAACCACTTTCTCCAGCTTCCCCTTCCTGCCTCCAAGAGATATCTTTCTAATCTCATTCTGCATAAGGCCAGGCAGAGGCCCAGGGCAATGCCCTCCCTCGAATCTGCCTTCCCCACATCAAAGGCACCAAGCCCAGAGTCCCCAGTCTAGGTGGGAAGTGACACCCCCCCCCCCCAATGCAGAGTGTTTCCCAGAGGCTTCCCTGCCCTGGGCACCCTGAGAGATGTAGGTCAGCTACAGTATGAGTGGAAGTTCACAGGTACCCTTTCGTGCAGTATGTTCTAGCTCAGAACCAGTGCTGGCTGCTGATCTGGATAGAAGAGAACTGAAAAATCCTACATTTGGGACACAAAAAGCCAGCTGGCTCCCGGACCATCTGCCTGGTGGGTAGGGGGGGTAGGGAAGGACCACCCACCTCAATCGCATCTTTAAACTCCTCATCAGGCTCAGCCTCCTCGGCCTCCTCCACACTTCCGGGTGTGAGGTCCTGGGAAAAGAGAGGATTACAGAAGGAGAGGGACGCAGCCCTGCCCACTTAGGCAGAGGCCACCAGCAGCAGAGCCAGCACCCAGGTTCCCCAGAACATCTGTCCCTGCCCGGAAGAGGTGGCACACCTGCAAGAAAGAAGTCATGAGAAGGAGTGCACCCTCTGACCTCCAAGGACAGGGGGATGGGCCCAACACCACAGGTGGCCCTACGGTGGCTGCAGAGCACAGTGACCGACAGCATGGGTTCTAGAACCACAGGGCCTGGTCTGAGTCCTGGCCGCACCATGTGCAGGCAACTACTCTGTGCCCCGGCCACCTCCTCTGCAGAAAAGGATCCTCTCATTCTCAGAGACAACCTACACCTCCAAGGGTTGACACCTACAGCAGGGTAAGCAGTCAACAAAGCGCCCAGTTGCTACTACGGTTACTATTATTATTATTAAACACTTCAGAGGAAATGAGGCCGGGGAAGCAGCGGGAACCAGAACAAGGCCAGGAGCTGTGCAGTATAAATAAGCTGGGAATGGGAAGGCCCCACAACCTGCGCACAGCAGGCTCTGCCCTGACAGTGGGGGGTGCTCACCTCCGTGGGTGTGGGCACAGGCGTGCAGTCCGGCAGGGCACACTTTCCCCCAGCATCTGGCAGCGGGGGGCTCTCAAAGACACTGTCTTCCTGCTTGGGGTTCATCCGCCGCTGCAGACATGCCCTGTACTCAGATACCACTACTCAGGGCAAGAACGGGGGGGAGGCAGAAACAGGATGGAATGAGCAGTGCCCTGGGGGACCCCCTTCTGCAGGTGGCTGGCCTGTTCCACCAGCGGCCCACTCTCCACAGCAAGAAAGTCCCCTTCCTAACTCTGAACAAGTCACCCAACCTAAGCTTCGTAAACAAAACAGAGATACTACCACCCACCCCATGTGATTGCAACACAGAGATTAAATGTAGTAAGTGCTTGACAAATTACAGCTTCTGTAATTAATTACTCAACCACAGGGAGGAGGAAAAATACAGCAATCACCCAAACATATGCATAGGCCCAGACTTCTGTGACTGAGGGCCTCTCCAGACTGCCTGACTGCTTTAGAAGCAAGACAGCCGACAAGAACTCTGGGACCACAGAGTACTGGCAGCATCTCAGGAGGCGGATGGCAGCACTAGGAAAACATCCCTCCCTCACCTCCTAGAAGCCACCACATCATGTCAACAGGGATTCACCTGCTTTGGGAAGGGAGAGGGACCCTACAGCAGCAGCTTTGCCTGTTTCCCTGTATCCCACCTGACATCTGAGAGATGCACATCCCGGGGACCCTCTGAGAAACTACCCTGGCATGGTGCTGCCCCCTTGTGGATGGCACAGCAAACAGACGGTTAGCTGTAGAGACTTGGTAAACGGGGGAAGCCTAAGCTAGCCCTCAGAGCCTGGGCCCCAACTCTGTCAAGCTGTCCAGGGCTTACCTCGGAAGAACTCCACATTCCCCAGAAAGAGCGTGCTGTTTAAAAGGGCAAGGACCCAGCACAGGGGCAGCAGGTACAGCATGCAAACTGTGCCCAGAAGAGCCCCATAGAACCTGCATGGACAGAGAGGAACCACAGGGTCAGAAATTCTCAAGATCAGAAGGAAACCAATTTGGAGCACACCCACATGGCAATAGGCACGCTTAATAATAAACCAACGAGATCTGCCCGTCAAACAAGTGGGTGAGAGATTACACGGAGGGACATGTTTCTGCTACTATGATTATTTGTACCACCCCCGAAAGTGTCTAAACAAAAGCAGTACATTCCAGCTCACAGGTTTATGTGCAGGTTTACACACAAGAGTCTCAGAGGCTCTCTGCCCCTGAGCTAGGCGAGCAGGGACTCCAGCGGCAAATCCCAGCAGAACAGCAGTGGGGGGAACGAGGGCCACTCACTGCGAGGACGCGGCAGGGTTCTCCCAGTGCAGCACGCGGTAGGCAGCTTCACAGGTACGGCACAGGCGGCTCAGGAAGGCCTCCAGCTGGATCAGGCTGCGGGCACACAGGGCTTCTGTGAGCCGCGCGCCCCGGGGCTGGCCGAAGCTCAGGGCCACAGAGCCCAGGACTTCACAGAGACGGCTAGCTAGGCACAGCTGGTCTCTTCAAACCCACGAGAGGGGCCAGAGAGCTCAGGAGAAACTGCATATATTTCAGTCCCCTTTTCAGGATCCCTCCTGAGGTGTGAACAGGACACAGGTTCCTGCCTGGGTCTCTTCCAGGCTGTTGATGTTGGGCTACTTGACGTTCCCAGGGCTGAAGTTTCCTCACTCATAAAATGAGGAGCAGGGTACCCACCTCCCAACACACTGCAGCTACGGGATAAATGGCAGGACGGATATCAGTGTGTCTCCACCTGGGCTGTGAGGCAGACTCACTTGGGAGGGTTTTTTTAATGGCTGCACCCCCAGAAGCAATGAACGCACGCTGCACCCAGATCTTGGTTTCTGAAGGGCTCTGGGGAGAAATGGCTGATTCTAGAGTGGGGGCAGCACAAGCGTGAGATAAATCTGAACATCACATGTACTCAAAAATAATGGGGACATATTGAAAGGACACAAGAGCCATTTCAAAAGCGCTCCTACTGCCAAACCTAGGACAGTCTGAGATCAAAATAATGACAGTAATGGATTATAACCCATTAAATAAAACTAAGAATCTTGAGTTCGTATTGGTAAAAGGAAGAGCTCTTTCTTACAGCGGAATACCAGCTAACAATGACAATTAGAAAATCACCTTTGTAACTATCACAGTAATAAACTGATCAAGGCAAGACCCAGCAATGGCCGCCGTCTGATAGAGAAACCTTAACCAACTGATCAAAGTTAGTATCTCCCATAACAAGACAGACTGACATCACGTACCTCCTGACAGGATACACTGACAACAACACACACACTGTTTGTGGCATTCCTGCCGAAAATGTATAACCTTAATCTAATTACAAAGAAACAAACACACCCCAATTAAGGGATATTCTACAAAATAATAATCTTGTTTTTACTTAAAAACGTCAAGGTGTGGGGTGCCTGGGTGGCTCAGTCGGTTGAGCATCCAACTTCATTCAGCTCAGGTCATGATCTCACCGTTCGTGGGTTCGGGCTCTGTGCTGACAGCTCAGAGCCTGGAGCCTGCTTCCGATTCTGTGTCTCCCTCTCTCTCTGCTCCTCTCCCACTCACACTCTGTCTCTCTCTCTCTCGAAAATAAACAAACATAAAAAAAATATACCAGGGTGCCTGGGTGGCTCAGTCAGTTAAGCATCTGACTTCAGCTCAGGTCATAATCTCACGGTTCATGGGTTCAAGCCCCGCATCAGCCTCCGTGCTGACAGCTCGGAGCCTGGAGCCAGCTTCGGATTCTGTGTCTCCCTCCGTCTTTGCCCCTCCCCCACTTGAGCTCTCTCTCTCTCTCAAAAAGGAATAAATGTCAAAAAAGTTTTCTTTTCATTTAAAAATGTCACGGTTATAGGGCACCTGAGTGGCTCAACTGGCCAAGGTCTGACTCTTGATTTCAGCTCAGGTCATGATCTCACAGTTTGTGAGTACGAGCCCTACATTGGGCTCTGCACTCAATGTGGAGCCTGCTTGGGATTCTCTCTCTCTCTCCTGCTCTCTCTCTCTCAAAAATAAACAAACTTAAAAATTAAAAAAAAAAAAAAAAAAAGTCAAGGTCATGAGAAACAAAGACTAAGGAACTACTCCAGGATACAGGAGACTAAGAAGACATAAAAACTAAATGTAATGTATGACTCAGGACTGGATCCTGGATCAGGGTAAATATTCATATAAAAGATCTTATTAGCACAACTGGTAAAATCTGATTATGAACTGTGTATTAGATAATTGCACTAATGCTGTTAGCCATGTAAAATTTCCTAATTTTGATTATAGGATTATGGATATCTAAGAGAATGTCTTTGCTCTTAGGAAAGAAGCATTTGGGGTAAACAGGCATGATGTTTGCAACTTACTTTCAAATGGTTCAGGAAGAAAAAAAATAATGTGCAAGGATATAGCAACAGATGAAGCCAATGTCGCAAACTGTTAATAATTGTTTTATCTGGGTAAAGGGCATAGGGGAGTTCTTTGTATTATTCTTGCAACTCCCATTTAAGTTTAAAGTCATTTCAAAATAAAAAGGTTTTTTGTTGTTGTTTTTTTTTTTTTTTTTTTTTTTTTTTTTAAAAAACACAGATACCCAGACCCACTCCAGATAACTGACTCAGGCCAGGCCCAGGCTCTGTCTGTTTGTAACTCTTGTCTGCAGCTTTGCAGATGCTATGGTTACTGTTATTCACCAGTCGTAAGGTGCTTCTTCAGAAGTACCAGCTCTGTCACATTTAGGAAGCCTCTCAACAGCACAGTGATGGTGACTGGTATTTACTGAACACTTCCTGGGTACCAGACACTCATTTACTCTCCACACCCACCTATGAGGTAAGTCTATTACTATCCCATTTAACGGATGAAGAACCCGAGGCACAGGGAGGCTGGGCAGCTTGCCCGACGTCACACAGCAAGTAAAGGGAAGAGCTGGCATTTGAACCCTGGCTCCTATGCGCACATGCTTAGTCAAGACCCTAAATTGGGTCTCTGGTGGAAAGAACACAAACTGTTGTGAAATCAGCTAGATCTGGATTCTCGTCCCACCATGGTCCCCTTTTAGCTGTGTGCGCCTCTTTCCTCAACCATAAATGGAAGATAATAATAGCAGCTACCTCCCAGAACTGGTGGAAAGACAAAAGGAAATAACATCTGTGGTTTGCCTAACACAATGTCCGGCACAGAGCAAGTACTCAGTGCGGCGGTCATGACTGCCTCCCACCTCCCCGGCCCCTTTCATACTCACAAGCTCTTCACCTCAGCCACAGCCTCGGGGCGAGACAGGCGAACTCTCTGGAGGTCCTCCTGCCTCACGCTGTGATACTTCCTCCGCATCAACTCAGACTCAGGCAGCCGTGCCCGGCAGACCTCCTGAAGGTAGCCCAGAAGGGCGGGCACTGAAATCATCAGGGCACCCACCGAGTACCACGCACCTATGGGATCGACAATACTGCAGGTGAACGGGTAGCGAGGACCGGCAGCCTCTGCCCACCAGATGCCCACGTGTTAGCTCCCTCACCTCCTCCAGGGCTCCGTCCAGAAGGCCTTCCCTGATCACCTCGCATGACACAGTATCTGGCCTGCTCCCTCTCCAGCCCTTTAACTCAGCTTTAGTCTTCCTAGTAGAATTCCTATCGCCCTCCAATAGGATTCCTGTAGCCACACAACTGACGATATGTATAGTTGTCTCCTTCACAATATAGGCTCTTGAGGGCTGGGACTTCATTTGCTTGGTCACTGTAGCCCCAGACCCATTTTTTTTTTTTTAATATTAAAAAACTCATGCTAGCACACAGTAGGTGGCTCATGCCTGGAGTCTGGCCGCTGGAGCACCCCGTGACTGACGTGCTGACCTCTGGGCCACTGGGACAGATTAGAAGTCTTTCTTTTGGCTTTTGGAATACCACAGACCAGACCACTGTGGACTAAGAAAAGGGAATGCTGAGAGAAAATCCAAAGAAGAAACTTGGTCCATGCAGTACGGTACCCCCAAAGCAAGCTAACAGAGCACTGAGCACAGAGTAAATGCTTGTTAAGTATCTGTCATATGATTTACTTTGGAAATATGTTAAGAAAAATCTTAACAGCCTGAGAAGGATATCTGAGTTTAGAACAGGCAAAGAGTCCTACTAAGAAACAAAAAACGAGGTCTTCTGTGAACTGGGTTTATTTTCAACCCATCAAATCCATATCTCCATAGGAAACAAAGGAGAAACTTGAGAAATGCAAGTTCGAAAGAAGAGTGAAAATGTGAATAAAGGTCCCAGCTCCTCAGAACATTCTGTCCCAGGCCCTTCACACATTCACCCTAGGGATTCAGCTTTTTCTGCAGCCATCTGCCAGTTCCAAACAGGAAAACGGCTGGGTCCTGGTATATCTCGTCACAAAAGGTCCCCAGGAGACATCACTACCCAAGACCCCTAGAGCCACCCACCTGTCCACCCGTCTCCCTCAAAGGCTCCACACCACAGACCCCTCATTGCTGGTGACTTCCCAGCAGCCCCCCTCCAGGCTCACTTGCTGAGCCAGAGAAAATCCAGAGATATGGCAAAAATCTCTACAAAAATCTATTCACCTTCCTGGTACGCTGACCCCATGTCATGCCCCAGTGACCCCAGAATCAGCTTGAAAGTCAAAATGGAAAAAGGTCAATCCGCCAGCATTCAGTCAAGAAGGAAACAAAAATAATAATAATAGCTATCATACATCGGCTGCTTACTCTGTGTCAGACACTGTGCTAAACGTTATACATAGACTGTCTCACTCCGCACAACCACCCTCGGAGGAAAGCACCCTCCTGTTAGAGATGAGGAAAATTAGGCCTTAACAAACAGATTCAAGAACTTGCCCAAAGTCATCCAAACCACCCAGCCAGGATTCTAGCCCAGAGCGTCTCTCCAGAGCCAGTTTTCTGACATCAAGCAGACATGAAAGGAAGCCACCTCCAGGGCAAGACAGGCAGCCACTTCTTGAAATTCTTTCCCACATTCATTCACAAAAACCCCCTGGCCCCTGGAAGCAATTCTTACCTTCATTCAAAGTGAGGAACAAGATGTTGAGGCCCAGGCAGGTCAGCAAGGAACACAAAGGTGTCTGCCACCTACAACACAAGAAAGGCCTGGTCACCAAAGACGGCCACTCCTCCAGTGGGAAGGGGAGATGGCTACCACGGGTGGGTCATCAAAACCAGGAGCAAGAGGAGGGGGCCTGGAGCTCACAGTGTCAAGGAGAAATGAAAAGTGGGTCCCTCATGTGGACAGGCGCCTGGGGGAGGAGTTAAGGTCACACATTAGGCCGTGCGATGAGAAAAGGTATCCTGTCAGAACTAGAATACCTATGGAACTTTCTCCCAGAAGAAGAATTTATAAAATATCCATTGAGAGACCCAGTTAATACTGTTTAACCTGTGTTTTATAAGGTTCTGGTCCCTTTAAGAGATGACAATGACAAACTTTCTTCTTTAAAATTTTCCCTTAGAAAAATACATGAACCATATATTCACTGTGAGAGGACAAAACATGAAGGATTTCTGTGACCCCAGTTGTGACTTTCTTATTTCTCAAATTTTGTGAATTTATTTTAACATACGTTAATTCAAAAGGAGAAAAAATAGGGGTGTGCCTGGGTGGCTCAGTTAGTTAAGGGTCCAACTCTTGATTTCGACCCAAGTCATGATCTCACGGCCGTGAGACGGAGCGCTGGGTCAGGCTCCACACTGGACACTGAGCCTGCTTAAGATTCTCTCTCTCCCTGTGCCTCCCTCTGGCTGGCACGAGAGTGCGTGCTTGCCCTCTCTCAAAAAATAAAAATAAGTCAGGGCGTCCGGGTGGCTCAGTCGATGAAGTGTCTGACTCTTGGTTTCAGTCAGGTCATGATCTCATTGTCATGAGCTCCCTGCTGGGCATGGCACCTACTTAAGATTCCCTCTCCCCCTCTGCGCCTCCCCGACTCGAGTGAGATCGCATGCTCTCCCTCTCTCGAGACATAATAATAAAAAATAAATAAATAAGGAGAAAGAATGATGTTTTGTTTTAATCTATCAAAACCGAACTTGAAACCAGCACACAGCATCCTTTCAGCAGCCACGCCCTAAGTGAACCGGCAGCGCTGGGGGCCCACGCAGGCCCAGCCCACCACCACCACCAAAGAGCAGTGCACAAGCCCCCAAAGAGGAAAGAAAGAAGACCAGAGGCTCGAGCTGACAAAGACCAGCAAAGGCTGCTGGCTCCGCCCCTCATAAAGGACATTTAACAGGGAAAAAGGAGCAGAGATGTGGCAGTGAAGCCCGACACCCATATTCGAAAGAGCCAGTATAGCATTTCTAAGGTCAGCCATCAGAGGAAGAGTCAAAGAAAAATAAACAGGTAAGTTGCTGGTAAGCAACATATTCAGAACTCCAGTGTATTTTCTTTCGCTGTGATTGAGGTATTTCAGTTGCTAAATGAGATTCATTAACTTATGTGCTGTTTTTACTTTGAGTAAGGGAATAAAATGACCTTTCTCGACCTTTCTCTAAAAGTTCAGCATACTCCCTCTATACCATCCTAATTAGGCCTCAGAACCATCCAGCGGCAGGTACCAGCGTAAAAGCAAATTAAAAATCAGGTCTAAGGCCGATCTCATTTCAGAAATAAAAACATCATACACTCACTAAAGTCACTTTCACTGTAAAGCCTCTCCCATTCTGTCTCATATCTTCACTGACACTTTGGTCATGGAGACCCACCCACTAGAGTAGCCGATCCCAGAAGAGGAGTCTTTTAAAAATCTAACGCAGCTCTAGGCTTCAGACGTAACAGACAAAGCTCAAGATTAGGTCCTTCTTGAAAGTCAAATCCTCTTTACTAAGAAAAGAACAATCAAAACCACAAATTAATCTGACAGCCATTTTCACAGACCAGTGCTCTGTCTTCCCCTGGCACAGAAGACAAGCTCCTGGGGGCTTTTTAGACCACATGCTGCTCCCCTCCCCCCCATCCAGCTTTAATCAATCCCATCACATCCTCAGATTTCTAATTTCATAAAATGGAAAAACCCTAACACGAGGTCCAAGAAGCACTAAGAGACCAGTGGTAGAAAAGGAGAAGGACAGGATATAGTTACTTTTGCACTTTGCCACAAAAGGGTAAAACACATACACACACACACACGCATGCTTGCATGTGTGCACAGAAAACACCAGGGCCCACCCCCTGCCCTAAGGAAGACTAAAATTCATTTCAGCTGGACAATCGTGGTGGGATTATAAAACAAGCCCCTAGTCCATTCTCCCCTATCTCTCGTGACAAGAGTACAGCGATCTAATAGAGAACATTCCTCTGGAACACAAACTAGCTCATCTCTAGGGTTAATGCCATAAATTAAGGGGGTTCTGGGGTGAACAAGAAAAATTTAGGGGGCCTTGTTCAGAGAGTTAAAAACAAACCTTGCAGGGTGCCTGGGTGGCACAGTCAGTTAACTATCTGACATTTGGTTCTGGCACAGGTCATGACTGCAGGGTTGTGAGAGCGAGCCCCACATCAGACTCTGCTGAGCGTGGAGCCTGCTTGGCATTCTCTCTCTCTCTCTCTCTCTCTCTCTCTCTCTCTCTCTCTCTCTCTCTCTCTCCCTCTCTTTCCCTCTGCCCCCTCCCCCAACAAGTATGTTCTCTTGCTCTCTCTCTAAAATTAAAAAAACAAACCTCTCCCACTACTTCCAGATTGAGGTAAGAATGAATACTCAACGGCACTCTTAGAGATTAACCCAACTGCACTAACCCTGCCTCCTACCTGTCTCTCTCAGGCATCTTAGAGGGTTGGAGATCTGTATGAGAATCTGATGAAAATTAGAAGCTTCTTCCTTAGAAATACACATATGTGCACAAAGACATATATATAGTTTCAAGAGATTCAGTGACCCCGTAAAGTCCCACTCAGGCCCCAGGTTATGAACATCCGCTGTGTAGGACAACCAGATTTTATGTGGCTCCCAATATTAGCCATACATAACCTTTGGGGTTTCACTTGAATCTGATCCAGCCTTTAAATCTGACTTCCAATTTGCACCATGAGGAAGCAACCAGACAAATCTAAGTAGGAAATTCTCCAGAACAGTCAGCTCAGTCTCCAGCAAGTCAGTATCATGAAAAAGAAACCATTTTAGATTGAAAGAGACTTAAGGGACACAATAACCACATAGAATGCACAGTCCTGGACTGGAATCTGATTTGGCCAAAACATGACATTCCTGCAACAACTGAGGAAATCTGAACGTGAACTGAATATAAAATGATATCAGGGAATTATTGTTAACTTTGTTAGGTGTGGTGTTGCTTTTTCTTATTAAAAAAAAAAAAAAAATGTCCGAAGGCACCTGGGTGGCTCAGTGGGTTGAGCATCCAACTTCGGCTCAGGTCATGATCTCACAGTTCATGAGTTCGAGCCCCACAATGGGCTCTATGCTGACAGCTCAGAGCCTGGAGCGTGCTTCAGATTCTGTGTCTCCCTCTCTCTGCCTCTTTTCAGTTCGCACTCTCTCTCTCTCA
This sequence comes from Felis catus, assembly GCF_018350175.1. Taxonomy (NCBI): domain Eukaryota; kingdom Metazoa; phylum Chordata; class Mammalia; order Carnivora; family Felidae; genus Felis; species Felis catus. Next base: position 56,724,003 of record NC_058378.1, on the reverse strand, counting down.
AAAATACATAAACGTTAAAAAAGATTTTTTTTAATGTCCAGGGGGCACCGGGGTGGCTCAGTCAGATGAGCATCTGACATCAGCTCAGGACATGATCTTGCGGTTTGTGGGTTGGAGCCCCCATGTCAGGCTCACTGCGGTAAGCACCGCTGATCCTCTGTCTCCCTCCCCCTGGGCCCCTCCCTCGCTTGCACTCTCGCTCTGAAAAATAAATAAAACATTTTTTTTAAATGTCCTTATTACTTAGAAATAAACTGACATATTTATGAAGTGAAATAGTACATATCTGTAATTAAAATTCTTTAAGGTAAGAAAGTGAGTTGAAAAGGGAAAAAATAAAATTATAGAGAATGAAAATCAAAGCAAAATAAGAACAAAAAATTTTGAGATCCATAATCCCAAAAGATTATTGAAAAAAAAGGTTAGTGAAAACGGTACCTGCTAATTCATAGGTATTTACATTTAACTTCTGTTCAAAATTATATTCTAATTCTAATATTAATTATGCTGATACTGAGAAAGGAAAAAAAAAAAAACCCGCTTTAAAGATTTAGAAGGCCCGATGTTCAAGGCTAGTTAGCAGTCCTGAGGTATGATCTTACTGAACCACAAAGAAACTCTGGTGAAGGCCATATGGTTTCCAGGGCCTGCCTCTCCAGGGGTGGGCCTGGAATAAGCCCGTGGAACCAATGGACCTCCCAGAACTGCTCTTCACTAGGGCAGAAAGGACAGCCCGGCCACTGCCTAAATGGCTAGCACAACTATGGAGCAGGAAAGCAGAAGGCCCAGATGGTCAGAGTAATCAGAGCAACTCTACAAAGTCTATTACCTGAGCAAGTATCGGACACCGTCACCTGCATCCTTTAGGGGTTCCAGGTAGATCTCCAGCCTCTTGTAGGACAGAACCAAGTTGAAAAGATCAAACGCCGGGGACTTGGTAGGGGCAGGTGGAGACTCCAGGGGAGCCTCAGGCATCACGCTGGGGCTTACCTCTGGCCCACTCCCCTCACGCTCTGATGTCTGCATCCTGTAACCATAATAATTCCTGACATTTGCATTGCACTTCCAATCCCAACACACTATCTCATGTGGTGCATGAGGTTTATTACAGAATAAACCTGTAAAGTAGCAAGGGTTACAGATGGAATACCCGTTTCACAGAGAGGAAACACCATTCAGCAGGGTGAACCGAATTACCCAGATATAAAACCCGGCTCATCTGACTCTCCATCTAATGTCTTTTCCCCACAGATCCATCAAGAGTATAAACCATAAAGACCAAGAACACATGGTTGCTGGGAAGAGGCAGTCTGTTGTCTAAAAAGAAATGATGACCTGGAATATTTTTCACCCACTCTTTACCTGGTTAATTCCTACTCATACTTCAGGTATTGGCTGAAACATTGCAACACCGTCAGTCTGGAATGGGCGCCCATCCCCAATGATCCTAAAGGATCATGAACTTGCCCTAACAGTATTTATCACACCAAAGTAAAACTCCCTGCTTTCTTGCCGGTCTACACTTCTTAACTTTGGTAGGAGTTCCACCAAGTCAAAAACTATGTCTTCCATTTACCACTACTTCTGCACATAGTGGACGGTTAATTTATGATCAGTGAATTAGTGAATGAACTGAATGAGTGGATGAACTGCCCATCCTCCAGGACCCCAGTGCTTTCTCCTGCCCTGTCACATCTTCTAACCCTTTCTTCTCCCTTCTGTTCCCAACCACTTCCTGTACCATTCCTGCCCATTACCCTCCCTTTTCCCTTGAACCCGGAGAGGCATTCACCTCCTTCCATAAGGCCCCGTTCCCATCTCCCCTCTCCGATGGGGAGAACCGCAGGAACCCTCACCCTCTTTCCTAATTTCAAAGTCCTACCCCAAATGCTAAGCAGAAAACAAGTGATCAAAACCTCGGAGCACAGCAACATAAGCCAGTCCCACGCAGGGGACTGCGACCTGAAGGGGGTGGGGATGTGACAAAGAGGACACTGGGAGCCCGAGATATCCGCGGAAGGAGATCGGATAAAAGGACCCGGGGTGGGCGCGGTAAGAGCCCGTGTGGGCGGGGAGCCGGTCAGCGCAGGCAGAGGCCTGGACTACCACCACCGCAGCCCAGGGAATCTGATGGGGCCTTTCGGCCCAGACCAGGGAAGGCCACGCCCAAAGCCGCTGGGCCGCAGGGGACGGCCCCTGCGGCGTCCAGGAGCCCAACTCCGTGCCCTTGGCAGAGACAAGGGGATGGGGAGGGGGTGGCACCTCACCTGCCCGGTCGCTGGGTTGGTAGAGGAGGGGCGGGGACGGCCAGGGAGCACTGGAAGGGCCACTGGGCCCAGGAGCGTTTCCTCAGGCCCGCCCCACCCCGACGACAAGCCTCTTCCAAGGGCCTCAGAAGTCGCAAATCGGAGAGCCTCCTCCGCCTACCCCGCCGCCGCCGCTTCCGGGACGCGAATTGCTCAGCGGCGGCGTGCCCGTGACGTCATCGCGCCCGCCCCGCCTCCTGCGTTTAGCTCCGCCCACTCCAGCACAGGTGAGCGCCCACCTCAGGCCTGTGCCTGCGCGCCTTTCCTCACTCAGCCTCGCCCACGCTCAGCTGGGTCCCTGAGTGATCAGGATTCGCAAAATACCGCAGATCGGTGGGAGCACGTGCTTCAGGGTCACGCATCTTGCCACTCTGGTACAAATCGAACCGATTCGTATAAGCAGGAGTCAAATGTCTGTACCCCTTCCTTGATTGCCCCAACTGGAAACTATCACTTTCCCTTCCAAACAGCTAGAATGTGAACAGATTCGAAATCACCGCCCGGACCAAGCTATATTCAGAAATCCTTTCCCTTCTCAGAGGAGGCTTTGTGTCTAGGTCAGGCTTGTCGGCTGCACTCTGCCTCTGCTCCTTTAGGGTGAGTCCAGGGGAAGTATAGAAAGATTTTTTTTTCTTTAATATCTTAACTACCTGAAATTTCACCATCAGTAATTTACTCCGAAGGTAAATTTTAGTGTCTTTGCAGCTCCTCCTTGAGTGGGCCTGGATCACTGGTCTCACACTGGCTGTGGCTAGTAGTCTAATTGGTTCTCTCTTCTGGCAGCTCTGCAATTGAGAGATATTATTTAAGAACTAGGCATTATTCTGGGGGAACACTGGAGGATACAAGAAGGCTCTGAAGGCCAGAAAGGGACAACAGTCATGGCCAATATCGATGAACAAAGACTTCCCTTGGTAATTAGAGACTGGTCAGCTGGATTCTGCTTTTGGGAATCTACCTCTGAATTTAGTAGAATGAAGTTCTCCCAGTTCCTTGTTTCCCTTCTCCAACATTCTGAGTCTTCATTCTTTGCTCCAAATCCTAGTGCCACTGATAAGTGAAAGAGACTGAAGGAGAACAAACTAGTAAAAGAAGATAAGTAATAACTTGACATTTTCCAGATGTTAGTCTTTGCATCTCTAAGCGACAGTGTGTATGACCCACATGATTGATTCATAAACCTCACTGTGGCCCTTGGAGAAATTCTAGTGGGAAATGCTGGGTAGAACAAGCTGGAAAATAGGAGTGGGGAGAGAAGAGAATGTCTAAGCAGCTTACGTCCACCAGATGGCTCCCTCACCCACTCTTACATAAACCTTGGGGTTTCAGGGCTGCCTTTGAATTTGGGAGTTTCTGTCTGTGGCCTTTCCTGCCACCATTTCCACCGCACGCCAGATTTTGTCATGCTTTGAGCGTTACTCGTTATTTCATTCTGTGTAACAAATTATTTCAAAACTTACTGGTTTAAAACAATAATAAATATATATTTTCTCACACTGGTGTTTGGCTTTTGGGTGATTTTGGTCAGGAAATGGAGAGTGGCTTCGTGGGTGGTTTTGGCTCCAGCTTTCGTGAGACTGCAGTCAGATGTTGGACAGGGCTGGTATCATCTGAAGGCTTGATGAGGCTGGGGGACTGGCTTCCACAGTGGCTTCCTTGCACTGCTGACAAGTTGATGCTGGCATTCTTATGCTGATAGGCTGGGAAGAGGTTTCAGTTCCCCACGCTTGGCACTCTCCAGAAGGCCTCTTGAGCGTCCTCTTGGCGTGGTGGCTGACTTCCTCCAGAGCAAGAGATCCAAGAGGGAGCCACAAGATCTATGATATATCCTCAGAAGGACACATGGTCATTTTCACAACATCCTACTGGTTTTACAGGTCAGAACTATTCAATGTCCCAATGTATAATGGGAGGCTTATACAAGAGCATGACTGCCCGGAGGTAGTCATTGGGGCCATCCTGGAGGCCATATTGGAGGCTAGCTGCTGCTATGTGCTGCTCTGTGGGCTTAGAATATCCTTCCTCCTCCACCTGACCTCCTCCTGCAGACCTTTGAACATCCAGCTTGAATGTCAAGTCCTTTGTGAAGCTTTCCCCAAATAATTTCTCATTTCCTCCTCTGTGTTTATACAGAACTCTGATCCATCCCTATTAAGCACCTATCACTTTGCATTTCAACCTGTGTCTATAATCTGCCCCCCCCCCCTTTGTTCGGGAGAGCAGAGAAACTGAAACTTAAAATCCTGGCAGCCCCAGTTTCTGCCAAGTATAGAGCTTTGGCACAGTAAGTATTCAATGTATGCTTATTTTTAAATAAATGAATAAAACAGAGAAAATAACAAGTGTTGGTGAGGATGTGGAGAAACTGGACCCTTTGTGCACCATTGTTGGGAATGTAAATAGTGCAGCCTCTATGGGAAACGACATGTCATATCCTCAAAAAATTAAATGATCCAGCAATGCCACTTCTGAGTATATACCCAGGAGAACTGAAAGTAGGATCTCGAAGAGATACTTATGCGCCCATGTTTATAGCAGCGTTATTCACAATAACCAGGAATGTAGAAGTAACCCAAGTGTCCATTAATGAATGCACAGATAAAATATGCAAGGGTAAACAAATATATATATATATATATATATATATATATATATACACACAATAAACGATTATTCAGCATTGAAAAAGTAGGAAAATTCTGACACATGCTACAACATGAATGAACCTTGAGGACATGAATGCTAAGTGAAATAAGCCAGCCACAAAACAACAAGTTTGTACAATTCCACTTACACAATGTCCCTAAAGTAGTCAAATTCATAGAGACAGAAAGTAGAATACAAATGCCAGGGGCTGGAGGGAGGGGAGAGTGGGGTGTTATTGTTTAATGGAAATCGACTGTCAATTTTGCAAGATGAGAAGCATTTGGAGATGGCTGCACAAACAATGTGAACATACTTTAATACTGCTGAACTGAACACTTAAAATATGGTTAAGATGGTACATTTTATATGTATCTGGCCACAATTAAAATTCCTTAATATTTATTTATTTATTTATTTATTTATTTATTTTGAGAGAGACGGTGTGCAAACAGGGTAGGGACAGAGAGAAGGAGATAGAGAATCCCAGGCAGGGCCCACACGCTCAGCCTGACATGAGGCTTGATCCCACGCCCGGTGAGATCATGACCTGAGCCAAAATCAAAAGTCGGACACTTAACGGACTGAGCCAGCCAGGCCCCCACAATTAAAAATCTTTAAATGAAAGATTGATGTGTAAACAAAGTGGAATATATCCATTCAATGAAATATTAAATCAGCTGCAAAAAGAAATGAAGTATTCGTATGAGCTACAACAAGGATGTACTTTGAAAACGGTATGCTGCATGAAAGAAACTGACACAAAGGCCACGTGTTGTATGAATCTATTTACATGAAATGTTCACAACAGACAAACCTATGGAGACAGAAAGTATATTAGCGGTTGCCAGGCACTGGGGGCGAGAGGGAGGGGCAGGAACTGGGAGTGACTTCTAACAGTTACAGGGTTTCTTCTTGGAATGATGGAAATGTTCTAGAATTGGATAGTGGTGATGGTTGCACAACGTTGTGAGTATACTAAAACCCCTGAATTGTACACTTTAAAAATGAGACTTTTTATGTTATGTTGTGTGAAATCTTGTGTTATATGAATTATATTTCAATTAAAAAGTGAGTGAAATGAAATACTTGACTGGTATGTATTTTTAGGTTGTCTTTAATATTTGCATTTTCTCTAGTATTTACACTTAATATTTGAGTATAGTTTTTGATTAATAGCTCATCGCCATTGCTCTGAAAAGAGTTCAATAAATACATCTTTATGTTCTTGTACCTGGGAAAGAAGTACCCATGAGTAATGAGTTTTCCAGCTGTGAGACAGTGAGTTGTCAGACAAACACAGCAAGGAAATGAATGTCTGCAGTTACATTCTTACTCAATAGCTCTTGGCAGCCATGAAAACAGCCATTCATCAAACACAAGCAAAAAAAAAGCTTCACAGAGCAAAGCAGTGAAAAACCTCAGCAATAAAACTTTGTGGCCTCCTGTGAAGGAGACAGTTAACTGTCCACTAAAAAGTCTCTTTCGCCACTTCATGGTATAGAGTTGCAGCTGGGCAGCCGAGGCCCAGCCAGAAACTACATTTCCCAGGCCCCCTGCTGCATATAGATTGGGTCACGTGACTCACCAAAGGCTGTGAATGGAAGCATTGAGTGTCACTTCTAGACCAAGGCATTTAAAAGTCAGAAACCTAGGGGCACCTGGGTGGCGCAGTCGGTTAAGCGTCCGACTTCAGCCAGGTCACGATCTCGCAGTCCGTGGGTTCGAGCCCCGCGTCGGGCTCTGGGCTGATGGCTCAGAGCCTGGAGCCCGTTTCCGATTCTGTGTCTCCCTCTCTCTCTGCCCCTCCCCCGTTCATGCTCTGTCTCTCTCTCTGTCCCAAAAATAAATAAACGTTGAAAAAAAAAAAAAAAGTCAGAAACCTACTCCTTCCTCTCTTCTCCCAAACGCCAGCTCAACGCAGAGGGAATGGGCAGGCCACATAGTGGAAGGAGCCTGAGTCCTGAATCATCACAGTGGGAAGGCTCCCACTGACCTGGGATACCCACAATGGACAGTTAGGTGAGGAATAGATTTGTACGTGAATAACAAAGAGATTTTTATTAAATTAAGCTACTGAATTGTTGGGAGATATTTATTACAGCCGTTAAACATCAATATTCATTTATTCCACTGAATGGCTATTTATTATGTGCCTTTCATGGGGAATATAGAAATGAATAGCCTGGAATTCTTCCCTCAAAAAATTCTAATTCTACAGTCACCTGGCTGGCTCAATTCGTAGAGCACACAACTCTTGATCTCAAGGTTGTAAGTTCAAGCCCCATATTAGCCGTAGACATTACTTTAAAGAAAAAAAGTTCTAATTACAAATTGGAGAATTAGATGGGAGACTACTTGAGTAAATATGCTACCAATGGACTGCAGTAGGTAACCCACCAAAAACCCTGAATAGACCATTAACCATTACAGAAATTGAAAGAATTAACAAGGGCACCTGGGTGGCTCAGTTGGTTCAGCGCCCAACTTGGGCTCAGGTCCTGATCTCACGGTTTGTGGGTTCGAGCCCCACATCGGGCTCTGTGCTGACAGTTCAGAGCCTGGAGCCTGCCTTGGATTCTGTGTCTTCCTCTCTCTCTGCCCCTCCACTGCTCTCTCTCTCTCTCTCTCTCTCTCAAAAATAAACATTAAAACATTTTTTTAAAAGAAAAAAATTAACAAATAAATTTCCTCAATGGCATCAGGCCCAGATTATTTTGTAGACAATTTTTATCAAGCCCATCAATAAAATGATATAGTTAAACTATTCCAAACAGAACAAGATGGAAACCTTCTCAATTTATTTGTGAGTCCAGAATTACCATCACTGATACAAGTGCCAGATAATAGTGCACACACACAAACAGTATCACCTGAACATAGCCAATTTAAAAACAATAAAAGTACACCTACCACGTGACTGACCCTTCCACCGCTAACTATTTATACAAGAGAAATGAAGTCATATGTCCACACAAAGCTTGGTACCTGAACGTTCACAGCAGCTTTCCTTGCAATAACCAAAATTTGCAGCAACACAAATGTCCATCAACAGGAGGATGGATAAACAAATTATAATATATTCATACAATGGAATGATACTCAGCAATAGGAATGAATGAACTATTATTACCATAGTACCATGAATGAATCTCAAAATTATTGCGTTAAAAGGAGCCAAATACCTCCCCTTCTACCCAGAAAAAAAAAAAAAAAGTATATACCATACATATATATTATGTTTATATAAACTAATCTATAGTCACATAAAGTAGATCAGTGGTTGCTTGGGGGTACGGGAGATGGGACGGAATTATCAAGGGGCACAAGGGAGCTTTTGGGCATTATGGATATGTTTAATGTCAGGGCGCCTGGCTGGCTCAGTGGGTGGAACATGGGACTCTTGGTCTCAGGGTTGTGAGTTTTAGCCCCATGATGGGTGTAGAGATTACTTTAATAAAAAATAAATAAATAAATAAATAAATAAATAAATAAATAAAACACACACACACACACACACACACACACACACACACACAAACCAGTGGATATATTTACTGTCTTAATTGTGGTGATGATTTCATGAGTGTATACGTATGTCAAAAATTATCAAAGTGTACATTTAAACTATGGGCAGTTTAATGTGCATCAAGTATATCCTAATAAACCTGTTTAAAAAAAGAAATATCTAGGCAAACACTTCACCCTTCTGAGCATCACCTACATAATGCAGTTATTATTTTTTTTTTTTTTAGAGAAAGGAGGGCAAGTGAGTGAGGGGCAGACAAGGGTAAGAGAGAGAGAAGTGGGGCTCACGTGACGCGGGGCTCACCTGAAGCGGGGCTCAAGCTCACTCGATGTGGGGCTGGAACTCATCAACCGTGAGATCATGACCTGAGCTGAAGTCAGATGCTTAACTGATGGAGCCACCCAGGCGCCCCTACAAAATGCAGTTATTATCTGAACTGTTTATCTGTTCATATAAGATGGGATGAAATAATGATGTAAAAATATTTTGCAAACTGTGAATACAAGAATACAGGGACGTTGTGTAATCTTTATTACTACTAATGCCATTATCGACAATTGTATTATCATTACTATCATGGTCACTACAAAAACACTCCATCACCTAGGCCTTCTGGCACCTTATTTTTAAGTAATCTCTACATCCAACAAGGAGCTTGAACTTAACAACCCCAAAATCAAGAGTCACATGCTCTACCAACCGAGCCAGCGCCCCAGGAGTTCATCATTTTAACTGAAAAGAAAAAACAAACCCTGCAGGTTCCTAGGGATGGCTGGGAGGAGAAGGTGACAAGCCAATAAATACAGCAAAGTTTACAGTTTACCAGGGAAGTGAGGAAAGACATGTTGTGAAATGCCCAGATACGAAACAGCTAGGGAAGCCAGCCACTTAGAAACACCCACCGCCCCCCGCGCCTGGACAAAGTTTGATTTGACTGCAAACACATGAAGGAGCCTGCAAACATAATGAGGGGAGTCTGTGAACATCTCACTGCTGGCACTGAGAATCCATGGTCAGCTCATCTCTCTCTAGATAGACTAGAACTTAAAGAAACTAGATGAGAATAGGGAGTCCTCCTTCCAGGCCAAAAGGAGGCAGAAGGGGATACGGCTTGGAGCACAAAGCAGGCTCCCAGGACTGGAAAAAGCAATAAATAAAAAGGAAAGCAAAGAAGGCCCTTGGATCCTCGGGAAAAGAAGAAGGTCCCGACCTTCACACAGATAACTAATCTTTAACACTTCTGTGCTGTCTTTCAAGAAAATTCAAATCTGGGGGCGCCTGGGTGGCGCAGTCGGTTAAGCCTCCGACTTCAGCCAGGTCACGATCTCGCGGTCCGTGAGTTCGAGCCCCGCGTCAGGCTCTAGGCTGATGGCTCAGAGCCTGGAGCCTGTTTCTGATTCTGTGTCTCCCTCTCTCTCTGCCCCTCCCCCGTCCATGCTCTGTCTCTCTCTGTCCCAAAAATAAATAAAAAACGTTAAAAAAATTTAATAAAAAAAAAAAGAAAATTCAAATCTGAACGCAAGAAAGAACAGTAGAGGGATCAATCCATGGGTGGTGAGATTGTCATTTCTCAGGTGGGGAGAGAGCCAGGGTGGAGTCGGGGAGAAGGGAACTAACATTTGTGAGCACTTACTGTGGCTCAGGCTCAGCATTTTATAAGCATTATATCCGAAGCCCTCCTCCCCTCTCCAGGTCAACATTACATAACTGAGAGCTGACCTGCAGTGATCAGTCACCAGGCGCTCTGATCTGGGTGCATCGTCTCAGTGAGCCCTTCCCACAGACCAGTGAGGTAGCCACCTGCGTTAACTCCATGTAGTAAGTGATGAAAGTGACATGAAGAGTTTTAGTAAAAGGCCTAGGAGCAGACAATAAGAGATTGGCCTCACTTCTGACATCACAGGATGAGCTCACCTAAAAATCAGAGCCAGTCATATTAACTGCCCAGGGGAACACAGGAGACAGCACAGAGCACAGAACAAGATTTCGAAAGGCAGAGGGTTCCGTATCCACGTTTGGGATCAGGTCAGGTGGCCATACGTACCGCATGAGGCCTCAAGAGGAAGGGGGGGCTGAGTGCAGGGGCAGTCTTAGTCCTTCTTACATCAGGCAGAGAGACTGTCTCCAGGAATCCAGAGCGTGGTTTCAGCATAGAGAGCTGATTAAACCTAACTTCATCGTCCACTGAGAAGAGAGTAACTGACATAATTTGGATTTGTAACGATATAACTTTCTTCACAGGCTTTCCTGCCTGCCTTAGCTCAAAATATAACTATACAAACTCCAGCGTAGCTCTAGATAGGGTCTTTGGATGGCAGGAAGAAACAGTTTTTCTGCTGGGAAATCCTCTGAAACAGCATGGCATGGTAGCACAGACTTGAGTTTGAATCTTGTTACTGTCACTTGAGTCAAGTGACCTGGGGAAATCAGCTTACCCTTCTGAGCCTATCTCCACGTCTAGCAAATGGAGGTATTTAATACTTCTTGGGCTTGTGAGGTTGCTAAGAGATGTTATATGAGGTATTCATTCATATGAGGTTCATGGTTCATTGCAGCCACTTTGGCAAGTTAGCTCCCTTTCTCCCCTCTTGCCAACCTTGACTCAGAAGTACTTTATGCAGTGCCTGGGAGGCTCAGTCGTTAAGCATCTGACTCTTGATCTCATAGTTTGTGAGTTCGAGCCCCGAACTGGGCTCTGCTTGGGATTCTCTCCTTTTCTCTCTCTGCCCTTTCCCCGTTTGAGCTCTCTCCGTTTCTCCAAATAAATAAATTAATAAACTTAAAAGAAGACGGAGGAGGAGGAAAAGGAAAAGGAGAAGAAGAGGAAGAAGAAGCACTTTACAAAGTGGGGCATCAGAGCGCCCCATCAGGACTCCTGGAGATGGCAGCAAGGAGACCCTGCATTCAGCCTGGGGGAGATACAGATAAGAGCCTGCAGAGGAACTGACTCTGGAAGCTTGCCCTAATCTCAGTGCTGAGGAAGGACCATCACAGCCTTGGTGCCTGTGGCATCCCCAATAGCCATCCAGTTCAAAAGGAATGGGGTTGTGGGACGGGGCAGCAAAATGGAACCTAGATGAGGAACCTAACCGGGATTTCGTGTGGGTGTTCCACACCTTCCTGCTGGCTCTGCCAGGTGCCCTCCTCTGGGTTCCGGCCACCTCCCCAACATACCTCTCCCTTGCCTTACAGGGCCCAGAGAGCCTCAGGCCCTCCCCACTTCTTTTCAGCTGTCCCCTCACCCTGGTCCCTGGTGTTCCTCTCCCCCAAGACTGGCTATGAAGTGGAATGCAGCCACCCCGGTGGTCCTTCCGCTCCTTGCTACTCTTGGCCGTGTTGAGGTACAGAGAGCACAGACCTGGAGAGTCCCATCCCCTCCTAAGCCTCCATTCACTCATCTGTAAAAGAGGACCCACCCCCTTTTAAGGGTTTTACTAAGATCTCTACAGGAAGCAGCCAAGGGAGTGACAAAGTTAACCAATGTGAGAAATTTACAAAGATTCCAGAAAGTACAAAAAAATTCTTGGCAGTCCCTGACTATTTGCATGGGCATTTAGAAAGGGTTAGAATTATATTATCATTAATTTTAAAGAGCAAGTTGTAGAAGAGTCTAATGTATGTATGTATACACGTGTGTGCACACAGATCCATAGAAGTTTCATTAGTTATAAAAATTAAAGAAGGGGAATTAATAGTTAGCAATGGTTTATCTCTAGGGTTTGAGATTAGGATGATTGAATGGCTTCTCTTTTTACTTTGTATCCTTCTGTATAGTTTAATTTTTTTAATGGGTATATATTGGTACTTTATTTTACAAGTAACTACTGTAACAAATAAAACAATAAAAATGTAAATCAATGGTGCTAACCAGACCTTTCTCTCTCACACCCCTGCTCTTCCCTTTTATCCCTGAAAATGTAGGTTTATTAGCTTTCCTTTTTCACCACTGACCACCCCACCCCCATCCTTAGAAAAACAGGAAAAGTAATAGACCTAAATGAGCAAATCCCTCGGGTTCCCCAGACTCAAATGGGCTCAATTATGTCCCTGAAGAGCAGTGTCTTATTTCAAAGTGCCCTCCCCCCATGAGCAGGAAATGTCAGGTTAGACCATTCCTGAACACCTGGTCTCCAAGAGTGAAAACCAAACTCCACCTAAACTTCAGAGATGCCAGAGGACAACAAGGACTCACCAGCTGCCAAGGGTAGTGAGAGAACATCTACCTCCCAGTCCCAGTGCTACCGCTGTCAGCTGTGTGACCATGGATAAGGCCCTTCTGAGGCTCTATTTCCCCATTAACTGGGGTTGACAATGCCAACCATTAAGATTGTTGACTAGATCAAACAAGGTCACGCAAGGAGAAGCATAATTTTTTTTCTTTTTTTACAGCTTATTTATTTTTGAGAGAGAGACAGGGCATGAGCAGGGGAGGAGCCTAGAGAGCAAGACACAGAATCTGAAGCAGGCTCCAGGCTCTGAGCTGTCGGCACAGAGCCCAACGCGTGGCTCGAACCCATGAACCGTATGACCTGCGCCAAAGTCGGACGCTCAGCTCAACCCTGGAAATCCAGACCATGAAGGGTGTGTGAACACACCCAGCGTCAGATCCCTGCCTGGAGCTGTTCTAAGTGAGTTTTGCAATCTGCCAGTATTATATGTTCTGGCTGCAGACTTCAGGTTCAGGGCACAGGAAGGAGCAGCTGGCAAGGAAGCCTGCTAACTCCTCTTTCCTGCCCTTTCCAAAACATCTCTTCACCGGGGCGTGGCTGGAACCCAGAGGAAAGCAGGTAGGGTGTGTCCAGGAGGCAATGCCAGAGCACCGGAGCCTGAGCCCCGAGAGACCCCGCTCAGCTCTGTGACATGAGGCAAGCTGCCACTCCACCCTGGGGTTCATTCCCCTTTCTGCAAAATACCGGAGTCGGATAAGAACAGGACTCTGTGGCTCCATAACCACAGTCATTCTGTGCCTGCCAGTTGGGCAGCGGAGCTTCCGACAACAGAGGGACCATTGAGAGCCAGGATAGGAGCCTCTGGAATTCCCACCAGCTTTTGTCAGGGGCAGACACAGGCAGTTTTCTTCCCTTTGGCCCCTGTGTCCTGCCCTAAGTGCGCTGAAAAGCCATGAACTCATGTTTCTTTTCCTCCCAGAAGGAAATCGGAAGCTGGGGAGGCAGACAAAAGGACAGTGCGGCATAATGAGAAGATGGAGGGAGGCCGGGAGCACCCAGTACACGGAGTTACTGCGGGAGGCCAGGAGGGAAGACACGTACACCAAGATCAGACAAACCAAACTTTATTCAGAAAAGCAAATCAGTCATCACAACTAAACTATTAAATGAGGCACATTGGTCCCCTCTCGCCACCGGTCCTCACCCCACCCACTCCCACCCTCTCTATTGGCCTTTGTAGAACACTAGAAAATTCCTTTCCTGGGTCTGCAAGCGGTCCTAGACTTTTGGACTGGTAGGAGCCCACAGTGGTCTCGGGCTGGACCGAATCCTGGAGTCTAATGAGGGAGGCCAATGAGACTGCCTCCAGTATTCAAAAATTCTGGGCCAGGTCAGGTAGTCCTTTCCACGGTACAGGGCCTCAAGGGGAAGGAGGGGGTGGGGGTGGGGGTGGGGGAGGGGGCCGTTTTACAGGTCCTTCTCACATCTCGAGAGGCAGCTGGAGGCCAAGCAGGAAGGCACATCTAGAAGAGCCAGTGAGCTCTGGAATGTTTCAGGCACATCTGGATGGATTAGGTAGCATGAAGGAAGGCCAAGGAGATGTCTACTCCTGAGTAAGGTCGCCTGGCCACAGACAGAGCACCGTGAGCAGGGGGGCTAAGAAGAGATCCTCGGGGGGCTGGTTCTGAGCTGAATACGCAGCTTAAATGGTGATCTGAAAAAAGAGAAAAAAAAAAAAAGCTGGAGCCAAAACCCACTGTTTAGAGCACAGAGGTGCACGGCTCAGTTCCAGGTGTCTGGAATCTCGTGCCCAAGTAAGTCAGCACAAGGAGAATCAGGATTTCTCTTGTGTTACAGTAAAACGAATCTTCACTCATCCCGGATCTCCCACTGGATAGTGTTGGCGGAAAGCTGCTGGGCAGAGGTCATCGTTTCGTTGGCTCTCCCCACTCCGCAGCCCTCTGCTGGCCCAGGCCAGAAAGGCGCCCCCCTGCCCAGGGAAGCAAGCCCGGGGGGGTGGAGAGGTCGCATGACCGGCTACGGGAACCTCCACGGCCTCAGCAACGTGGAAACCTGCAACAGAAGAACCGAAGTCACTGGGCGTCCCACACACCTCCAAGTACCCCGGCAAAGCCCAGCCCCAGGCTCTGGCTGGCACCAGTGGTGCGAGCTGAAGGAGCCGGTGCCCCTCCCGGAGTAAGGCAGCAGGACTCCAGCCTAAATGAGACAGCAAAGGGCTCGGTGTTCCAGGATTTCCCGAAGGGCAGAAGATAACAGTAACAACAACAACCACCACAAAAATAACCACAATTTTCACGGGGACAGAGTTTCAGTTTTGCAAGATGAAAACCGTTCTGAAGATGGATGGTGGGTGACAGCTGCACAACAATGTGAAAATGCTTAATGCCTCCCAACTGTACCCTTTAAAATGGCTGAATGGTCAATTTTATGCTATGTATATTTATACTTCACCCCAACTTTTTTTTTAAAGTAACCACATTAACAGCATCTAACACGTATTGACTCCCTACTGTACACAGTCCAGCCCGGTCCTGAAGAGACCAAACTGCCAGAGTCCAGATCCGAGCTCCCCAGTCACCAACTGGGAGACTCTGGGCAAGATACTTAACCTCTCTGTGCCTCACCTCCCTCCTAGGCAACATGGGAGCACCAGAACTCACCTCAGTATGGTTGTTCAGAGAACGAAACACATGGCACGTGCCTCAGGCAGTGCCAGGCACAAAGGAGCCCTGGATAGATGCTGTGACCCTCCACACTCCCATCCAGATCTTCACAAATGCAACAGCAAAGCCTCACACCTCTCTGCCTAGGCTTTAAAAACACACTCACGCAAACACACTCTGGCCATCCCTATTCTAGTTTCTAACCCAGACGTGGCTGAACTTTTTCAAAGAGCAGATCTTTGAAGGATTTAGCATAAAGGCTGAATTAGCACAACTCTTGGGACACTGTGGCCACCTGCCCAACTTGCTCTGAATAAAAACCTCTTAACTTTCAAAAAAGGGAGCTCTGTGTGTTTCATTCCAAGGCCTATCACCCCTCCAGAAAAATCAAGAAGCACCTTACCTTACGGAGGCTGGGCCAGCTGTTCACCCCAGCTTGGGAGTTTTCTTCTCTTTGGTGACTGTGCCCCACTCCCGCCAGTTGGTCACAGTCAATGCCAGCATCTCTTACAGGTAATGCTCCAATTGACTTGGAAACCACCTGGATGACTTTGGCTTCATTTTGCAAACAATGTAGAGGAATGTTCAGATCCACCAGTTCCCAGGTCTCTCAGGGGCCTGGCAGGGACAGCCATCTTCTCCCTCACTGGGTCAGGCCCTCCCTCAGCTACAGAAATTCCCTGGTAAATAAAAGGAGCACCCCAGATCTTCAATCATACTGTAGCCAGTGGGTTGTATCCCTTAGGAATGAATGACAGCCAGGCCCGCACAGGGATGCTTGGAAGCCTTAGGTGGCAAAAACTAATTGGTCCAGGTCCAGAGGCAGTTAACACTGTAAACTAAATTACTTGGGCTTCTTTTACAGCCGGACTTCTCAGAACCTATGCTAACAAGCCTCGTGAATCTCCAAGAGGAGATAGCACCTTTGAGAAACCCATTTGGCAGTGAAGCCCCCTTTTAGAGGATAGCTCCCGAACCAGGGCTCCTGGGAACACCCACTGCTCTAATGTAAACTGCTGGACTGGGAGTCTGGAAACAGGGTTCTAATGGGAGTCCGCAACGGGGTTCCAATCTTATTCCGGCTTTCCCAAGAGCAAGGGGTGAGGCTCACCCTGACATTCCTTACGGTCCTGTGGGATCCCTAAGGCAAAAAGAAACTGGGAGGTGGGGGGGGGGGGTGGAGTAGAAGCCCCTGAGAGGAAGGCTGGTAAGGTGAGGCCTGGGAAAGTCGTGTGCATTTGGGCCTGGCCTCCAAGAACCGCGAGGACAAAGGCTGAGCAGGCAGAGGGAGAGAAGACTCCAAAGGTGCAAAGGTGCAGCCCGCGGGCCTTTCCAATCCATCCTCACCTCTGCAGACAGGCCCCACCCCAACGTCACAGCACAGACTGCGCTGGATGCTCACACAATCCCAAACGAAAACGAAAACTCTTCGCTCGTCCCAGGACCCGTGGAGGCCTGTCCCCAGCTCCGCCCGCGGCTGCGAGCCTGCCCTTCACGGCACTCGAGGCTGGAAGAGGGGCCAGGGAACGGGGGTGCTCTTCCGACCGCGGGGTGGGGAAGGAGGGGGCAGTGGCGCAGCCAAACGCTCGTTCCAATTGGGAGCCTCCCCCGGATCTACGCGGCGCCTGTACACGTCTCGCTCTCGGCAGGGAAGGGAACGAGGAACCGCGAGGTTTCGCTTCGGGCGGCCAGGCTGAGCGTGGGGGCCACCTCCTCGGACGTGGCCTTGCCCGGGTCCCTGGAAACGAACGTCGTGGGCGGCGGCGCTGCCGTCGGGCGGGAACTGAGGGCCAGGGCGCCTGGGCGCGGGCGGCGGCGGGAGCGCGGGGCAACGGGTGGGTGCCGGGGCGCACGCGCGCGGGGCGGCGGCGGCAGGAAGGACGGGGGCGTCGGTGTCGGGAGGGTCCCCGCCCCGCGGCGCGGCGGCTCACGCCACCTCCTGCTCCCCCTGGTAGCGGCGGCAGCAGCCGTAGAGCGCCGAGAGCAGGTAGAGGCCGAGGCAGAGGCCGCCGCAGACGGCGGCCGCCAGGAAGGCGTGGTAGGCGCAGGCCATCTGGTAATCCTTGAGGTTGCAGTAGCTGTGGCTCTGCGTCTGGGAGATCATGATGCCCGTCGCGGCGCCGTAGAGCGCGGCCGCCAGCAGGTCGTGCGCCACGTTGACCACGAGCCAGCGCGAGCCCAGCACGGGCACCAGCTCGTGCTTGCCCAGCAGCGTGAGGAAGTAGAGGCCCAGGGTCAGCAGCCAGAAGAGCACCGACACGAAGAGCGCGAAGTGCACGGGGCCCTGGTACCGGCTCGTGGCGATGGTGATCCAGAAGGCGGCGCCGGCCAGCAGCTGGAGCAGCCGCAGCACGCCCAGCGGGCCGCGCAGGAAGGCCCGCTGCAGGCGCACCGCCCCGCGGACCGCGCGCGCCTGGGGCGGCGGCTGGCGCGGGGGCGGCGGGAGCATGGCCCCGGGCGCGGTGGCGGCGGCGGCGGCGGCGGCGCCCCGAGCAGCGGAATGGCGGCGCCCGGCTCGCGGGGGCGGCCCGGCCGACGTGCCCGCTGCGCCCGCGGCGGCCTCCGCGCGTCCTTCCGAGACCTCCCGGCGCTTCCTCTCCCCTTCTCCCCACCCTTCCTCCCCTCTCTCCTCCCCACAGCCCTCCTCTCTTTCTGTCTCCCTCTCTCCACCCCTCCTACCCGCCCTTCCCCTTCCCCTCCCCGTCTCCACCCCCGCTCGCTCCTCCAGGCTTCCAACCACCTCTTTTTGGGCCTCGCTCACCACCCCGGCCCCCCTTTTCTGCCGGCGCCAGACTCCCAGCTCGGATTCCTTCCTCCCCGGGGCGCGGCGGAGGGCACTCGCACCCCCCAGCCGACCGCGGGCCTTCCGCTCTGGCAGCCCCGGCCAAGTTTGGCACATCTGGGGCCGCCCTGCCCTCCCGGCCTCCCCTGCTCCGGTCCAGCTTCGGAGGGGAAAGCTGTCTTCTGGAGCGTTCTCTCAGCCTCTCGCTGGGCCCCTTTCTTTCTACTTTCTCTTGCCCTAGCGCCCACCCGGGCCCCCTGGTCTTTTCCTGGCGCTGGAGGACAGCAGTGCTGGTGTTCAGCTGACATCCATTCTCACGTGGACGTCTGGAATATGCTACCACGGTCCACCTCGGACTTCTCCTGGGCTCTCAGACATCAGAGAGAGGGACCGGCACCCGCCAGACGCCCCACTGCCCCTCCCACACACCACAAAACCAAGTCCTGTCGGCCCATACGACTTTTTCCAAACCTCCTTGCCGTCCAGGGTTGCCCAGATTAAAGATGTGCTACCCAACATGGCCTGGACACGGACCCTGGGGTAAGAGACAGCAAGGCCCGTGTGCTTAACTGCTAGGCAAAACGGCCGGTGGTGGAAGCTGATGATGCTTCACACCGTCCTTTGCCTGTACGCCCATTTAAGCGTCAAGACAGCCTCAGAGATACACACGATTATTTTCCTGGTTTTACCGAGGAGGAGAAATGAGGGCTAGAGGGGCTAAGACAAGAAGCTGGTAATCGCAGCTGGTCTCTCTTCTCTCTCCATCCCATCCAACCTTTGTGCACTGTGTGACATCTTTCTAAAGCACAGTCCCATTGTTGCCCTGCTTCCTCCACTGACCACGGGATAGAGTTCTATCTCTTCTGGGGGCAGATTTCACAAAACGGCTCCAACTGACTTTCACTTTCCTTGTTTTCCACTTTCTTCCCTTACCCACGCTCCCACCCGGCATGCCAACCCCACCAAACCTCTTAAGTTCACCCGAATAAGCTCAGAATGCCCTTCATCCCCAGGCCCGCACTTGGCTGGCAAACTCCTACTTATCCTTCCACTCCAGGTTTAGATGCTCCTCCCTTTGGTCCAGCCTCCCACACTGTTGATTCCCGGCGGCGGCTCATCAGGCCCTCACTGGGTGCATCCCCATTAGTTCTGCAGTACTTGGAGCCTCGTACGTTGCAACTGTTGGCTGTCACCTCTGTCTGCCTTTGCCTGGCATGTAGGAGGCTCAGTAAATGTCAGCAGAATGGATGACTGAGTGGTAGCGATGAGGGAGTGTGGGGCAAGCGGAGGGCAAAGTACAGGCTAACAGCAGCCCCCACCCCCCCCCCGCCAGGTGGGATGTGCGTGGTATTCCTCGGACACTCCTGGCTGCCCAAGAACAGGGGAAAGGAAAGAGAGCAAATGGCTGACGGACAGAGGTCACGGTCATGCAGGACAGGAGTCTCCTTCAGTTTACGGAAAACTTAGTAAACTGCAAGAAAAAGCTAATCTTATCCATAGCCTTATCTCCAGACCTGTAGCGTCCGTTTCCTGGAGCCCTAATATCACCCTCATCAAGATGTAAGGGGGTTGAAGTGCTTCCCACTTAAGTGATGTGGGAAACAAAGGCAAATGAAAAATTCCCTTACTGTCAACAGCCCATTGGTAAGTCCTTGAAACAGGCAGAGTGACCCTCCTGTAGGAGCTCAGCTGCCTTGATGGTGACACTTTGCTAGGGGCAAAAGGCAATCTTGGCCTAACATTATCCCAACCTCCAGGATCCTGTAAGTCTTCTTTAACATATAAAAATTCCTTTGGAAACTTCCTTTATCTCAACTCTGCCAAGGTATGTGCTGGCAATCATAGTATGATGATTATGACCCCCTGATATACGTCTGAAGGCTGTCATGACTGAGGTTTTACTAAACAGTAATAAATGGTGTTTCCCTAACAACAGCTAGCCCCCCAAGGTCCTGGAAATCCTGCTTCCAAAATTCCTTAGAGATTTACGCTGTCCCTGCCCCCCTCCCAACCTGAGAGTGTGTAATCAGTTACCCATCACAACCCCAGTGCAGCTCTTCCTGCCCACAGGTCCTGTCCCTGTGCTTTAATGAAATCACCTTTTTTTGCACCAAAGATGTCTTCAAGAATTCTTTCTTGGGGCGCCTGGGTGGCTGGGTCGGCTAAGCATCCGACTGGGGCTCAGGTCATGATATCGGGGTTTGTGAGTTCGGGCTCCGTGTTGGGCTCTGTGCTGACAGCTCAGAGCCTGGAGCCTGCTTCAGATTCTGTGTCTCTCTTTCTCTCTGCCTCTCCCTTGCTCATTCTCTCTCTCTCTCTCTCTCTCTCTC
This sequence comes from Felis catus, assembly GCF_018350175.1. Taxonomy (NCBI): domain Eukaryota; kingdom Metazoa; phylum Chordata; class Mammalia; order Carnivora; family Felidae; genus Felis; species Felis catus. Next base: position 56,703,560 of record NC_058378.1, on the reverse strand, counting down.
TCTCTCTCTCTCTCTCAAAAATAATAAACATGAAAAAAATTTTAAACAAAATAATTCTTTCTTGGCCATAGGCTACAGACCCCCATCATCACCCCAAAAACCCATCATTTGGTGCCCTTAACAGGGGGCTTCGAGTCTTTTCATCTGGACTCTGAACCAGTGCAAACCTGGTGAGTACTTTCTCTTTTCTTCCTTTACTGTCATTTCAGGGGCTTTTTGAGAAGTATGGCCTTATTGGGACACTTCTATGTGGATTGCTCAGGCTGCAATCCGGTCCCCCGTGGCAACTCTACAGGGAGGAGAAAGCCTGCCATCTGGCTGGAAGTTAGTACTCCGGCCAGAATGGTAATAAGACCCAGAAACTTGATGCCCTCTCTTTATTCCTGTCCTCATACAAAGTTGTCTGTCTTGGGCATGGGACCGCCACCTAAGTGATTAGCGTGGCTGATCTTAAGACTCCCGTGTGAGGTTTCCTCCTCATTGGTCTAACGTGATCCCCTCCACATCTCTTCAGTTGTGGGAACCGCAAAGAAACTGAGAGGGCCCTCTTACCTTGGGGACAACGCACACTTCCGTCCCCCGGCTGACCCTACCTCCAGAACTAGTCCCTCATCTCCTGGTCATGGGACGTGTCCACTGGCCCCCTGGCTTGGTGAGCCGGTCTGTCTCCCAGCAGCCTGTCACTTTTGGTGGGAGAAAGTTTATGTGGCTTCTCAGGGGCTAATGCCCCTCCCTGCCAACACAGCCCCGCCTCCAGGGACTTGAGAAAGCTCCGAATGCATATCTTAAGTGAATAAAAGGGGAAGTAAACATCGTATCTGTGTGAGATGACATAGTATAGAGGCTTAGGTGCAAACCCTGGAGGCAGACTGCCTGGCTATTCATCACTGCTCCACCACTCCCTCGTGCTGGGCCGGGGGTGGGGGGATGGGGGGGTACTTAACTGCTTTGTGCCTCAGTTTCCTCATCTGTGAAATCCTTTCAGCCAGGGACGTCAAACACCTGTTAGACACTGGGCACCATTTTAGGGTCTAGGGATACATAATATATATGCAATCATTGTTAATTGAATGCCTACTATACTGTAGGCACAGTTTTTTTTTAATTTTCTTTTAACATTTATTTATTTTTGAGAGAGAGAGAGACAGTGCAAGCAGGGGAGGGGCAGTGAGAGAGGGAGACACAGAATCTGAAGCAGGCTCCAGGCTCCGAGCTGTCAGCACAGAGCCCGACGCGGGGCTGGAATCACGAATCACGAGATGGTGGCCTGAGCCAAAGTCGGACACTTAACCGACTGAGCCACCAAGGAACCCCTCTAGGCACTTTTTTTTTTTTTAAGTAAGCTCTACGCCCAGTGTGGGGCTTGAGCTCACTGACCCCAAGATCAAGAGTCACATGCGATACCAACTGAGCCAGCCCGGTGCTCCTATATACTCTGATTTGCTGGTGGGGAACCCAGGATTCAGAGGGTTAAGGGAGGTGAACATGTTCAAGGAGCTGACGGAGCAGCCCAGGCGTGGCTGGCTCCAGGTCCATATTCAAAGTGCTTATATATACTTTCCCGTATTTTATTCTCAGCTGTTATTACAGGGATCCAGAAAAGTTATGTAACTTGCTCAGAGAAACAGAACTAGCGAGTATCAATGTGAAGATTCAAAACTAGGTCTTCTGGTGCCAATTCTGGGGCTTTCCTCTCAGCATCCCTCAGCAGCTCCTGGAGGGACATTCTCAATGTTCTCAGGGTACCAGTCTTGAGAAGGGCTGGAGCGAGGACGGGCAGTTGGCGGCCGAATCTGGGTGCGGGGCTGATGACGAAGTTGTGCCGCACGAACTATCTCCGTGAGCAGGGGACCTAACCAAATAAACATTTAGAGTGAGAGAAGAGAGTCCTTCCTCTTCTAAAAAAGGCATCTGGAGACTTAAGGGTGGAGCGCCACCTGGTGGGCACAAACCTTCAGCCTCACAGCTAAGTCCAGCTCCTTACAAGGAAGCCAGTGGTGGCTTTGGGAAGATATTTTTAGCCTCTGGAATCCTGAAGACATTCCAAGGGGCAGTCTGGGAGACTCTGCAAAAGCGTAAGCACGCCAGATCGTGATTCCTCCAAAACAAATATGGTCTAAGCACCTGCTGGATGCAAATGATCTGGGTGTGGAGTGTAGGAAGAAGGAGCACCCGCTCATGCCCTCACATTGTTTGCACTCTTCTGGTAGTGGAGGGACAGCTGTGGACAGAAAAGAGGGAGGAAGATGCAAGGAAATACAAAAGGGAGAAGGCTGGGGAAAGCTTTCAGAATGAAGTGCCTTTAGAGGGTGGATAGAATTTTGACAAGCAGAGATGGGGGCTAGGCATTGTTGGGCAAGGCAGTCTACCACGGGTCCCGAGCGGCAAAGGATGCAAAGCCACGGCTGCCTATTCGTTTGCCAACCGTTTCTCAGTGTTGTGTTCTGCAGCCAGCAACTTTGAGGGAGGAGGGAACATCTCCTCCAAGACAGAGAGCAGGCTTGCTTATTGCTTACGATAAAAGTAGCGGCGGTAGGAGGGGACAGCGGTGGGTTTCCCAAGCTCAGCGCTCCGCAGCTGTGACACAAAGCTCTCGCATGTGTAACATCCCTGTGAAACTAGGGAACAAGGGAAAGAGACATACTGATGATGCTCACCCTGCTCCCTGTGCCAGGAGTGGCAAATTCTTTGTGCCCGACTCAGGAAGCCACGTCTTCTGCCAGCATTTATGAAACAACAGCAGGCTAGCTTATTGGCTTGTAAGCGGGATAAATCCCAGGTGCTGTAGGCAGAGGGCACGGTGTGAGCAAAAGCAGGGACTAGGCTGTTCGGGGAACAGGAAGTACTGAGGCTGAATACTCAAAGCCCCAAAGCAAAGGACTTTCAGTATGCCCAGAACAAGAAGGAATGCGTGGCCACCCGGAGATCCCATGACCAGCTCTTAATGTTCAGTCAGTCCTGTCTTCAGTCTCTGGGCTACGGGAAATGTACCGCATATATAGACTCAACTCACCTTGGTTTAATACCTGTTGAGCTGGCACTGGACACAAATTAACTAACAGCAGAGGCAAAACTCATAGTGAGGAAGTATATGGGTGCTGGGACCTGCAGAATCTTGCCTTGAATCTTATCGTTAAATTACTAAATAAACATCTCCTGAACACCTACTACGTCTATACCTGGCATTAGGCTATAGTCGTATACCTGGGTTGGAAGAGGCCTTAAAGACCATTTACTCCAGGCTTCTCATTTTATGCAGGGGTAACTAAGGCCTGGGGAAGGTAAGTGACCTGCCCCAGGTCACACAGCTGATTGATGACATGAATGCCAGATTTAGAACTTAGGTCTTCTGACTCACAATCCACTGTTTACTTGGGGCAGGGGCTCTGTATGCCAGCCCAGGACGTGAACTCTCATCTGTCAGTCAAGTGGCTCATACCTCCAGGCCTGTTCCCGAGGGAACTCCCACCAGGCTGTAGGAACAGGGGCCTCTGGAATGGTGGATGGGGCCCCCTCTGGGTGGAGTTGGGTAGGAATCTGGGCGGCTCTTATATTTGTTATCCCAGCCCCCACAGAGTACCTGGCCTTTGCTGGAGCTGCGAGGCAGCCTGGATTCTGGGCACCTTTGGGCAGATGGAAGCAAGGGGCCCTGGGGGCGTGGAAGTGATAAGGGCATTCGACTCTGGCAAAGCTCAGCCCTCACGCTCCAGGAGAAGCTGGCCAGGACCAGACTAGGAGCCGCAGGTACCCTCTGCGGCTTATCTTTGCGTGAAGCCGCCCAGAACGTTGGCTGGCAAGGCTGGGTCCGTAAGACTAAGTAACCGTGAGTGACCAAGGTAGATGCCCCTGAGACCTCGCCATGAATCCGCCACCCATGAGGTGCCGAAGATGACCTCCTACTGGGACCCGTCATGGGGATGTGCAGACCTCAGCAGACCTCATTCTTGAGGAAAGGAAGGGCCTCAGGATGGACACCTAGAGCCAGGATGGATTGAATCAATCACCACCACCCTGCCAGTCAGCCTTGGATAAAAGCGGCAGAGGCTCAATAGTAAGAACCAACATTTGAAAAGTGCCTTCCATGTGCCAGGCACCATGCCAGGTGCTGTCCACACTTGTCTCGCTTACTTCTCACAATAGCTCTGTGACGGAGGGTCATTAAAACCACTTCCACTTTTAAAATGAGGAAACCGAGGCGCAGGGAGCTTATGTGACTTATCTAATGGCACACATCCAATGGAGAATGGAATTCAAATATGTGATCCCCAAGTCCAGGTGTTTTTTTTTTTAATTTTTGAAAAATGTCTGTTTATTTTTGAGAAAGAGAGGGAGTTGGGGGAGGGACAGAGAGAGAGGGAGACACAGAATCTGAGGCAGCTCCAGGCTCTGAGCTGTCAGCATAGAGCCTGATGTGGATCTCGAACCCACGAACCGTGAGATCATAACCTGAGCTGAGGTCAGAGGTTTAACCGGCCAAGCCACCCAGGCGCCCCACTAAATCCGGGCTTTTAATCAGTGCGTATATCTCGGACTTCAGCCTTGGTCTTGGAGGACACATCAGAGGACTGCCCCTGACCGGCGACAAAGAGACCGATCCCTGTTGTAGAATGGTCAGCAGGCAGGGGGCCAGGCAGGGGGCCGCGAGAGTGGGTGTGGCTGTCACAGGTCCCAAGATCTGCACCTGGGGAGCCTGTGTATGCTGTTTCCATACCTTAGCCTACCATGTGAAGGGTCTCCAGGAAGGGGTGATTTGTCCCCCTAACTCTCTACCTCACCCACAGCTGGAGCTTTAAAGCCAGAGGAATGAGGCCCAAAGGCTGAGTTAGAGCCCAGGGTTGCCATCAGATGACGCTTTGTGCTGCGTGTTTCACCTGCGTCTCCTCCTTGGCCCTGGCAACAGCCATGGGGGATAGGTAATTCGTTATTTCCACTTGACAGTTGAGGAAAATGAGAGGCAGAAAGATTAAGGTAGGAACTAAATTTAGATTTTTAGACCACTGGAAACACTACATCTGTCTGAGATTCCCTGAACCTACTTTAACCATGAACTTGCCCCTTAGGTCCAGTCTCATAAGACCCTTTATAAGACATTATTCACTGAAACCGCAGAGCAAAAGCAAATGTGGTCTCTCCTCCACTACCCCCTTGGTCTCCAACTCCCATTCCCACTGGGGCTTCTTACGGATGGGGAGCATCATGGAGATTTTCTCCAACTCTGGTTTTCGCTCTACTGCCAAGAAAGCCCACCCCCCTTAACCTAGACAGGCAGAGTGGGACACGGCTGCCGTGGCTGAAAGAGATCAAACCCACTAGAAGCCACTAGAGACCAAGGGGACCTTGTCCTGACCCACCAGGAAGATGCCAAAATAGCTAATGTCATGGCATTCAGGAATCAAGAGAAGAGCGAGAGTCTTCAGTGGCATCGAAATGCTTTAGGAGGCCTGCCGGTCTCTCCCATGGCAGTCTTCTGCCTGTACCCACAGCCCCTGTCGGAGTGGTGGCTCTAGATATAGATGGTATATTTCTGCCATGAAGCTCTGCCTCTACTTCCCCACCTCCACGTCCCACCCAAGCTGGACCTATCAGATTCCTTCTTTTGGAATTTGGCCAAACGGTCATTTCTAAATGGAGCTAGTGCTGCAGTAACCAAAGTCAGTGCATGAGGCAAATTTAGGGGGAACAGAAATTCTGAGTTGGCAGAGGAAGCTGATCTGCAGAGAAAAGGGCAGTGTATTAGGGTTGTCTACAGAAACAGGATGGATGGATGGATATAGATATACATACACATACAGATTTATTATAAGAAATTGGTTGGTGTAGTTATGGAGGCTGATAAGTTCCAAGACCTGCAGTTGGCAATGTGGAGACTCAGGAGAGCCATGGTGTAGTTTAGTCTAAAGGCTGCAGGCTCAAGATATAGGAAGAGTCAGTGTTTCAGTTAGAGTCCAAAGGTGGGAAAAACAAGCAAACAATGTCTCAGCTCAGACAGTCAGGCAGGAGAAAGTCTTTCTTTCTTTCTTTTTTTAAGTTTTTAAGTTTATTTTGAGAGAGAGATAGAGAGCACAAGCTGGGGAAGGGCAGAGAGAGGGAGAGACAGAATCCCAAGCAGGTTCTGTGCCATCAGCGTTGAGCCCAACACGGGGATCAAACTCACGAACTGTGAGATCATGACCTGAGCCGAGCTCGAGAGTCAGACACTTAACCAACTGTGCCACCCAGGCACCCCGTTCTTTTGTTTTTTTAAGTGTTATGTTTATTTAAGTAATTTCTACAGCCAACACGGGGCTCGAACTCACAATCCTGAGATCAAGAGTTGCACAGTCTTCCGACTGAGCCAGCCAAATGCCCCAGGAGAAAGTCCTTCTTACTTGTGAGAGGGTCAGCCTTTTTATTCTATTCAGGCCTTCAACTGATTGGACAAGGCCCACCCACGTTAGAGAGGGCAATCTGCTTTACTCAGTCTACCAATTCAGATGTTAATCTCATCCAAAAACATCATCCAAAAACACCCTCACAGACACACCCAGAATAATGTTTGACCAGATATCTGGGTACCCTGTGGCCCAGTCAAATTGACACATAGAATTAACCAGTACAGCGGGGTGCCTGGGTGGTTCTGTAGGTTAAGCCTCATGAGCTGATAGCGCAGAGCCTGCTTTAGATTCTCTGTCTCCCTCTCTCTTTGTCACTGCCCAGCTGGCACACACTCTCTCTCAAAGATAAATAATAAATAAATAAACATTAAAAAAAAAAGTAACCATCACAGGCAGCTCTGCAGAGACGAAAGATGATGAGGAAGAACAGCTGCCTATGACTTACTCCAGGTTGTTCAGCGAGACTTCATTTCTGTGCGCTCACTGTTGCTTTACAGTAACCTCCTTCCCCACTTCTTTACCTGAGATAACAGACAGATTTCTGTTTCTTATGATGGCACCTTAATGAAGCAAGGAGGGTTCGGATCCTAACTGTTGAGGTCTGACTCCTAGTTCCACTCCGCGGAGGTTTAAAAACAAAATGGCTCCAAATTCTTTGATTCCTCTTCCATCAAGAGGTTGGGTCTATGCTTCTTCCCCTGAATCTGGGTAAGCTTGTGACTCGGTTATAACTAAGAGGATGATAGAAACCACACTGTATGACTTTTAAGTTCTGTTCAAAAGACAAAGCCTCTCCTGCCTGATTCACGAGAACTCATATTTGTAGCCCTGAGCCACCATGGAGCCCATGTTCTAGGTCACATTGGCAAGCCACTGAAGCACTCCAGTCAGAAGTTCTGGCCTTCAAGTTCCCCCAGCCTGGGCACCAGACATGAGAAATGAGCTTTCAAATGATTCCAACCCCCGGCTGTCAAGGCAACGTCAGCATTCAAGACTTCCAGCGGATGTCCTGACATTGTAGAGTAGAGACAAGCCGCTTCCTCCGTGCACTCTCTGAATTCCTGTGTATCATTCGTGCTTTTTATTTTCTGTGTGTTATGATGTTTTGACATCTCGGGACCTTGCAGAGCCAGGGAGGGACTCTCCCTCCAAGATTTTGCTAATTCCTAAAGATAGCAGATCATGTGATGCTGAGCATGCCTCTGACATGCAAACCAACCAATCCTGAGCCCATACTCCAAACCACCTCCTCTATTTTGGTTCTTACACTCCAGGAGGCAACATTCCTCTGCCCTAATCATCCCAGAGGCAACATTCCTCTGCCCTAATCATCCCAGGGGAAGGTATCAGACAATTGGAGACAGTCCCTAAGCCCCGTGCCTGCTGGAATTATTCAAACTATCCTAAACCTGCCTAGCCTGCTTACTTTGCTGCAACCATTTCTTCCCATAAAAACTACAGTAAGAGTTCATGTCCATGCGTTTCTCTTGCTCCTTCTGCCTCCTGAATGACCCTGGTGCTTCGCCATGTGGCCCCACGTGGCATGGCCTGTCCCTTCCTCTGAGGAACTGCGAGTAACAAACTGTCTTTTCACTGACAGCCATCTCCTGATCTGTTGGCCTCACTATTCCTAAACAAAACCAAAATCCCGAGTACATTTTTTTTTTTAAGTTTACTTATTTATTTTGAGAGAGAAGGTGAGAGCAGGTAAGGGGCAGAGAGGGGGGGGGGGGAGAGAGAATCCCAAGCAGGCTCCACACTGTCAACACAGAGCCTGACGCGGGGCTCCAATTCATGAACCGTGAGATCACGACCTGAGCCAAAATCAAGAGTCAACCGAGAGTTGACCAAGAGTTAACCGACTGAGCCACCCGGGAGCCCCGAGCTTGAGTACATTTTAAAACATCCTGACCCACAGAATCCATGAGCATAATAAAATAGTCATTTTATACCCCTCAGTGTTGGGGTGATTTGTTAAGCAGTCGTGGTACCTGGAGGGCACGTTGACATCTTGCAAATCTCTCAACCTCAGCTTCTTCACGGGTTTAACGAGATTAACAGCATGATTTCACTGGGCTGTTGTGTGGATTCCATGAGATGTAAAGAGCTTAGCGCTCACATGTGTTAGTTTTATTTTCGATATTGTTTTCTGAACGAACTTGGACACCCAGTTCACTGGTTCCCAGTGCATCACTAGATTGTAAGACAGAAGCCTGCTGTCACTTGAGGTTTTTTTTTTTGTTTTTTTTTTTTTTTTCCACTTGAGGTTCTTTATCCTCGCCAACCTACCAGTCTCGCCATTGTCCACTGGATCAGCCGAAGTCCAATCATGAGACGGAAACCACACGTCATTTGAATAAGGAAACCTCAATGCAAGGGATTATTTACTATAATGGAGTGCTGAGGCATTGGCTCACAAGAAGTTAAAGATAACTCTAAAGAACACAGGAAAAGATGATATAAGGAACAGCCCCTACCTCTAGAGCTGAGATGGACCCTTAAGAAGAGGTTTCTTCCCCCTCCCTCCCACCGAGGCCAAGATTCAGATCTCCTTAGAAAGGACGTAGTAGCTGTGGCTCAGTGGCTGGCAAAGAAGTCTCACTGAGGTGCCGCACTTGTAGAACTTGCCAGAAATTAGCAAGGTGGGGTGCTGGGAGCAATCATTCACAGGGAGCCACCTCAAAAGTTATTGCAAAGCCACTCAGGTGGCTCAGGGAAGCTAGTAGCCACTGTGTGTTGCAGGCACTGAACGAGGCGCGCACATTGAGGGAGCCCCCACTGCGGGAGCCCACACGGCAGGACCTGGCGCCTGAAAAATCACGTGCACTCCAGGAGCCGGCCCTGGAGAAGCCTCGAAGGCTGCAGGAGCTCAGCGACAGGACACACCAGAACCAAGGAGAGAAACCCTTCCTCCTACGGTGTCTTGCCAGCTCCCTCTACTGACAAAGCTGAGCAGTGTGCCAGCTGGAAAAAGAAATATTTCTGGGCCTTTGCTCCGTTATCCCAGAGATAACTGGCACAGTCTACCTCTTTGGAGACGCATCTTCCGTACGCAAACTTTTACATACATTTGGACTTCCATACCACAATGAAACAACTCCTTATTTCCACCGAATGAGATACAGCTCGCTTTCTTGGAAGTTCTCACATCCTGTCTCCAAAATAGGGAGATACACAGTCCCAACAGTCTGTATTCAATACTTCTGAGTTTGCCAGAGTCCCTCGGAATGTACTGTTAACTGAAGACTAAGCTGGTAACGTGAACTTCCGATGACTTACGAAACTTACAAATGAAAATGTGAAGAGAGAGAAAAAGAAAAAGGTTACTATGTACCAAACCACCACGTATATACAACGGAAAGAAAATATGCAAAACTACCACAATCCTTATTTTTATGATTGGCCCCAGGGCTGTTGTAAGAACCATTAAGGATTTTCTAGCTGCTCCATTGCTTCTACACTTATTGGTTGGCATTCTACCATAAGGGAGGCCTATTTCTTCTCCTCTGTGTACTCATTTATTCATTTACATATTGCTATGGACTTAGGTATCACTTCACTCATTGGGTTATAATCTGTTACTGTCGTGCTTTGTTTTGATGCTCCGCGTTTGCTGATGGGAGCCTTCATCAACTGACTCCTAGTCCTTTTGATGTTTCCATCATTCTTTGAGTACTTCCTTACTTTCCAGCCCAAGATGTTCTAGAATCATCTTGAAATTTCTCAACCCCAGTGGTTGATTCATTTCTCCAAGGAACCGTGGTTCCTTTTGTGGAGCATGGTACTGGGAACTCAGCATGTGGGCTGTAAATGTGCTTATTCCTACTGCGGCATCATTGCTTCTAGGCCCTCTCAGCAGACCCAGCTGGGGAATGTGTGTGTTCGTGTGTGTTCGTGTGTATACACACACATGTACACATGTGCACATACACATTTAAGCATATGCATACATTTACGACTCACTTATTTCTATACCTACTTATCTGTTAAAAGCCGTGAGTTCAGGGGCGCCTGGGTGGCTCAGTCGGTTAAGTGTCTGACTTCGGCTCAGTTCATGTACTCAGATTTGTGAGTTTGAGCCCTGCATCGGGCTGTGTGCTGACAGCTCAGAGCCTGGAGCCTGCTTCAGATTCTGTGTCTTCCTCTCTGCCTCTCCCTGCTCTCTCTCTCTCTCTCTCAAAAATAAACATTTAAATAAATAAATAAATAAATAAGCATTAAAAAAATACAAACAAAAAACTGTGAGTCCATACTTGCTATGGACTGAATTGTGCCCCCCCAAAATTCACATGTTGAAGCTCCAGCCTCCGATATAAGTGTGTTTGGAGTAAGGAAGTAATTAAGGTTAAATGAGGAGTGGAGCCCTGATCTGGTAGGATTAGTGCCCTTTTAAGAAGAGACACCAGAGAGCTCTCTCTCTTCACCATAGGAGGACATGGTGAGCAGGCTGTTGTCTGCAACCCGGGAAGAGAGCTCTGATCAGAAACTGAATGGCCTGGCACCTTGACTTGCCGTCCACACAACTGTGAGAAAGCAAATTTCTGTTGTTAAACCTCCCCCCAGCCTGTGGTATGTTGTTATGGCAATCTGAGCAGACTAATATAAAACTGACCTTTAATTATAATCTACATTGGTTAGATTAGGTGTGGGTTTTTCATTTGCTGTGTTTTGTTTTTTACTGCTTCTATATTGTACTATTTGCCTGTAGGACTTTGCTGTTTTTGGTTAAGTTCAGAGAAGAGGGCTATAGTAAGTTGCCTTGTATAATGTCCTAAGAAGAAGGGTGCTTTTTAAAAAAGTTTAGAAGTACCAGGATCATTTATCAAGAAAAACAGAGTCGGGGTGCCTGGGTGGCCCAGGGGGTTGAGTGTCTGACTCTTGATTTCGGCTCAGGTCGTATCTCAGGGTCGTGGGATCGAGCCCCTGTCAGGCTCTGCACTGAGCTAAGCATGGCATTCTTGGCATTCTTTCTCTCTCTCCCTCCCTCTGCCCCTCTTTCCCGCTCACACTCTCCACCCACCTCTACAATTAAAAAAAAAAATCTTCGGGGCGCCTGGGTGGCGCAGTCGGTTAAGCGTCCGACTTCAGCCAGGTCACGATCTCGCGGTCCGTGAGTTTGAGCCCCGCGTCAGGCTCTGGGCTGATGGCTCGGAGCCTGGAGCCTGTTTCCGATGCTGTGTCTCCCTCTCTCTCTGCCCCTCCCCCGTTCATGCTATGTTTCTCTCTGTCCCAAAAATAAATAAAAAACGTTGGGAAAAAAAATCTTAAAAAAAAAGGGAAAGGAAAAACGGAGCTGACTCAAGAGTCACACTACTGCTTGTCAGCTGAGGGTGAACGTTCTCTCTGCTCTCTCCAGAACAGGACAGAGAGCAACAAACCCACTGGAGCAAATCTCAACCCCAGTGGGGAAGCACTGGTAAGAGTTGCTTGAACAACTCCTGCAGGACAGAGAGGGAAGGAGTCAAATGCTGGTTTAGTGTCTGTAGCAAGGTTTATATTGAGTGCCGTGACTCCTCACTTCATCGTCACAGCAACACAGAGAGATGGGCATGATTATTCCCACTCTATAGATGAGAAAATAGAAAAGTGGAGAGGTTAGGTATTTGCTTAAGGCTGAACAGCTGGAACCCCTTTCCTAGACTCTACTCCCCTAGAAACTAGCACCTTGCTGAGCCATACTGGCGCCGGGGGCAAAAGGAAACATACGCACTCCTATATGCACGTACCGAAATATCCTTCCACATTTTGAGTCAAATGGAAAAAGCTGATGAAAGCCCTACCATCAAAAAACAGGACCACACATAAAGCCTTGTGTTGCCCAATCTGTTCACACACTATTTTCAACCCTCCTAAAGCTAATTGGCAGGGAACGTAATAGTGACCTGCATGGAACTGTGGGCTGATTGGAAATGACTATTCCTGTTGCAAAATGACGCCAGGTCATAAAACAAACAACGGTCTGTCTTTATTTTAAGTGTTGATATTTTGTTCACCGTGGATGTTTTACATTTTGCTTTTTAAAAATACTACATTAAAATATTTATCTGGATTATTTAGTGCCCCCTTAAATACTGCACCCAAGGAGTATTCCTCACTCACCTCACCTTAATCTGATACCTCGTAAAACCGAGTCTTGGCCTGAATTACACCAGGACTCTACTCCTCAGAGCCGACCTTCTCTTCTAAACAGGGCTCTGTCAGGGTGTGGATCCCAGACCCTGCACTCCGGCATGATGTTAGTGCCCTATCTTCTCATCAGAAACACTGAATCATAAAGCTGTAACAACAGAAATGGTTCCATTGTGTGGTAAGCATATGGTCACATGCCTGCAAAAGTGTTTGGAGAGACCAGATATTCTCCACCCAGCCTTAGTCACATCTGACCCAGAAGCCACAAGTTCCCAGTTCCTATCCTGGTAGGCTCATCTGAGCTCCTGGCATCAGGATACAGGGTACAGGCAGTCCCTGGTTCAGAAGCCCAGCCATCCTGTTTAGGAGCCCACACAGTCCTCTCTTTAGCCAAGCAGTTGGCTGAAAGGCGTTGCAGCAATCAGCCTTCTATTGGAGACGAACATTGCTGATTTCTTTGTTCTTTTTGCCATTTCCCCAGGTCTTCAGAAGTCAGGGAGACCTAGCTGCCTATTGCCAGGCGCCTTCCTGACCATTTTTGAACCAGTGAGCAAACAACTCCTCATCTTCCAAACAAGTAAACAAGCATTCATGGAGAACCTACCGGGCACTCTGCATCCACACCCGCCCCCCCTAATCCAAGTTCCAACCTATGGCCGAAGTGACCTTCTAAAAACACAAATTTGTCAGGAGGATGAAACGAGCTAACATTTGTAAAGTGCTGACTGGCATTACTAGCACATGGTGAGTGCTATAAAATATCTATTAAGGGGCACCTGGGTGGCTCAGTCTGTTAAGCGTCTGACTTCGCTCATGCTCATGTCCTGATCTCACGGTTGGAGCCCGAATTGGCTCCGCTCAGACAGATTCTCTGTCTCTCCCCACTCTGCCCCTCCCCGACTTGTGTGCAGTCGTGTGCTCTCTCTCTCTCTCAAAAATAAACTTAAAAATAAAATAAAATGCCTATTAAACAAATATATGTAATGGTATTCCCTGCACAGAATCAAATGGAAACTTTTTCACGGCCCCCCTCTGCCTCCTGCTTCCTCACCAATCTCTCCCTTGCTAGCCTTACTCCAGGAGTCCAGCTACCTCCTAGACTTAGCACATGCCATACTCTCTTAAACACTCTTCCCAGACCCACTCCTTTTCATCTGACCAACTTCAACTCCTCCTTCACATCTTAGCTTAGATGTTGCTTCTTTCTATCTCCCAGGACCTCCTACAAGGAGCTGAGATTCCTTCATTTGACTCTTTTCTAGCTATAATGTTTATTACAATTGTAATCACTGCTAAAATGTTTTAAGCTTTTTAATGTCTGCCTCCCTTACTGGGCTGTAAATTCCCCCAGGGCAGGGGCTTATAGGGGTCTCCTATGCACTGCCTGTTAAGGAACTTGGACAGGGTGGGTCCCTAATGGACTGACCATTGCCCAATGAATGTATAAAACCTTCTTAATACTGTCATTTAGGTAACTGGCCCAAGGTGACACAGCTGCTGTAATACTCGAACCCACGACATTCCAGCTTTGAAGCTCAAGGTCTGACTATCCCTTCCTTTCCCTCAAAGCAGGAGCCAGAAGGCAAGTGGTCTGTCTGGGAAGTGAATTTAAGGAACTGCAGGTCTATTTGCAGAGGGCCACACGCGGCAGGGAGCGCGGCGCCTTGAGCGCTGGCCTCGGGCCCAGGAGAGGGGGCACCCGTCACGTGTACCCGGCTGGGCTCGCAGCCGCCGCACCCGGAGGCTGGAATGCGGCCCCGCCCGCTCCCGCGCCAGCAAAACCGCGCTCTCCTAGGGGACTGACGTCAATGAAGGGGGAGCCTCCGGGCGCCGCGCTAGGGCGGCCGAGGGCGGAGGGAAGGGGCCCCGGCGGACACGCCCCTCGCCGCTACTCCGCTGCTGATTGGACCCGGGGAATCTTCGCACTCGGGTTTCGGGGCCGGCGAAGGGAAGGAGGCGGAGCCTGAACACGCCCCTCGCTGCTCTGTTGCTGATGATTGGCCCACAGAGTCTCCGCGTTCGATTTTGGAAGGCTCTCTCCGGAGCTCTCACCAGGGCTTGGCCGAGGATTGGCTCTTCCCCGGCTGGGGAGCGTTTTCTCCCGGGAGTCGCGGCTGTGACCTAGGTGGCCCGCCTTGGGCAGCCAGGTACGTAGGTCGGCGGCCCCGCTCGCGCTGCGGTAGGAGCGGGCGGGCCGGCCGTCAGAGCCCGGGTGCCGCTGGGACCCGAACCCGCAGGGCCACTTTAGGGCACGGCGTTGTGCGAAGCGGCCACGTCTGAGCCCCGGGGACCGATCTGTGCCGGGGGTTTCGCCCAGCGATCTGGGCCAGGATATCCCCTCCCGAGCTCTCGTCCTGTGGGCGAACGCCGCCCGGTCCTTGTGAGCACCTTCACAGCAGGAAGCGCAGAGCTACGCCCGCCCTTTCGAAAGGCCGTGAAGGGTTTGGGGTGGGCACATCTTAGCTTGCCCCATCCCGATTTGAGGTCTGTCGACGCTGCCCTTCAGCGTGGTGAGTAATCACTCCGACTCCCCGCGGGGCCGCGGAGTGCTGAGGGCGCCGAGGCTGCCTTAGGAGATCTGACTTTCAATCCCTGCGCCTTCCGAAACCCGCAGAAGCAGATAGCAGGCTCGAGAGGTTTCAGAGCCTCCTGGGTCATTCCTTCCCCCGAAGACCTCGTCAGCCATCTGGCAGGAACAAAGATAAGAGTGGTTGAGAGCCTGGGCGCTGGGATCATATACTACCTGGGTATATCATCAGTTACCTCCTGTTTGACTTTGGGCAAGTTACTTAACCTTTCTGAGCTCAGGTTTCTCATCTGTAAAATGGGTATAACCAGAGTGCTCCTCGTAGGAGTGAGGATTAAAGAGATTACCTATTTGAAAATGATGTTCTGTGCTTGACACAAAGCAAGCTGCCTCAATGGCAGCCGTGACTTAAAAGTCCACAGATGAATCCATCTCCCTTTACCCTCTTTCCCCAAGAGTGTAGTCCCCTTTTGAGGGAGTTTCATGAAAATGAAAATGGTTCTATACTGTCTGGTTGTTAAACAGCCTTTCCCTTAACATCACTCATTCATGGTATAATGTACCGAGATGGACGCTTTCACGTACTTTTATCTCCCTTATTCCCTTGAGGGTTGTTTGTTCTCACTCTTCTCACTATTTTAATGATGAGCAAAATGAGGCAGGGGAAACGGGCTTGCCAACGTCACTCGGTTATCAGTGGCACAGCCAGAATTCAGGGTTCTTGAACCATTGAAAAGAGTTACTGCTAGATCTAGAGTTTCTCTTCCGGTCATATCTGAGAACTGGTCTGGGGGTAGGTCCCCGTTCCCTTTTCCACGTCCACATTAGGTTTGGAGACAAACGTGTGCAGTTCTCTCAGGCGCTCCTGGCCGGGGCTAGGCCCTAAAGGGGGGGGGGGGTGCTCACACTGCCATGTGGACTGGACCTCCCACTGGAAGAGCCACAGATTTTGGCAGCTGTCCAGGGTCAGGGAAGCAGTCCAGGGCCACAAGTGTTGATTTGGGCCTTGGGCCAGAGCCTCCAGTTCTTATCCCAAGAGGCCCTTTGCCTCCGATTACAGATTATTACCATCACCAGAGTTATCTGAAGGAGGTGAGCTGAGTGTGGAAGCAGTTGCCCCCCGGCTCACACCAAGTGTGCTCTGCCTCTTGTGGATACCTGTGCCTCCCTGACACCAGTCAGAATAGCTGTCTGAACTGAGCTTCATATACCACAAAAGATGCTCAATTGCGCACTACATATGTTGCAAATTCATTGCGTGGTGAGTCACTTTTTAAATATATGTCTTTGTTAAAGCTCTATAGTTCATTTATTGCCTATTTCAAAGCAAGTTGAACTTTGTCATTTTCAACATTTGATATTTACTTTGGGGGTTCATTTTTTAAGCTAGCTTGTGTCAAATTGCAATTGGCAAATGAGTTTTTACTCATTTGCTTACAGACTCATGTTTATATTCTTTCATGTCAATTCTGGAATGAAAGATCCATTTGTAATCTTTTAATAGGCCTGTGGTGTCATTTTCTAGTGTAGAAAAGTACCATTGTTCAAGCATACACTGACTTTCCTGGATTCAGGTCTTATCTAAGAAATTGGGGGAGAGGGGGGGAATCACACATTGAATAAGATAGGAAATGTTTTTTTCTGGGGAGGCTGGCTGGCTCAGTCAGTAGAGCAAGCCACTCTTGATCTCAGGGTTGAAAGTTCGAGCCCCACATTGGGTGTAGAGATTACTTAAATATAAAATCTTTGGGGTGCCTGGGTGGCTTATTTGGTTAAGTGTCGAGCTCTTGATCTCAGCTCAGGTCATGATGTCACGGTTCCTAGGATCAAGCCCCACATCGGGCTCTGCACTGACGGTGTGGAGCCTTCTTGGGATTGTCTCTCTCTCCCTCTCTCTCTGCCCCTCCCTCTCTCATGCTCTCTTTCTCTCTCTCTCAAAATAAATAAAAATAAACTTAAAAAAAGAGAGAGGTTAGGATTCCTTTAAAAAATAAAATAAAATCTTTAAAAAATAATAAAAGTAGGGGCGCCTGGGTGGCTCAGTCAGTTAAGTGTATAAGTAAAAATAAAATCTTTTTTAAAAATTTCTTTTGATAATAAAAGTTCTGACTCAGTTTTCCCCAAGTTTACATCTAATCCTATGTGCAATACATGGATTTTTATTCCCAGTCTCACTGCTGGCTGAATCCCAGGGTGGGAGGCAGAGCCAAGAGTGAGGATCTCAAAATCTGGGGGTGCCAAGGCTCCCCACCCCACGGTGCACGGAGGGTACGGTGGAAACTGGCCCAGACTCACCCAGATGGTTTGTTGGTGTGTGTAACTCACTGTAACGTGGAGGCTAGAGGCTGGAGGCAGGGCCTTGTAGGCCCTTGCAGCCTGGCAGAGGTGGCTGGGGCCATCTGGGAAGTCAGGCTCCAAGCCATCCCTGAGGCCGCTGCTGCTTCATCCTGTTGCCATTTTCCCTGAAGGGAGGGTAAGAGGGCCTGAGTCTGAGAGAAGCAGGATCACCCCTTGTCCCACCACCCAGACCAGAGGAGGAGTCTGCCCCGGGCTAGGCCACAGCCAGCCTGGGTCACTGGAGTGCTTTACAGCAGTGATCTCTCTGCCTTCTCCCACGCCCTAACCCCACATCCCACAGCAGCAAAACAGTGTGTTGTCTCCATGGAAGATTGAGGAGGGCAGAAAAGGGGAACTATTGGTTGGGGAATTTCCTGGCACCTGATATTAGCCAGACCTGTCCACACATGGCCTTGGCAGACAAGCAAATCCAACTGCTGCTTCTGTACAGACCTGGTCTCCCCAGAATCATGGACTCTGCACACGCCCTCTGAGAGCATAATCATCCTGTTCTTCTTACAGATGTAGAGGGAAACCGAGGCCCATGGAGGTGACGTGAAGTGCCTGAGGCCCCTTGGCCGCTGAGTGGCAGAACTAGGGCCCGGACGTAGTCCTCTGACTCATGAGCCAGTACTCTGTGCACTGGGCTGGGTTGCAGTTCCAGATTTCTTTTGTGGGAGCTGGGGATCTTCCTCTTCAGAGTGCCGCAGGTTAAGGCTAGAACAGCTGGTCAAACAGTAAACAGCTCTGACGTTAACAAAAAGATTAAAATAAATTCTACCACCCCGCCCCTGCCTCGTGTGCATGTGTTCATTGTTCTTCCTTTCCCACTGGAGGTTTCCTCCTTTGTGAATCAGGTAAGAACAGTGAGACACCCCCACAGGAGCGATGGGAAGAAATACGCTCTGAGCTGCTTGGCTGTGAAGGCAGCTGTGGTTTTCATACACGGTTGCAGTCCCCTTACACCGGGTCCTGACCTTGGCTGAGCCACCGGCATTTCATCTGTATCTTGCCTTCCTTTGCCCCACTGTGCGCTGGGGTGAGGGTAACAGCGTCCACTCCTAGAGTGCTTTTGAGGATCAGATGATATCATGCATATTGCCACGTTGCCTGGTGCCGAGTAAATGCCCCATAGTTAGCTTTTTTCCTTTATCAGCCTGACAGTGTTACTTGGTGACTGTTTTCTGGTCACAGTGTATTTTTATTATCCAGCTCAGGGGATTTAATTACCACACATACAAGGTTGTTAACTGGATTCCATAATAGTGCCCAAGGAGAGGTAGATTTTTAAATTCCCATTTCCAGATAAAAAGCACAATTTTTATGAAGTTAATTTACCTGAAAATCTTCTACAGGTTTTAGTTATTAAATCTTTTGAAGAGAGTGAGGTTCTAATAGGCCTAGACACTGGGACAGGGGGAGTGTGGAAATTACTGGAATGAGGAGGGTGGCTGTTGAGGTGAGGAGGGAAAGCCAGGGAAAGGGAGGGCCAGTTACATTTGAGGAATCTACACGGGATGGGGAGATGGTTCAAACTCTCAGGAGAGTAAAGGCAGGTGCGAGCCGGGGCCACTCTGCAAGCAGACTGAGCACTCACTGGAAGCTGGGAACGCGTTTTTTATGATTTCCATTCTGTGTGGGTTTGTCACGGTGAGCATGGACGTTTTGTGTTTAAATGCTTTAATTTTTGCTCCCCCCGCCCCCTTTTAAGCTAGTGTCAAAAGGGCAGCAGGTGGGCATTTCGTTTATTTGGCTCTTATCAGGTACCTGATACCACACTAGACTCATTCAATCCTTACAACAATCCTGGGAAGCGGTTATGAGCCCCATTTTACAGCTGAGCAAAGAGGCTCAGAGAGGTTGGGTAACTTGCCTAGGGTCATAGCTAAGAAGGTGGCAGGGCTGGGATTCAAGCCCAGTTCTGTGTTGTGCCAGAGTCCTTGGTCCTCCTTGTCTCTAGTCTGCCTTCCAATCTCGTAACTTTTTCAGGCTGTACTAGACAAGGGTGGGGTGAGTGAGCCTCTTATGCCTTTATTATTCAAGGTGGAACTCTCTCGAACTGAGGAAGACCATTTAATTTTCATTTTCGGCAAGGTGGGGGAGGACTTGGACATAAGTCTTCCTTTTAATTAAACTTCTAAGATTTCAGCCTCTGCCCACGGTTGTATATTCTAACCCTGTAGCTGCGTCTTCGTCCCTACGTTCCTCTCCATGGCCTTTTGGACTACAGTTAGATCTGACTGGTCTGTTTCATACTGTGTTTGTTAAACTGTACGGACTTGGTTTGTCTCTGAGGGTCTTGAAAATAGGTGGGATGACTGTTCTCAGTTTTACAGATGGAAAAGCAGAATAGTAGAACACTGAACACTGTTCTTAACGCTGCCTTCACTCAGTCCTCACTACAGGCCGAAATTGGTATAGTTTGAGAAGTTTACACAGGAAGCAGCTGAGCCAGTAAGTGGCGGAGGTGGCTAGAAGTGGGATTCCAGCCTGGGTAGCCCAACGTCATACCCCTTTCTCACTTCTGTGCTAAGAGCCTGGGCCTTGGCATCAGCAGTATCTGGATCTGTCCTTCAGTTTCTTCATTTGTGAAACGAGGGTACAGCCCCTACCGCATATGGCTGTCGTGCTCACATTTCAATGACGTGACGTGACTACGACTCTTACAGCGGTGCCCAATACATGTGAAATGCTCGACACATTTCCGTGGCTGCTGCTGTGTCGTCTTTACGACCTGGATGTCCTGGGGTCTGCCTGGGCTTTAGAACCACAGACCTGGGTGCTACTCCTGGCTCTGCACTTAACCAAGGCTTCGTGTCTGTGGAAGGATCGTTTCAACTGAGCTGTACTTCATCTGCACGGTGGGGATAAACAAGTCTTACTTCACTGGTTGCCGGGCCTCTTCAGGGAGGTAGTACATGTGTCGCACTCATAAGCACTTTATAATAAAGTCTGGCTATCCTTATGCATATAATTTCCCCCAGGTGCCCTGGCAATTGGAGTGATTTTAAGTCAAGACTTACTGCACATTGGCTCCTGGAGAACAGAAACACCAGAAGCCCTCATATCCGTCAGGACCCCAGGTTTGGGAAGGGCCTGCTGAGCTGATGCCTCTCCGTGCTTTCCTTCCCCAGAGCACCCAGGATGGGAACGCCCGCCTCTGTGGTGAGCGAGCCGCCCCCCTGGCAGGCCCCGGCTGAGGCCCGGGGCCGCAAGCAGGCCACAGCCAACATCTTCCAGGATGCCGAGCTGCTGCAGATCCAGGGCCTGTTTCAGCGCAGTGGGGACCAGCTGGCCGAAGAGCGGGCACAGATCATCTGGGAGTGTGCGGGAGACCACCGTGTGGCAGAGGCCTTGAGGAGGCTGCGTAGGAAGAGGCCCCCCCGGCCAAAACCCCTGGGCCACTCACTGCACCACTGCAGCCGGCTCAGGTGGGTTCCTGGAACTGGAGGCCTGAGGGAAGGGGGGCACTACTGATGCTCCTTCCACCATTTTCTGGCTGTATGACCTGGAGCTACTGACTTGGCCTCACTGTAAAGTATCTGCCATGGGGGGGGGGGGGGGGGGGGGGGGGAGGTACACAGTGCCTACGATTGCTGTTACTGTTGGAGTCCTGTAGGATCTTGTGAACTTCCACAGAAGGGAATGCCTGGGTCCTATCAGTGCCACCTCATTTTGCAGTGATTCTCAGCCAAGTGGGAGGGACTATTGTTTGGGAGGAAAAAAATGTGTTTCCCTGTTGCAGAAGAGGTAACAAATCAAGAGTAAACCTGGTTAAGATCTTGCCTGTGGAAT
The DNA here is from genome assembly GCF_018350175.1 of Felis catus. NCBI lineage: Eukaryota > Metazoa > Chordata > Mammalia > Carnivora > Felidae > Felis > Felis catus. The sequence continues at coordinate 56,682,398 of NC_058378.1, read as the reverse complement.
TACAGAGAATATAGCGTAGGAAGGTTCAGTAGAGGCACTGAGGGTTAAAAATTGTTGAGGAACTTCCAACTTCCCCTAGTCATCCTCCTCTTTGCCTAGGTCACTGACAGCCTAGGAACAGCGAGCCCCACAGGGTTGAGCCGAGCCACACAGCCTAGCCAATCACTGTGGGTTACACTCTGCTCTCCATTCTTCCCGCTGCCTTCTCGGGCCCCAGAGTCAGAATATTAGTCCTGGATAGGTCTTCCGAGTCATCAGGTCCAGGGGGAGCAAATCAGCCTCTTGCTCATATGAACTTTAGCTGACTTGCAATCCCAATTTAAAACATCTTGCTAAGGAGGATTCTTGGTTCCTCCAGTCTCGTATCACGGCTGACTAATGATGGCTGCCACAAGTACAGCATGAAGCTGGAGAAAGGCTGAGTTGTCACACACCCCGATCTAGTCCAGCTCTCTTTACAGAAAAGAAATCTGAAAGCTTTGCCTAGTCTTTAGCAATCAGGGGGGCAGACGAGTCCAGAGCCCTGGTCTCATTTTGCCCCAAACGGTGTGTTTAGTTCATCCTGACCAAAATCTCTTTAGCCTGCATTCTGTTCTTCCTATTGATTTGGGCCTATCACACACTTGTTCCCTGCAGAATCCCCGAGCCCCGTGCTCCACTGGCCGACCCACAGAGTGGTGCCACAGAGATGGCCTCTGGCGATCAGTATCTGAACTCCAGGAGGACAAGTGCCAGGATCCGCCGGAACTGGAAGAAGCCAGGCCCCACAAGCTACCTCCATCAGATCAGACACTGATCCAGGGAAGGGGCTGGGAACGGCAGTAACTTCCCCAGGAATCACAGGGACTTTTGCCAAAGGGCCCAGGAAGTGAAGAAGGAAGACAGACTGGAGGCAGACAGCCCCACAGTGGTAAATGGAAGGCCACTACCACTGGCCTGCTCCGTTCAGAACAGGACTGGAGGTGTCCCCTGAGCTCTACACCATGTGGGACCCATTCCTGCCTCAGCTCTTCCCACCCGACAGTATACTCGGGCTGCATGATATCCCCCTGGGAGTCCAGCGATGGGCACGGAGACTGAGCATCTCACCACTCCTGCTACTAACCCTCCTGCTACTACTGTAACCCATGGTCCAGCCACCTGCCCACACCCCTGCCTGTCAGGCTAGTGCGAGGAAACCGTGGTTTAAGTGGCAAAATAAAAACATTTGCATCAAGAACTGTGTGAGTCTGTCACAGAAAGGGAGGCTTCTTCAATGGACATTCTGGAGCCAGGGGGTGAGGGCTTGCACTTATTGCAGGGAAGGGGTGTTCCCGGGAAGGAGAAAATAGGCCAGGCGTCCTTTTCCCCCGAGAGCAACACCCACCACCCCCCATCCCCTAGATCCTCTGTGCTAAAGCCTCCTTTTCCAGAGATCGGGAGATGGAAGCATTTCCGTAGGCAGTCCTGATCCACAGGAGAGAGAGGGTTCTTGGCCTCTTGCCAGTTCTAGAAGGGGAAAGACTATTCCAGTCCGCCTTGCACAGTGGGCAGTGAGCCTGCAAAGGAGTGGCTGCCAGCTCCTCAGATGGCATCTTTATCCCCATGGGCCAACCATCCTGAGGTGGGTCAACAGTTGGACCAATCGTTCTTGAGCCTCCAGCATTATCTGAGATTCCCTGTAGCCTGATAACCTTTAAGGGGAGGATTTTTGACTACTTCTACTGGCTTCACCTCAACAGCATATTATGTGCTCATTAGCATTCACCTCTGTTTCCCAGGCATCCTATCTGTCCCATTACCCACCCTTTAAAGGAAGGACCCAGGGTTCAAAGTGCTTCAAGCAGGCAGTGATGCGCACAAAGGATACGCTGCCCTCTTGTGGCTAAGAAGAGAAGCAGAGCACATTCCTCATCCCAAACCCATAGGGCTAGAGGATTTTGTTACTCAGAATTTTTTCAGCTTGTAGGAAGTACTCAGTGCAAATACTGCATAATCCCTAGTAGGGAAATATAACAAAACATGAGTATTTCTGCAACAAATACACTAAGAGGAAAACATCATGGTTACAAATAGCTTCAATTCACACCAGTGTAGGGTCAGGTCAGGTTTTGGTGTCAAATGAGTCAATGAAAATATTTCTGGTTTTTAGAGCACTGGGACCTTGGAAATGAGGACCTGTATAACTTTGGGGCTGTATCTCAGCGATTCCATGGAAACACATGGTTCTTTGTCCTTAAAACTGCATTCTACCTTGTCTTCCTTTCACCCAAGAAAACTAGACAAAAAAGGTCAGAATTGGACTTGTTATTCATACATTTGCATTGATTTAAATACATTACATACAAGTTCTACAGTGCGTTGGAAGAACACAGGCAGCAGTACTCTCCCAGCCCGGCCTCTCCTCCCTGACACGGGGACAGGGCCTGCGGCTGACAGAGGGCCCGGCTGTTCTGTGAGTGCCGCCCAGAAGCCTGCCCTGGCACTTTGAGGCTCCTGGCTCTCCCTAGTCCACATTCAAGGCAACCTGAGTCCAGGCTTCAAAGAGAATGGAAACATGCCAGGAAAGGATGGCCCACGCTCCCGCCTGCCAGGACTGGGGCCAGCCCCCTCGTACGTTGGACTCGATTTCCTTCTCATCACAGAGCTGGTCTAGATGAGGGTGATGTGCAGACCTACTTGCACAGGCTGGCTTCCCCCAGCCTCCTCTAAGACAGCTTAGGCTCTCTCGACGCCCAGGTGGGAAGCTTTACTGACAGGTTTGTGGAGAGAGATCTTTGGAGAGCCAAGCACACCTGGGTCCCTTCTGGCCTCTGGGAGCCCTGCTGCTCCTACAGTCTGGGGGCAGGCACTGTCACAAACATGGTCCCCAAGGTTAGATTCCAGGCCAGCTGAATGAGATTGTCAGGGTTAGGAGCTGTGCCTTTGTCCACAGGGCATGCGTACCCAGCTCCCAGAGACTCCTCCTGTCAGCTGGGGGGCCCCCCCGGCACAAGCTGGCCCCTGGGGGCTAGGATGCAAAGGGACCAGCTTGGCCCAGCTGACGAGAGGGCTGCACATCTCTGCTCTGCCTCCTGGGCAGTGGGAGCTGGGCAAGCAGAGGGCACGCAGCCATAGTCCTCGCTCCCTTTCTTTGGTTGTTTTTCAAACCTTCAAGATCGTTTCTTTCCAAGACTGATTGACCAATCGCAGGGTGCCAGAATCTTGAAGTGTCCAGTAGCACAGAACTGCCCCTTAGCCACAGATGGCACCCTCTCTACTCTCTCCTGAGGCCATTCTTTGCTTTGGTGTAGAAAGGGCTCGGACACCTGGCAAGGGGGACAGCTGAGGGAAAAGAGACAGGGAAGCAGGAAGATGCACATTGAACTGGGCAGGCTCTAGGGGACAGTTTGAAGGCCCTTCTCCTTTGGGCCCTGCCTTTCTCAAGAAGCCATGGAAAAATTGGCCTAGAACAAGAAGTCAGGGAGCAAAGGGAAGCTGCCGACTAGGAAGAGAATATGAGTCCCATTACCTCCGCCAAGCAGCAGCAGTGGTCGCATAAAAAGAAGTCCAGGGACCTAATATCCTGTCCTCCTATGAGCTGAGATGCATCCCAGAATCCTCACTGAGACCCACTCCAGAACCCAAAACTGAACCCCCTGAGGGAAAAGTGTCGAGAAAAAAAAATATCTGAAACAACAGAAACAAATAAGAGGACCGGGGTGTCTGTCACCGAGACTGGGGAAGCAAGGCTGGGATGTTTGCCCACAGACCAGTTACGGCCCCCGGCATGTACTCAGGCCAAACGGATGGCTTGTGCATACTGGGGGAGCCGCTTCTGCCCTCTTGCCTTTGCCTGAATGACGGGCAAACTGCAAGCCTGGACTAGAGACACTGTGTCCCTAGAAGGGCAGAGAGCAGAGCCAATCTCTACAATCATATGCACAACCACTAAGAGTTCTGGAGCAAAAGTGTCCCCGCTGCGAGAACTGGGTTGGGAGGCTTTCGGTCACCCTATTGCACTGGTGGGAGAAGGGGAAGAAAACTTGGCAAAAACCCAAAGGAAAGGTGTGGCTTCTGTCTGTCCCAACTGGTGAGTCACCCAGTTGCCCTCTGAATCACCCAGCTGCCTTGGTCCATGGGAGTAAGGAACTGTGAGGCACCTGAGCATCTGGGTCCATGCAAATTTAGGTCTGGATCAGAGGTTTCTGACCTGAGAGGATCTGGGAATCTGCCTCGGTTTTGCTACTAATATTTAAATGTGTATTTGTCTGTCTGTTTTCTGATGCAGAATATAATGAGGAATTGCCACAGAGCAGGGTGTCAGGGAGGGAAGGGAATTTCCCAGCCTGCCCCAGGGGATGCTGGAAGGGAGCTGCTCCTTCCCGGGCATCTGGACTACCTGCGCGGAGGCTCCAGCCCTCCCTAGCACTCAGAAGGGCCCACAGGCACACACTGTCCCTCTGATTGTGCTTCTCCCTGTGCTTGGGAAAGCCCTGAGGGGGGTGACGAGCAGAGAAGAAGGGCTCTCAAGGGCACTGCTCTCCACCGGCTTCTCGGGCTTTTCCTGCAACCCACCCCCAGGCTTCCTCCCAGCCCGAGTCTCGAACAGTAGGTCTCTGTCTGACTCTCGGGCTACCACCATGAAAAGAAGGGCTTCCGACTCTGAAAGCTCTGTGTGTAGGACTCGCTAGAAGACCGCTGGTGGGAACGGGCCGTCTCGACAATCACGGGTGGCATCTGGACAAGGTGCAGGGGACTCTTGTTGTCTTTCAGGGCCTGGGTCAGATTTAGGATCTGCAGTAGGAAAAATAAGATCAGTGAGGAAAAGACCAAGGCATCCTGGTCTGCCTCTGAAGGGAGACCTGCTGACAGAGTGCTCCCATAAATCAATACAAAAATAAACAACACACAAATGAAAAACTATACACCTAGGGTATTTCCAGAAGTAGGAATATAAACGAGCAAAATACGAAAAATGGAAACCTCTCCAGTCATTTAAAAAATACAAATGAAAACAAAAACCTCCCATTTTTTCCCCTTCCCATTAGTAAGGATACAGAAGAAGAAGATGCCTCAGAGGTGGGGACAGTTCAGAGCCAAGCTGGGGGGCTGGACCCTGGGCCAGTTTTTCAGAAAGGCAAGCAGACGATAAAGGCTTAAAAGTGAACAGGCCCTCTGACTCAGCAATTCCACTTTTAGGAACTAAAGAAACAATCATGGATAGGCACAAAACACTTAGTTTCAACTAATACAGTGCAGTATTGTTTTTAGCGGTAAAAATGGTATAAATGCCTCAGAGTATGGGAACAGTTAATAATGTAAGGGCTAAGAAACAGCAATTAAAAGATAGATTTTATTGCCATGGAAAGCTGATCACAATGTCATTAGATAGCAAAGGACAGAGACAGGAGCCAGTATTATGATGTAAAGACTCTACCTTCATTTTCTAAAATTCTATCTACCTATCTGCAGAGAAAAAAATTCTGGAACTTGGCACTGATTATCTCTGGGTCAAGGAATTATAGGTGATTTTTATTTGTTCATGGTTGTTTATACTTATTTTCTGATTTTCCTACAAAGACCATATATTTGGGAGAAAGCCAACATTTCAGTTGGCTTCTCCCTCTACTGCTATCTTTTTTTTTTTTTTTAAGGTTATTTATTTATTTTGAGGGAGACAGAGCACGAGCAGGAGAGGGGCAGAGGGAGAGAGAGAGAGAATCCCCAGCAGGCTTCGCACTGTCAGCGCAGAGCCCAACATGAGGCTCAATCTCACAAACCATGAGATCATGACCTGAGCCAAGATCGAGTCAGGTGCTTAACTGACTGAGCCCCCAGGCACCCCTAATGCTGTCTCTTTATCATCGTTTTTGTGAGTCTTTTTGAGTAAAATTTTTACTTTGGAATAACTTTAGACTTACAGAAAAGTTACAAAGATAGTACAGAGAGTTCCTGTACACCATTTACCAGTTTTTCCTAATGTTAAATTTTTATAGAACTATGGCACATTTACCAAAACTAAGAAATTAACAGTGGAACATTACTATTAACCAAACGCCAGACTTAATTTGGATTTCATTAGCTTTTCCAGTGCAGTTCTTTTTTGATTTCAGGATCCCATTCAGGATACAACATAGCTCTTTACCAACTTCAGTCTGTTTTTTACAGATATTTCAGAAATGTGTCCATGGGGACACGTTTGCCAAAATTAGAATCACCACCATCTATCTTCTCTGATAGGAGAGTACAAAAGTGGAAGTAGTCTGATAATAGCCTGCTTGCTTGCTTGCTTTCTAAAAGTTTCTTTTTTTTTTATGTTTTTATTTATTTGTTTGTTTGTTTAATATTTGAGAGAAAGAGAGAGAGACAGAGTGTGAGCAGGGGAGAGGCAGAGAGATGGAGATGGAATCGGAAGCAGGCTCCAGGCTGTGAGCTGTCAGCACAGAGCCCGATGCAGGGCTGGAACTCGCGAGCAGTGAGATCATGACTTGTGCCAAAGTGGCTTAACCAACTGAGCCACTCAGGCGCCCCAGTTTCTTTTCTTTTTTTTTTTTTTTTTTAAGATTTTATTTATGGGGCGCCTGGGTGGCTCAGTTGGTCAAGTGACTGACTCTTGATTTCCGCTCAGGTCCTGATCTTACAGTGCATGAGTTTGAGCCCTGCATCAGGCTCTGCACTGACAGCGCAGAGACTGCTTAGGATTCTCTTTCTCTCGGTCCCTCGCCTGCTCACACACTCTCTCTCAAGGTAAGTAAATCTTAAAAAAAAATTTTTTTTAAGATTTTTTAAATTTATTTTTAAGATTTTATTTAAGTTTATTCTGAGAAGAGAGGGGGGTGGGAGAGGGTGGGGCAGAGAGAGAGAAAGAAAGATAGAAAGAGAGAGAGAGAGGAGAGAGAGAGAGAGAGAGGAGAGAGAGAGAAAGAGAGAGAGAGAGAGAGAGAGAGAGAGAGAGAGAATATCCCAAGCAGGCTCCACCTTGCCAGCACAGAGCCCAGAGTGGGGCTTGAACTCACAAACTATGAGATCATGACCTGAGCTCAAATCAAGACTCAGACGCCAAAAAAAAAAAAAAAAAAAATCAGACACTCAACTGACCGAGCCACCCAGAAGCCCCTTAAGATTTTATTTTTAAGAGGCGCCTGGGTGGCTCAGTCGGTTAAGCATCCGACTTCAGCTCAGGTCATGATCTCACGGTTTGTGAGTTTGAGTCCCGTGTCAGGCTCTGTGCTAACAGCTCGGAGCCTGGAGCCTACTTCGGATTCTGTGTCTCCCTTTCTCCCCCTCCCTGCTCACACTCTGTCTCTCTCTGTCTCTCAAAAATGAATAAACATTAAAAACAAATTAAAAAAAAAAAAGCTTTTATTTTTAAGTATGGGGCATCTGGGTGGCTCAGTCAGTTGATGGCCCAACTCTTGATTTCAACTCAGGTCACCATCCCAGGGTAGTGCGATGAAGCCCCGCATTAGGCTCTATGCTGAGCACGGAGCCTGCTTGAGATTCTCTCTCTCTCCCTCTGCCTATCTCCCCTGCTCACACACTGTCTCTTTAAAAAGTTAAACAAATAAAAAGATTTTATTTTAAATAATGTCTGTAACCAATATGGGGCTTGAACTCACAACCCCGAGATCAAGAGTCACACATTCTACTAACTGAGCCAGCCAGGCACCCCTATGATAGCCTTCTTTAAACCGCCAGATATTGAAGATTTTCATGGCCAGGCCACAGACAGAGGGGAGGGTAAGAAAGGCTGGACCCTCAAATCACAGAGACACACGGCCTTTAAGCCACAAATATCCCTGGCCTGCAAACGCTGCCCATGAAGAGGCAGAGATACACCTGAAACAGAGGTGAGAAGTCAGAAGTGGATCCTATCTGTAATTAATTCTGTTTTACTTCATTGTTTTAGTATCTGTCAGCATCCTCCACTGCTTCAAAGAGCCTTGAGCACAAACTCTGGGTAGAGAATGAAAAGGAGTTTCAAATGGAATTGGAGTGAATTATGCAGGAAACCACCCAACTTAAGAGGCAGGATTTTTTTTTTTTAAGTTTCTTTACTTTATTTGGGGAGGGAGGGGCAGAGAGAGATGGAGAGAGAATCCCAAGCAGACTCCATGCTGTCAGCACAGAGCCCAATGAGGGGCTTGAACCCATGAACCATGAGATCATGACCTGAACCGAAATCAAGAGTTGGACACTTAACTCACAGAGCCACCCAGGTGCCCCAAGAGACAGAGAATTTTAAACCTGCCCTGGCTGGTTCTTCCTGTGCTTCCCCTATTATTCTCTGGGTTACAAGCTGCCTTTTATGCATGCTGAAGTTATTTGGGGTAAAATGTCAAATTATCTACAGCTTACTTTCAAAAGATTTGGCCAAAAATAAAATGTATCAATCTATCTATCTAGAGAGAGACAAATTATACAGTTATATTAAAGAGAGAAATTAGCTACATTTGTAGAGATAGATATTCCTCAGATAGATAACCTATAGAGATACAAGCAAATAGATACAGAGATAAAGCAAGTGTGGCTAACTATAATAACCGGTGAATCTAGGAGAAGATCCTACTTTACTAAGGTTTGAAATTCTTCAAATTAAAAAGCTGACAGGAAATTGATAGCACATATTCTGTAGCACATAAAGCTAAAGGATAAAATCTTTGAAAGTGCCATTTAAAGAGACTTTCCCTCAGACCCCGCAGTAGATCTAACATCTGGTGCAAAGTCTTTGAGTAACAACTGGCATCCAACTCCAGCTCTCTGGAAGGTCTTTACTCTTCCCCTTTGGCCGAGGGCCCTCATATAGGCACTCTGTGATTACAGCTCAGGTACGGAAAGGGTTGTGACCTCCTTTCCCTGTGGTATGTCAGATTTCTGCAAGGTGGCGGCTCGTCTTGCTTCGTTGTGTGTGACTGGTAAGCAAGTAAGGATGTGACTGATATATTGGCCACCTACCTGCTGAAATGAGCTGGATGCTCATGGAAACTTACAGTGTTGAGAGGGAGGCACTCTAAGTCGTAAGAGGCCAAAAGGCCCTCAAAGGACATTAAGGGCACAAGACAGAGAGAAAGATAAAATTGTACTCTTCCACCCCACCCCCCCTTTTGCCACTCTAGATAATGGCCCTGACCGATATGATGAGAGGAGGGTTGCTATGGTTTTGGCAAGGGACTGAGCTGGAAAGGGATTAGAGAAGATAGTATAATAGGGACAGAGGCATAGCCTACACAAGGTTGAGAAGTTCATTCCTTTATGCTGAGTTCCATAATACCACAGTACATCATGTGGCTTTTAAGGTCTCCAAAAATTCTGCCAGCTTAACTGGGCCCTTACATTATTTGGGAAACGGAGGAAGACCACATCACGGGTATTCAAGCAGCTCTAATAACTGCAGCTCTTGAAACCTCTGTACATCCCACTTCCAAGGAAACATGAACTCAGTAAGCCCAAGAGGTGCTCTCACAAGAAGCCTTTACCTAAATCGTAGGTAGAGGTAAATGCATAATTATGACTGGAAAGACCTTCTTGACCTTTAAAGATGTGAGAACCTACCTTTTCTGCACACAAAATCATAATCAAAACCGCTAATACATATTGATTACTTCAATACACCACGTACTACTCTAAACCATTGATCTCATAATAACCCTATGAGATAGGAGCTATTATTAACCCCATGTTACATATGGACACACTAAAAGGAGGAGAGATTAAACAACTTCTCCAAGACCTCACCAATAAATGACAGAGCCAATAAATGACAGAGCCAGGATTCAAACACAGGCACTGTGTCCACTAAGTCATCCCACTATGCCATCCCAGATGTCTTTAAGACTTTAAAGTTGGGGCGCCTGGGCAGCTTGGTTGGTTGAGCATCTGACTCTTGATATTCGCTCAGGTCATGGTTCGTGGGTTTGAGTCCCAAGTTGGGTTCTGCGCTGGGCACGGAGACTACTTGGGATCATCTCTCTCCCTCTGCCTCTCTGCCCCACTTACACACTCTCTCTCTGTCCCCCCAAAAATAAATAAACATTAAAAAGAAAGAAAGAAAATATCAAAGTGATAAGCAGAATGTCAGTGCTCTACAGAGCTTTAAAACAATTTTTCAGGCACAGTCTTTACTTTTGAAGATCAACAATGAATGCCCTAGGGGTTTCCTTAGCTCTCTTTGAAGGTAAAGTGGAGAAAGAAGAAATAATGCAACTTATAACGATAACAAAAATTATAACCACGATCAATATATGAGTGCTAACCCTAGGTAATTATTTTTACTGAACACTTGATATGCATTTATCTTATGTAATCCTTTGGCCAACTCTGCAAGGAATTATTATTGTCACATTTTATAAACAAGGAAACCAAGGCTCTGGCCCAAGGCCACAGGGGTTGTAAGTAGTGAAGAAGTCGGACTCCAGAGGCTGGCTCTTAACCACCAAGGCCTATGGCCTGCCTTGAGCAACTTGAAGACAGGGGCCGCTGGGTAAATTTACCAATGAACTAGCCAGCAACAGGCACAGAGCTGAGCTCATAATAAATGCCTCACCAAGCACTGGACACCGTGGAAGAAGTGGGAGATTTGAAAGGGCTACCTTTCCTCACCCATGTGCTAAGTCAGAGTCACAAATATGTACGGCATAGACTAAAAGGGTGTAAAACACAAGCTTTACATTTACTCAGCATGAACATATAACCCTCCCGGAGAGAGTCCAGGGATGACAACAGGAGGAAGTCCCAGGCTTACCTGTCCTCGCATGACAGCAATCTGCTTATGGAACTGGCCCCTGTCGAAACCAGGATCTTTCTGCAAAAGGGCAGGAGACGGAACCTGCGTGAATCTCTCAGAAGAACCCACTTTCTTCCCCCGATTAAAAACTTTCTAGTAAAGAAAACTTACATGAGGTTTATGAGGCTTAGTGAAGTTAACTACCACCCTAAGAACTCTCTGTTTCACGGGTGAGGAAAGAAACAACAAGTGAATATCTTGTCCCGAGTCTCATTATGAACTGTGTAGAATTCCGGCCTCTAGTGCTCCATTGGAAAAGGCGAGCTCTACAGATACACTGCAGCCCCGTGACACGCAAGACAAACCCATGTTGATTCATCACGGCTGTCAATTTTTTTCAAACCAACCCGAGCTAGGTCTTGATGCCCACATGTGGGAATTTTGTTTGCTCTTCATTGGCCGACACAAGTCAGAAGAGTGTTAGCCATTCTCTCTTGGCTTGTATCAGGACCCGTTAGAAAAGCCATTAGAAATTCCTTCTTCCATATAGTTACAAGGTTGAGGTTCCCAGGGCTAACCTTGAAGAGTTCATATAGGTCCTCCTCCAAGTCCTTGACGAAGTTAGGGTCCGATATCTTTGGAAGAATCAGATCTTTGATCTCCTGAGAGAACGGGACTTTTGCCTGGGGCAACCAGGCCCAGTAAAAGGGATCTGAAAAGAAGAAAAGCAAAAAACAAAGCTGCCCATCTCTGTCCTCCACCTATCAGAGCACCGCCAAAGGTAGAACAGCTCTCTTACTTGACATAGGACAGAAAAGAAATGTTACCAGGGCTGTTAATCCTAAAGCCTAAAGAGTAAGCGAAGGAATTAGGATTCAAACCCAGGACTGCCAAATCCCAGAGCTTGTACTCTTTCCCAGACATCACAAGACCTTCTAGTTACTTCTAGTTATCTACCAACGAGACATTGAGATCGGCCTTCTGAAAAGACACACTGGTACTGCAAAGGGGCTAGTGACCCTCTACTTGTATCTCCCTTTCTTTTTCTAAGAGTTTCTCAGTTATTACCAGGGCAGGGGCTGGCTTCGAGGATGTCACCAAGGAAGACAGAAAACATTGACGATAGCTTATATTTAGAAACACAAATATAATAAATTGTAATAAGATAGTCCTCAGAAAAAATGAGAAAAATGCAGCACAGATGAGAAAATTCAACTCTGTGCTTCTAACAGGACTAATGTCAGGCAAAAATGACAAGAGTAGCTTGCGTTTTGCAGTACTTGCCCCACGTGTCAGCTACTGTGCTAAATGCATGAGCTGCGTCATTCTACAAATTCTTAGAACAATCCTGTGGTAGAGGTATTATTATCTTCACCCCATAGATGAAAAAATTGAGAAGAGCAAGAAAAAGCCAGACCACAATGGTCTTGAGACTTACATGCCCTCCAGGAGTCAGGGTGTTTCAGAGGGAAAGCCAGCCCATTGTCGATAGCAGCCACCTTGATAACAGGCTCCTTCACCACCACCCAGTCTGTGTCCTGAAGAACAAGGAAAGACAAAATACTTAGGGTCCCACCTGTCTCAGGCCCTTTAAAGTAGTAGCAAAGTAGCCCAACCCAACCCCCTCAGGCACCAATCCTTATTCAACCTCTGAACTGGCTTCCATAGTTACCTGAGCTTAGTACATTTATGGCACCTCTGACTTGGCTTATTTAAGGTTCTCAGAGTTCCTTATCTAAGAAAGGTACACTTCCCCAGGAGTTGCCACAGCCCTCCTTAAGAAGGAAACTGACAATAACAAAAGGTAACTCTAAGCCTTTCTTCCTAGGAAAAGGCAGTGAGAGTCCTGAGAGTATGAAAAGGAAAAAGAAAAATCAAATTCAGCCAGCCAAGATCCTTTTCTGTAGACCTGGACCAGATGCTACTTTACTGGTGACCACACTTTCCCATGAGATAAGAGGACCATGGAAGATAACAGTTGGTTACTCTTGCACAAGAGAGTTTCTTGCCATTTCAGGGACAGGTGAAAAGGAAAAGGACAAGAGCCGAATGCAAAGAGTGGGGCGGGCTACCTATGATGGCCTGTCAGACACTCCCATGAATGTCTACCTGGCTCCATGCCTCAGGCTCACAGGTGCCATCACAGAAACAGGGATTGTGGGTCCAGGATACTGGCATCAGAATCCCCTAGGGTACCTTATTAAAAGTGCGGAAGCCTAAGTTTTACTCCAGACCTAGTGGGGGAAAGCCTTGAAGAATCTGTGCTATTTTTAATAAGGCTTCCAGGTAATTCTGATATGTACAAAATATGAAAACCACTATTAGAGAAGAAAGTAAAAACACTATGAGGATGTGTTAACTAACCTTGCTGTGGTAAATAAACATTTTGCAAAATATACATTCATCAAATTACTACGTTGTACATCTTAAACCTGTACAATGTTATATGTCAATTATAGTAAAAGCTAGACAGGGGCGCCTGGGTGGCTCAGTCGGTTAAGCGTCCAACTTCAGCTCAGGTCACGATCTCGCGGTCCGCGAGTTCGAGCCCCGCATCGGGCTCTGGGCTGATGGCTCAGAGCCTGGAGCCTGCTTCCGATTCTGTGTCTCCCTCTCTCTCTGCCCCTCCCCCGTTCATGCTGTGTCTCTCTCTGTCTCGAAAATAAATAAACGTTAAAAAAATAAAATAAAAAAAAAAATAAAAGCTAGACAAAAAAACTACTATAAGGATAGAAGTCAACCTCATTCTCCCATTCTACTAATTTTTTTTTTTTTTTTTTTAATGTGCAGCCTGAGCAGGACTAGAAAAGCATGGTAGAATATGAAAGCAATGAGAGAGTAAGGGAAATTGCAGGAAGCAGCTTTTTCTAAACTGATGGTTCTGTGGAATTATGGTCTATTGTGAGAAAAGTATTCTAAAAAAGTTTAGAAATCATGGGCCAAACAAAATTAAATAGGTTCATTTAATGGACTACTTCTCAGACCTTTACTACACTACTATGCAATGTGAATCTCCAAGAAAAGCATAAAGTATGTAATATATTCCAAACTTATTTCGAATTTTCTTCTACCTCTATTAACATTATTCAATAGGATATTCCTTAAAAAAACAGATTGAGAGGGGTGCCTGGGTGGCTCAGTCAGTTAAGCATCTGACTTTGGCTCAGGTCATGATCTCACAATTCATGGGTTTGAGCTGCACATCGGACTCTGTGCTGACAGCTCAGAGCCTGGAGCCTGCTTCGGATTCTGTCTGTCTGTCTTTCTCTCTCTCTGCCCCTCCCCCCTCACACTCTGTCTCTCAAAAATGAATAAACATTAAAAAAAAATTAAATAAAAAAAAACAGATTGAGAAAACCTCTATCGAATATTAACCTATCAATTTTAAACACATGTGCTATCCTGATTCTTCTCAACTTATATGGCCTAATTTCTGATTATTATATGCTTCTACATTATGCATATACACTACCTCATCCTCTTCTTCAAGACATAGATCAACCTCTTACCCGAGAGCTAGAACTATCCATTGGACAGTCATATTTAATCAGCCAGTTGTCATTGCCTCGATCTGTGAACAGAAACATGATGTTAGAAAAAACTGGGGTGATTTTCACTTTCAGTAATAATGGACTATATATTTTGGACACTTGGACCAATCATTCTACTGAGAACAACTAGAAAACATTGATAAAGTATTTTTATTTTTTTAATTTTTATTTTGTAGAGTGTGTGAGCAGGGGAAGGGGGCAGAGGGGGAGAGAGGGAGAGAGGGAGAGAGGGAGAAAGGAAAGGAAAGGAAAGGAAAGGAAAGGAAAGGAAAGGAAAGGAAAGGAAAGGAGGAAGGAAGGAAGGAAGGAAGGAAGGAAGGAAGGAAGAAAGAAAGAAAGAAAGAAAGAAAGAAAGAAAGAAAGAAAGAAAGAAAGAAAGAAAATGAATTTTAAGCAGGCACCATGCTAGGTGTGGACACAGGGCTCAATCCCACGACCTTGGGACCATGACCCAAGCCGAAATCAAGAGTCAGATGCTCAACCAACTAAGATACCCAGGCGTCCCAATAAAATATTTTTAGATCTCTTTAAGATATCAGAGGTTTGAATAAGTCCATTAAGAGTTAAAATGTCAAGATCTGGGAGAGAAAGGAAATTCAGACAGAAGAGTCTAGCATTTGTGGCTTCTTTTCTCCTAGAGCACCTGCTGATTTGGGAAGAGGTGGCTAAGAGGTTGAGAGGTAGAAGAACAGTGTTCTAATAGTCTTGTGAAGCTAGGGAGAAAAAATCATAGTCCAGTGACTGATACAGGGAGGAGACCCTCGTAAATCACCCATGCTTTGGGTTGAAACCTGAAGGACTACACCTTGGAACTAAGCAGAGTTTCCCTTTAATACCTGAAATTAAAGTGAATCTGGACTGCTGGTACTCTTAGCTGCTTGCCAAAACAAACATCATCTTCTACACAGATGCACTACACATCTTCTACTACTTTCTGCATCCTAGGCCTCCAAATATTTTCACCATTTTTGATATATAATATCTGACAATCAAAATAACTAGGTAAAGAGACAGGATGACATGGCTAAAAACAAAGGAAACAGAAAATTAAAACAAACCTAGAGGGGCTCCAAACAATGAAGATACAGACTCTTAAATATTTAACATAAAATCCTTACTATTTAAGAAGATAAAAGGCAAGATTAATAATATTAGTAGAAAACAAGACCATAAAAAAGAATCAAATAGAAATTCAAGAACTGAAAAATATGGTTACCAAATTGAGAACTCAATAGATGAGTTTACCATTAGACTGTGCCAAAGACAGAAGTAATGATCTGAAAGACGGGTCATAAGAAAAGAGCAAAACAAAGCACCCAGGAAAAATGTGTTTCTAACATGTGACTGGATTCTCAGAAGGAGTGGAGGAAAAAATGGGCAGAAATAATTATTTAAAGAGAGAATAGCTGAGAATCTTCCAAAAGTGACAAAAGGTCAAACTGTTGATTCAAGGAAAACTGAATCCCTAATAGGATAAATACAAATAAAACTATACCAAGCATATTGTAGTAAAAATTTTGAAAACCAACTACAGGGGACATCTCACAAAGAGCTAGAGAAAAAGAGAGATTACCTTCAAATAAACAGCAATAATACAAGGACAAGTGACTTCTCCACAGAAATCATGGGAGTAAGACGACAATGGAATATTTGTTTTTTTAACTACTGAAAGAAAATAGCTGCCAATCCCAAATTTTATACCCAGCAAAAATAGCCTTCAAAAAAATGAAGGTGAAATGGCATTTTCAGACAAACAAAACCAAAATTCATCACCAGCAGACTATTGCTAAAATATTCTCTAAGTCAAAAGAAAATTATCCCAAATAGAACCTTGGAGATACAGGAAGATTTAAAGAGCAATAAAATGGGTAAATATATTAGTAAATCTAGATAAATATTATTAGTTTTGTTGGAGCGTAATAGTATTTTTTTAAAAGAGTTGTCTTTTAGACACATACTGAAATAATTAGGAATAAATTTATACCTGAAATTACCTTAAAATAATAAAAGAAGGTAACTAAATGGAAGTGTGAGTGGGACAGGATTAGTCATGGACCAATGATTGTTAAGGCCGGAATAACCAGTTCATGCAGGTTCACTATTCTGCTTATTTGTATATGCTCAAAAGTCTCCATAATTATATTAATAACAGTAATAATAATGACAATACCATCTTAATAGTTTTATAGAAATGTGGTTTTACATATGTACATACATGCAGACACATACACATATATATGCATATATGATTAAAACATATGACATTTATAGTATAAAAGTCTGGAGATAGGTAAATGAAGCTAAGGGTTTCTACCAATTAGTATTAGATTTTGGGAAATCAAGGATTCACATGGTAATCTTTAGAGTAACCACCAAAAAAAAAAAGAAAAGGAAAAAAAAGAAAAGAGTATACAGCTTCTGAGCTAAAAGAGGGGAGAAATGAAATAAGTACAAAATAATTTAAAAGAAAGCAAGAAAGAGGGGAAAAAAGATCAGTGGAAGAAGGGGAAGAAAAAAAAGATAGGCACAAACATAGAAAGCACATAAGATGGTAGATTTTCACCTATATGTACATTATACATAAACTAAATGTTCTAAAACTAAAATGTAACAATTGTTTCACTGAATGAATACAACTGATAAACTTTTAGCTATTTAGATTAAGAAAAAAATATACAAGACTGAAATTGCTAAAATCAGAAACAAAAGTAGGGACATTACTACCAATTCTACCAAAATAAGGATTGTAAGTGAGTACTATAATAGGGGAGCCTGGATGGCTTAGTCAGTTAAATGTCAGACTCTTGATTTTGGCTCAGGTCATGATCTCAAGGTCATGAGATAGAGCCCCACATGGGACTCTGCATTAGGTATGGAGCCTGCTTAAGATTCTCTACCTCTCCCTCTACCCCTCCCCATTACGCTCTTTCTAAATTAAAAAGAGAGAGAGAGAGAACTATAGGAAACTGTATGCCAACAAATTGGAAAACCTAGACGAAATGGACAAATTCCTAGAAACACAAAATCTACCAAGACTACATCATGCAGAAGTAGAATATCAGAATAGACCTATAACCAGTAAGGAGACTGAATCTGTAACCAAAATCTGTAACCAAAATCTGTAACCAAAAGTCTCCTGACAAACAATAGCCCTGGACCTGACGGCTTCATTGGTAAAGTCTACCAAACACTTAAAGAAGAACTAACACCAATTCTCCTCAAAATTTTCAAAAATTTGAAGAGGAGGCAACATTCTAAACTAATTCTATGAGACCAGCCTTACCTTGATACCAACACCCAACAAAGATACTACAAGAAAACTGCAGACCAATATCTCTTACAAATATTGATGCAAAAATCCTCAACAGAATACTAGCAAACTGAAATCAGCAACATTATTAGAAAGATTTTATACCATGACCAAGTGGGTTTTATTGCTGGAAAGTAAATATGGTTCAACATATGAAAATTGATCAGTGTGATATACCACATTAACAGAATGAAGGATAAAAATCACACATGATCATCTCAACTGATGCAGAAAAAGCATTTGACAAAATTCAATATCTTTTCATAATAAAAACACTTAAAATGGAATAGAAAAAAACTACCTCAATATAAGTCATAAATGAAAAGCTCACAGCAAACATCATACTCAATGGTAAAAGACTAAAAGCTTTTTCTCTAAGATCTAGACAAGGCAAGGATGCCCACTTTCAACATTTCTGTCCAACACAATACTGGAAGACCACAGTAATTATGCAAGAAAAAGAAATAAAGGGCATCCACATTTGAAAGAAAGAGGTAAAATTATCTGCTTGCAGGTGATATGATGTTATATATAGAAAAGTCTAAAGATGACATACCAGAAAAACACCAGAACTAATAAGTAAACTCAGCAAAGTATCAGAATACAAAGTCAACACACAAAAATCATTTGCATTTCTATTTACCAACAATGAGCAATCCAAAAAAGCAAATTAAGAAAACAATTCCACTTAGCATCAAAAAGAATAAAATACTTAAGAATTAATTTAACCAAGGAGGTGAAAGAGTTGTATAATAAAAACTACAAGGGGCACCGGGATGCCCACTCTTGACTTGTGGCTCAGGTCATGATCTCATGGTTCATGGGTACGAGCCCTGTGACAGGCTCTGCACTGGCAGCTCGGGGCCTGCCTTGGGATTGTCTCCCTCTCTTTGCCACTTCCCCCACTTGCTCTCTCTCAAAAACAAAAAACAAAAAATAAAAAACAAAACTACAAATATTGCTGAAAGAAATTAAAGAAGACATAAATAAATGGAAAGACACCCCATGTTTATACACTGGAAGACTCAATATTGTTAAGATGTCAATATTACTCAAAGCAATCTAGAGATCTAAGGCAATTACTATCAAAATCCCAATGATGTTTTTTGCAGAAACAGAAAAACTCATCCTAAAATTCATATGGAATCTCAAGGGACCCCAAATAGACAAAGCAATCCAGAAAGAGAAGAACAAAGCTGGGGGACTCATATTTCCTCCAAAACTTTCAAGCTTACTATAAACTATGTTTATTACAAAACTTACTACAAAGCTATAGTAATCAAAATAGTGTAGTACTAGCATAAAGACAAACATATAGGTAAATTAAATAGATAAATGTAAAACAATAGATTCTAGACATAAACCTTTGCATATGTGATCAAATGGTTTTCAACAAGGGTGACAGGGCCCTTCAGCAGGGAAAATGAGTCTTTTAAACAAATGGTGCTGGGGAAACTGGATATCCACACACAGAAAATGAAGTTGGACCCTTACCTCACATCATACACAAAAAATTAACTCAAAATTCATCCATGACCTAAATCTAAGACCAAAAACTATAAAATTCTTAAGACAAAAACATAAGACAAAAGCTTCATGGCATTAGATCTGGCAGTAATTTCCTACATGTGACACCAAAGGCACAGACAAAAATTAAGAAATGGACAAACTGGACTTCATGAAAACTTTAAAATTAATTTCATTGAGGTGGCTCAGTTGGTTAAGTGTCTGACTCTTGATCTTGGCTCAGGTCATGATCTCATGGTTCGTGAGACTGAGCCCTGAGATGGGCTCTGCACCGATAGCACAGAGCCTACTTGGGATTCTCTCTCTCCCTCTCTCTCTGCCCCTTCTCCGCTTGTGCTCTGTCCCTCTCTCTCTCAAAATAAACAAACTTAAAAAAATAATTAAAAAAATAAAAATTAGTTGCATCAAAAGATTCTACCAACAGAATAAAAAGGCAACCCACAGAATGTGAGGAAATATTTGCAAGTCATGTATTTGAGATGGAATTAATGTCCAGGATATATAAAGAATTCCTACAACTCAACAACAAAACAACCTGACTCAAAGATGGGTAAAGAACTTGAATAGTTATTTCTCCAAAGATATGCAAATGGCCAAAAAGTACATGAAAAGATGTTCACAACATCACTAATCATTAGGAAACGCAAATCAAAACTACAATGATATGCCACCTAATACCTATTAGGATGACTGTGATCTAAAAGCAAAAGGAGTGGTGTCTGGGTGGCTTAGTCGGTTAAGAGTCTGACTTCGGCTCAGGTCATGGTATCACGGTTCGTGGGTTTGAGTGCCGGATCGGACTCTGTGCTGACAGCTCAGAGCCTGGAGCCCGCTTTGGGTTCTGTGTCTCCCTCTCTCTCTGCGCTTCCCCTGCTCATGCTCTGTCTCTCAAAAAAAAATAAATTAAAATAAAATAAAATTAAATTAAATTAAAAATTAAAAATTAAAAAAATAAATAAATAAATAAAGATAAAAACAAAAGGAAACAAAACCCGGAAAATGACACAGTGATGAAGAGGTGGAGAAACTGGAACGCTGTCCAACACTGGAGGTAATGTAAAATGGTGCACTGGAATGGAAAGCAGTATGGCAGTTCCTCCAAAGACTAAGCATAGGTCGCTATACTTCAATTTAAAAAAAGTTAAACAGGGGCACCAGGGTGACTCAGCTGGTTGAGCATCTGACTCTGGATTTCAGCTCAGGTCATGATGTCACAGTCATGAGATTGAGCCCTGTGTCAGGCTCTGAGCTGGGCATGGAGCCTGCTTAAGATTCTCTCTCTCCCTCTCCCTCTGCGCCTCCTCCTCTTACACGTGTACACTCTCTCAAAAGAAAAAAAAGGAGGAAAACTAAAGAATTCAACAGAACTGCCATGTGATCCAGTAATTCCACTTCTGGGTATATATACAAAATAACTGAAAGTAGTGTCTCAAAGATATCTGTTCACCCACGTTCATAGCAGCATCATTCACAATAGCTAAAACATGGAAGCAACCCCAGTGTCCATCATCGATGGATAGATAAGCAAAATATGGTATCTGCACACAATGGAATATTATTCAGCCTTAAAAAGGAAAGAAATTCTGATGCATGCCGCAACATGAATGGACCTTAGGGGCATATGCTAAGTGAAATAAGTCGGTCACCAAATGACAACTACCGTATGAGTCTACGCACATGAGGTACTTAAAGACAAAACTGTCCTACGATAGGTCTTGCTACTCTGAGTGACTAGGGATCAAGGACAAAAGTACTCTCGATGTTGCTTCGGAAGGGCCAATGTGTCTTCTGTCTGGGACTGGGAAACAGGCTAAGATAAAACGTACTACTGGCTCCAGGACTCATTATCTCTGATGACTGCACAACTGGACAAAGCGTGTCTTGGCAACCTATTTTCGAGGCCCTTCTGACTCACAGACAAACCTCATCCCGAGAAGGCACTTGGATATGGAGCTCGGCAGGCCTCCAGGCCTCCCCGCGCCTCCCAGCCGTCTAGCACACCGGGACCGCCCACAGCTGCTCACCAGTGTTGCGGATGATGTAGTCCAGCACCACCAACCGCTCGAACTGCAGCAGTAGTTGCCGGTTAGTGTTCTCAGGGAGAGGTTCTGCTTCAAAACGCCGTAGCCAGTAGTCTGCGTCTTTGTAGCCTTCAACAAAGAGCTGGAATGAACCAACCTGCAGCCAAAGAGGAGGAATAAAGAGACTTCCCTGTAGCTCAAGTCCAAAGAGCCCAGGAGTAAGCCAGGTCGCCCACAAGGCACTGTGGAGTTTATATCAGAAAAAGGTCATGGGAGTGCTTGCCCAATCCAAATTCAAGAAGCCTATCTAAATGGGCCAGAGGAGTAAAGTGAGAAGTTAGGAGCTCTGTTCTCTGGAAAATTATTCCCCAAACCTTAAAAATGAGGAAGACAGGAGCCTCAAGGCAGGCTATTCACATGTCTACATGCAAGTCTCTAGGTGCCTTGTTTCACCACTTGGATGGTTATGCCAGCATAAATCATCACCTTTGCAGGTGCAGTTTATACCTTTGGCGGTAGCCCGATGCGATTAAACCGCTGCCCAACTTTTGGCACTTTCTCTAGTGCAAGCCGCTTGCCCCTGGACTTCACTCGGTCAATGGCACTATAGTTGAAGGTATCGCTGGCCAGATACACTACCTATAGTGGAAAGAGAAGAGATATCTAGGTTACAATCGAGTATAAGAACTATACCATTGGCAGGGAACAGCTGGACGCTCACCAGTGCTGCTCCTCTCCCAGGGCATGCAGAAAGAATGCACTTCTCAGCCTTTCTAAGGACTAGTTCAGGCCAATGGAATGTTGACAAAGTGATATATGTATATCACCTGCAGGGCTGGCCCCTAAAATCTCCCATGATCCTTAGTTCATACTCTCCCATCTGTGCAGCTGGAAACGAAGGGCTCTGAGATGGCAAAAACACATCACGGAAGGATTTTAGATCTCTCGTTACTACATGGAGTGACAAGGGATCTAGGAGAGCTGACTAACTGGCATGGATCTATTATGTGAGCAAGATCCATTAAACCACTGAGATTCAGGGTTTGTTATAGCAGCTAGCATGAATTCCTCTAATACAGCCACCACCTGGGTTAGGAGAAGAGGGCCCAACACCTAATTTCTGTCCACATAAAAACAAATTGTAATTTACTCCATACCCTTATATTTAATTTTGAATTTTGTACTATGTACAATTATTCACATTTAAAAAATAAACACTAGGGGCGCCTGGGTGGCTCAGTCGGTTAAGCGGCCGACTTCGGCTCAGGTCACGATCTCACGCTCTGTGAGTTCGAGCCCCGCGTCGGGCTCTGTGCTGACAGCTCAGAGCCTGGAGCCTGTTTCAGATTCTGTGTCTCCCTCTCTCTCTGACCCTCCCCCATTCATGCTCTGTCTCTCTCTGTCTCAAAAATAAATAAACGTTAAAAGTAAAAAAAAAATAAAAAAATAAAAAATAAACACTAGGGGTGCCTGGGTGGCTCAGTAGGTTAAGCATCTGCCTCTAGATCTCAGCTCAGGTCTTGATCTCAGGGTCATGAGTTCAGGTCCCGTGTTAGGCTCTATACTGGGCATGGAGCTTACTTTAAAAAAAAATAATAATAATAAAAATAAATAAATAAATATAAACATTAAAACTTGTTTTAATTTTTAGATTACTATATATAGGCATATTTATGCAGACTGTATCTGGAATATTATACAAGAAACTAGTACTAATAGCTGCCTCCAAGGAAGGAACAGAGTGGCTGGAAGACAAGAGGTGGGAGAGAGGCTGAACTACTCTGTTTACCTTACTGTGCCTTCTGATCTCTACACTAGATGTATGCATTGCCTATTCAAAAAAAACATTTTTTAATGGGCCACCAATATTACACTTGCTTGTTGGGGTGCCTGGGTGGCTCAGTCGGTTAAGCCTCTGACTTTGGCTCACGTCATGATCTCACAGTTCTTGAGTTCGAGCCCCACGTCAAGCTCTGAGCTGACAGTGCAGAGCCTGCTTCAGATTCTGTATCTCCCTCTCCCTCTGCCCCTCCCTCCCACCTCCCTCAAAAATAAATAAACATGAAACAACAAAAAAAAGATAACTATGATTGATTGTCAAATTATAGTAATATCACTACAATCTGTGTGTCCATTATCACCCTTTATCACACTGTCTTGCGATTATCCATTCATTTATCTAACCTCTCTCGTAAGATTTGGGGAAAAAGAGATCATATTATTCACATTAGCATCCTCGGTACCTAACAAAGTGATTGGTACATGCTCATTAAATATTTATTAAGTGAATGTAATATTTATTAAGTAAATGCATATTCTTTCGGAGATAGCAACAAGTGAGTTTCAGCATATAAATACCTAAATTAAATAAAATTAAATTTAAAAGAAAATTCTTTCTTTTCCTAAGCCTTGCAGAACTCATTACAAATAACTAAATATTGTGCCTATGAATCTTAGGGACGAAATCATTCCCTCCCTCCTTACCCATCCATCTGTCCATCCAATGTTAACAGAGTATCTAAAATGGATGTGCAAGTTCCTATAAATTGGCATTCTCTGCTGAGGAAACACATGCACAGGAATCAAGGGGGAAAAAGGCTTTCCTAGGGACTACCTTGCCAGTTTCCACAGTGACAACCCTTGCTTTTCTCAAGTGATAAACTACCCTTCCCCCCCAGTCAGATTTATTTTCTATCGTTCTCTGTAACAACCCACTTTTTCCGTATGATTAACGAAGCTATCATAACCTGAAACCCCACAGGAACACAGAGCAGAGACAGCTACTGAATGAGAACTAGAGCCTTACTATTTGAAGCTCCATCACAACATGAGCCCCGTTTCCATAGTGACAGATGCTCTAATCAACTGGATAGAATCTTGTCAGAAGGGTGGGTAGGCTGGGAGGGGAGAGACATCCTCTCATTATTCTTTAGCAACTCTGTTAAACTTGCAACGTTCTAGCTCATCTCAGTCTCATGGAAGACAAGTATTTTTTTTTATTGTTGCTGACTTTCTCATGCAAAAGATCATCAGGCCACATTAAAATTCTCCATAGGGAAAGAGGAAGACCAGAGATGGGGAAGAATGGGATTTTGGGGGGGTGACATTCTATTATGATTAGCATTGACATAAAAATACTACAGGCTAGGACGTAGTTTATATTGTGCAAAGGCACTAGGCTACATGTTTTACATGGATTATCCTGTGTAATCTTAATCGCTGCCCCATCTTAATAGCTGCCCCATAAAGTAGGAACTATTTATATCCCTATTTTTATAGTAAGGAAACTGAGCAAGCAGGGGATATGGGGGTGTTTTAAGTGACTTGCCAAGGGTCACCCAATAAAAAGCTGCAGAGTCAGAATGTGGCCTCAACCTCTGATTCTCAGGCACTGCACTCCAGAAGCACAAGCACAGCAGGCACATGGCTAGGCGCTGACTATTTACCTAGTGAAGAAAGGGAATGACAGTGCTGAGCCAGGAGTATTTAAAACAATTTCTAGAATCTAGGAGGGGCCTAGTAGGAGGAATTCTGGTTAGGCAGGAGATCTTTAAAGCATTAATTATCATACAAGATGTTCAAAGTGTGCTATTTAACTCTGTGTACAGAGAGAACTAAAGCATAGAGGGAAGGAATGAACTGTACAAGACCAGGCAATGAATCGGATGTCCATGGGAGCCACAAGCATACGCTCTCCCCACGGACCTGAGTCGGGGGGATCTCTAGAATTGTCCCTCCTGGTTTGATACTCGCTCACTGACTCAACTGGCACTTATGGAATACTTCCTATAAAAACAGCACTTTGCTAGGTGCTGAATATAAGAGGAAATTTCAAGAAATGGTCCCTGACCTCTACAAACTTACAAACCAGCTGGCTTATTGTTTGGAGTTCGGTGGCAAAGGAGCAGACAGTTAAACAACCACAACAATCACAATTTCTTCTAAAACACCCTGGGAAACAGAAAAAAACAGGTTTGAAGGAAAGCTTCTATCTGCTGATCAGTCTCTGCCCACAGTCTACTATCTAAACCTTCAAAGAAAATCTTAAGCAGGGGTTTTTAAGCTAGAGGCATGGTCCTTACAAGGTAAATGAGTAGATTGCAACTGGTCCATGAACCATCCCCCTGAAATTCTATGCAAACAACAACTGCAAATATATGATTTTTTTTCTGGGAACAAGATGTATAGCTTTCATCAGATTCTCAGAGGATTAAAGCCCATAGCTACAAAGATGCTCCTGCAGCCTCAGGGCATATCAGATCAGAGCTCCACCTTGTTACTAAACCTGAGGTAGCCACATACTAAATGGGTGATGATGTGTCCTTGAATGTTCATATGCTGACCAGCAGATTCCTTCCCCTCATAACTCTTAGAAAGTTTCATGTAACACCCCGCAGTACAGGGATTCTTAGCCTGGCATCAGTAAATGTCCTGAAAATGCAAGCAAACAATTCTGTATTTCAGCATATTGGGGGGAGGGGGAGGGAATCATTATTCCCTTAGAACCTCAGCTAAGTCTATAACAAACATAGGGGATGTGCAAATCCATTCTAAGTGTGGATTTGCCTGGATCTGGGACCCTGATTTTACTATGTTCAGATAAGTACAAGAATTTCACAGCAAAAAGATGGATGAGAATTCCAGGTCAGTTCCCTGCACAGGTTCAAGCCAGACTCTCATCCCATCCTAGATTCCTCCTTGCCAGACCTTGTATAAGTGATTAGCTGACATAAGCTAGTCCATTCTAGATTATCTCTAAATCATGGAATAGCTCAGAAATCTAAAAGAATGAGCTATAAAAGTAGCTAGGTTTCTAACCAGTTTACAGTTACCAGGGATTGAAAAATACAGGGAACCCATAAGTGTGCATCAGAGGGTCAGTGAATTTCCTGAAATTGTGTGCAAAAATTTTATGCGTATCCTTCTCAGGATGGCTTCCATCAGATGATCAACTCATGAGCCTAAATCTACTATCTGCCCCCCCAAAAAGGCTGAAAACCCTAGACTCAGGACATAAACAGCCCTCCCTGGACCTAAGCCCCATTAACATGTAGCAGGACTTAGGCCCAGGAAAACTCTGGATAGGCAGTAAGGTTCCCTGGAGAGACAAGCCACTGACCTTTGTACGGGGCACAATGTTGAGTTCCAGTTTTTGGTCCACCAGACTGGCCCCTGCCTCTGACAGATAGCCCTGGTTGAGGACAAGGCAGTCACGGCCAAAGCAGCAGGGACAGCATAGCTTCTGCAGCCACTTGGTCCACTTAGGATTAAGGTGCCCATATGGCTCTTCATTCTTGGGTTTGAAGACAGCAATGATCTTCTACACAGAGAAAAGAAAAATAGGATGTTAAAGGCAATTGATTCAAGTAGCTCACAGACCAGGTCAGCAAGACTCTAGAAAGAAATGAGAAGGCACAGGCAGACAATAGCTATAGACAGACACTAGCTTCTCCCCAGCTTGTAAGGGGAAGATACAGCTCATGTGTGCAGCTAAGAGACCCAGTGCCAGAAAGGGCTGTGGCCAAAGAAGATGCCAAGTCTAATATACATGGTAAAACGGACTCAAAGCCCAACTTCCAAGGTACATTCATACAAACTGTTGCTCTGCATCAATTAGGTAAAGACTCAAAAAAGTATCAGTTGAGAGGAAATTAGTAAAGTATTATGGAATGAGATTAAGGAAACTCCATCAATGGCTGATTTCCTCTAGCAGCCTTACTATTCCACTCGCAGGGTATTAACAAAACCTTAAAAAGTTTAGGAAAGACAAACCAAGAAAGCAATGGAAGGGAAAAATCACAACAGGAAAAAGAATCTGCTACCTGGTTAGAATGGGGTTCTTTTAAGTAACTCTGGTAAGCAAGAGACCAGGACATGAGAGTCCCCAAAGATTAAAATCCACCTTCTCTTGCAGGTGGTAACTTAATCCTCAGAGGTCCTTGGAATATGGGACAGTGAAGCAATCTATACACTATGGACCTCCCTCCTGAGGTTTTCTTCCCCAGGCCAGGGAGCCTTCCAAGGTTATTTCACATTTACCTCATTCCCTCCAGTCCCCAACCTGGTAAATATGAAGAAGAGGAAGAAAAGTAAATATGCTATCTCAGTGATTCATCTTCATATCATATGACTCTCCCTCTCCCCTCACCCCACAGCCAACTCAAGCTAGTCTGGGTCATAAGACATTTTCCTGTGGGTGTCACTTCCTGACAGGCAGGTCACAGCAAAAAACATACACCCATCTGCCTGCATTAAGTATGTACTCATATTAGGAATTGGCTGGGTGCGTGTCTCCAACAATAATTGGTCCATCTGGAGGCTAGTTCTTTCAAGAAGCCTTGCAAGAATTTGAGAAGCAAGAAAAACACAGAAGTCTCCTCCCTCCAAAGGAAATCAATTTATTCTTAAACACAAACAACCTTACATATTCAGGAGAAAAGTCAAGTGCATATATTCATATCCTAAATCTTCAGGATTACATTCTTATCCAAAATGGCTAGCAAAAGGCCTAAGGGACAGCAATCTTCTTGTCTCCGTACCCCCTGGAACCCTGGGCTCGGAACCAGACAGCAGCAATAGCAAGGGGCTCCTGTCACTCACAGAATGACTCATGAGTCCATTGTAACTCTCTGGAACTGGGCAGTAAAACCACAGGACAACTTGAGGCATGCCCTACAACTCAACAGTCAGTTCGACTGAGGTACAAAGTGGAGTTCAGCAAGCTGGTCTCCAGTGGAAGGAAGACTGAGACATTCTTTCTATTAGTATTTTTCAGCTACCCAGACTGAGGCTTAAATACTTCCATTAAATAAAACAGAACTCTGGGGTGCCTGGGTGGCTCAGTCAGTTGAGTGTCATGACTTCAGGTCATCATCTCAAGGTTCGTGAGTTTGAGCCCTGTGTCAGGCTCACTGCTGTCAGTGCAGAGCCTGATTCAGATCCTCTGTTCCCCTCTCTCGCTCTCTCTCTCTCAAAAATAAAAAAATAAAGGAAATAATGTAAATTAAAAAAAAAAAAAAAAAAAAAAAAAACAAGAAAAGCAGAACTCGAAGGCCAAGATTGCAGCCAAAGCATCATTTACAGACTGACCTCTCAAACTTCTCAATTTCCTTCCAACATAAAGAGAATCAGAAAGCATTTCAACAACTCTAAAAGCATTAGTAATCATCATTATCTCGGAATCACACAGGTTTCATTAAATAAAGACGTGTGGACTGGATAAAGGAGGAATGGTGGGTGGGAAGGATGGAGGAACCGAAGGACATTAGGCAGAAAGGAAGACAAGTGCCTTTCAGGACTAAGTGTGGCCTCAGTTCAATTCAATTCTGTTAACGTTTGCTCAGTACCTCATTTGTGTGAGCACTACAGGCTTGCCAAATGATACATAACAGCATTGGGCCTAATTTCCAAAGCTAATGTGAACTTCACATTTTCAACTGTGTTCCTGAATACTCAAGGATATCTCCTATTCACAGAAAACAAACTCTAGAACCATTCAAATTAGAAAGATACCCACCATTATTTGGTTGAGAAAGAAAATGACTACTGCCTAATTTTTCTGTCTTCTCTCTTCCCTACTAGAACTTCAATTTCTTTATTACATTTAGTAGTAAGCTTTCGTTTGATGCTATTTTTATTTTATTTCATTTTATTTTATTGTAATTTTATCTTATCTTACTTTAGAAAGACAGACAGAGAGAGAGAGAGAGCAGGGGAGGGGCAGAGGTGGGGAGAGAGAGAGAATCTTAAGCAGGATACACGCTCAGCACAGAGCCTGACGCGGGGCTCGATTCCACGACCTTGGGATCATGACCTGAGCCAAAATCAAGAGTCGGGGATGCTCAACCAACTCAGCCACCCAGGAGCCCCTGATGCCAATATATATTTTTTTGATGCTTTATTTATTTTTGAGAGAGAGAGAGAGAGAGAGAGAGAGACAGAGTACTAGCAGGGGAGGGGCAGAGAGAGAGAGAGGGAGACACAGAATCCGGAGCAGGCTCCAGGCTCTGAGCTGTCAGCACAGAGCCTGACGCGGGGCTCGAACTCACAAACTGAGATCATGACCTGAGCCAAAGTCAGATACTTAACTGACTGAGCCACCCAGGCACCCCGATGCCATTATTTTTAAAAAGGCTTTCCTTAACATCCCCTTACTAACCCTCTTTAATAAAGAGGGTGAAGTACAGGTAGTTTAAGCAATAGCAGTCAGTGAAGCTAGGGATAAAAACAGAACTGCACAGGAAGAGACCACTCACCGGCTAGTGTCAGAACCCACAACAAATACTAAGAGACCTGGAACTCACAGGTTTCTCCCATCTGTCCAACAACCCTAAAAAGGAGGGTATTATACTGTGCTAACATTTAAGACAGTTTTGGGGCGCCTGGGTGGCTCAGTCAGTTGAGCATCTGACTTCGGCTCAGGTCATGATCTTATGGTTGATGAGTTCTAGCCCTGCATCAAGCTCTGTGCTAACAGCTCAGAGCCTGGAGCTTGCTTCGGATCCTGTGTCTCCCTCTCTCTCTGCCCCTCCCCTGTTTGTGTTGTCTCTGTCTCAAAAATAAATAAACATTAAAAAAAAGAAAAGATAGTTTAAGCATATCACTCACTGTTGCACGGTGAAATATACAGACACAACTTTTAAAAGTTTTTGTTTAATTTGTTAAACATGAAGCTGATGGTTCTCAAACAATTTTGGTCTCAAGATCCCTCTAAACTCTTAAAAATTAGTAAAGACTCCCAAAACTTTTGGGGGTAATGTAAAATCTACATTTGCTGTATTAGAAATTAAAACTGAAATGTTATGACTGTTAATTCAACTTAATAAAAATAGACCTGTTACATGTTAACCTAAGTGATATGTTTTTATGAAAAATAACTATTTTCAGAAACAATTTTTAGTGAGAAGGCAGGCACTATTTTACATTTTTGCAAATCTCTCTAGTGTCTGGCTTAATAAAAGGCAACTGTATTCTTAACATCTTCCTTAATATTCAGTCTGTTTCAATATCACACATCATGTAGCCTCTGGAAATCTCCACTGTATACTTATACAGAAGTGAGAATGAAAATGGCAAATAGTCTTAAAATTGTATTAAAAATAATTTTGGGGGCGCCTGGGTGGCGCAGTCGGTTAAGCGTCCGACTTCAGCCAGGTCAGGATCTCGCGGTCTGGGAGTTCAAGCCCCGCGTCAGGCTCTGGGCTGATGGCTCAGAGCCTGGAGCCTGTTTCCGATTCTGTGTCTCCCTCTCTCTCTGCCCCTCCCCCGTTCATGCTCTGTCTCTCTCTATCCCAAAAATAAATAAACGTTGAAAAAAAAATTTTTTAAATAATTTTGACCTGTGGACATCTAATAGGATTCCTATAGGTCCTTTGGTCCCACTCTGAGAACTGCTGCATTCTGTATTAGCAGTTGGATAGAAATAGCACTGCCTGACTTGGCTATTTAGGCAAAGAAGCCTTATTTACATGCTAACTCTCAGAAAAGAGAGGGATGGGCTACTCTAAATGTATGAGACCCTAAAAGAAGATGGGATCCAAATAGAAGGCAATAGAAGAGATTTAGCCTGTATTTATTTTCCTGTCCACTGCCATTGACCCAACCTTCCTCATCCATTACAACTTGTGGTCTGGGACAGGTCCCTAGAGCAGACAGTAATGATGCTTCAAAATCTCAGGGGCGCCTGGGTGGCTCAGTCAGTTGAGCATCTGACTTCAGCTCAGGTCATGATTTCCCGGTTCATGAGTTCTAGCCTCACATCGGGCTCTGTGCTGACAGCTCAGAGCCTGGAGCCTGCTTCGGATTCAGTGTCTCCCTCCCTCTCTACCCCTCCCCAACTCGTGCTCTGTCTGTCTCTCTCAAAAATAAACATTAAAAAAAAAATCTCAGGAACTACATCTAAAGATGACATACAAACTTGACTGCCTCTTAACATTTAGGTAAAAAACAATAATTATCCTGTTTGAGATCTTTATTCTTCATCAGGCTATCAGTGTTACTCTCAACCACGTGTAAGGACATCAGAATTTCTTGGGAGGGCACAGGTAGTTGGAAGAAGCACATTCAATATTATAACATAATTTTATATTTGAAAAATGAAAAAAGAAAAACCTGTATCATTTTATGACAAACTCTTGGTCGATAAGTTTGTTTAAAAGATTGAATATGACTGACACAAGGCCTAGGTCCTAGCACATGTGATCAGTAGCTGTAAAATTCTGAAGCAGATACAAATTAGCGTTAGCTAATAAATTACTATTCTCAGTGGTCATAAAATCTTCTCAAAATTATACTACTTTTGCTTTATTCAATGCCATGTGTCCAACAAAGCCTAATCCAGGGGTCAGTGGGCATACAACTTAATAAAAACCAAAATACTCTGAACCCCTGCTAAGCAACAGGAACCACGCCAGGGGCTTTCATGTGGGATATCGCATTTAATCTTCTTAGTAAACTCGTGAATCACATGCTATTCTATGATTCTTGGAATATGAACATCTAATATTACTAGCCTCGCAAAATAAAAAAAGCTTTAAAAATATTTTCATAGGTGATTGAGCTTAAGACCAGAAGCACAATAATACAAGTGAGGAGGGTAATATGAGCGTTCTCTATCAGGCCTTCTGATCTAGCCTTTTCCATCTTACTGTTCTAGGTCCCCATTTGCTCGCCCTGAGGGAGAAACCATCCTAAATTGGGAAAGGGAATCAGGGTTATTATCTCCAAGAACCTTCTAGCCTGTCTAGCTCCAAAAGCAGCTCTGGCAGAAACAGCTGGTTTCCCCAAACTCTGTTCCCCCTTCTTCCTTGGACATAGGACTCCTGATTTTTAGTGGGGCAAAATAAAGACTATACTTCCCAGCCACTACTGCAGTTAAGTTCTGGACAATGGGATGTAAAAAGAGTCTGGTGCAACTTCTATGAAACGTCTTGAAGGAAGAGGGCATACTCTCCCTCATCCTTTCCTTCTTCCAACTGGCTGAAAAACAGACCAGTTGTCTGCAGTCTGAGTAGCCATCTTGGATCATGTAGTGGAAGCCACATTCTAGGGATGGCCCATCAGCTGGATGGAAGGAGGCACATTGTTCATACTGCCATGCCAGCCCTAAGCAGCCTATAGACTTCTTCTGTGAGAGTTAGGCGTACTTTTATTCAAGGCATTGTTGTTTTAAATTTTGTCACACATAGCCCAATTTAATCCTAACCAATATGGTAAACAAAAAGAAACCAAAAATTCAGATGACTGACTTCGAGGCAGCCCAGCATAGAGGTTAGGAGCATGAATTCTGGACTCAGTAGGCCTGAATCCTGCCTCCCACTCACTAGATGTTAGGACCCGAAGAAAATTAGTTATACTGTGTGTCTCAGTGTCATCTGCCGGAATAATAATAATAGTACCTACCTTCAAAGGTGTTATAAGTACTAAGTGAATTATTATTTGTAAAGCATTTAAAATAGTATCTAGCATATAGTAAGTGCTACCTATGTATTTGTTCAATAAAATAAATAAACTAATTTGGAACAGGGCCAAAGACCACACGAACAACTACAGTGAGTCTGTGGTCCCTAACCTGACCCACCACAGCGTTGAAGAAGTGATCCTCTGCTCTGAACCATATTTTACTCAGTGGGACTAAGATGGTTATATTAATAAGTTTTGCCAGGGCATATGTGTTTTGACTTCCTCTCTACGAAAGGGCAGTGGCCAGGAAATTTTAGACCTTGGGATCCTGCAAATCACCAAGAAACATACCCACAGTCTGTTATTCTCCGTGGCCCATGCACAGAGGCGGTAATACTTTACCTGCCAGGGAGAAGTGAAAGATCTTATTACTCCCACCTGTCAGAGCACCAGGTCACTTCTCAGCTGACCTGACACACTTCCAAAAAAACTGTAACAATGTCATGAAAGAAAAATAAAAACCTTCCTACTGCTCCTATACTTATCAAAGATACTCAGCTCCTCCTTACATCAGCCAACAAGCTAAAAAAAAAGAAAAGAAAAAGTAAAATAAACAAAAAATAAAAACCACTTATATAAAAGATGAAAGCATCTTGCTAGCATTTAGACCTCAGGAGACCCACTTTTTTTCTAGAAGTAATGGTTCCCCTTTGAGCTTTCAGTTTAACTCACTCCTCCCCTTACTTGAGGGACTTGCAAAGGCTTACTATTCTCAAAGTTTTCCCCACCTTTTCCCCAGCTCAGTTTATGGTAACTGAGTTGATGGTATATTGCTTTCTGGTTCTTGAGAATTCAGGGACAACATCTGGAAGAATGACCAGATCATTAAATGAACCTAACCAAGAGCTACAAGTCAGTCCATCCTGGCCACTCGGCACTCCTATCAGAACAGCACGCCAGCCATGTAAGGAGTTCACACAGGAGAGATGCAGGGAAAATCTGTGGGAGATTTGACAATCATCATTTTAATAAGTTTAACAATAATACATTTTTCCAAGAAACCATTCTGATCTATCCAAGAACTCTGACAGGGAAAAGTTAATACTTTTTGACCCACCGATATTCCTCTGATCCCTCTGGTCTTATATAAATGCCTTAAATTCTTCTGCAGCTATCAAAAGAATAAAGGTCACCGCTCAGCTGCCCTGGTCACCCCATGTCCCATCCCAACCCATCTCATCCCCATCCCCCTATTTATACACATACAGGGGACAAAATAAAGGCCAGCAAACACTTTGCCTTAGCTAAAAAGCGAACTGCCGATAGTCCTAGGAGAGAAATGAAAGTAAAATGTAGCAGGTAGTCCTGTGTTTCTAAAACTCCACATTCTTTACCGAGAAGACATGAAAAAGAATTTGAACAATTTCCCAGAAGTGAGCAATAATCAAGGCAGATGAAACTGGTAAGTCCACCCACTTCATCACCGACGTTTGCCAGTAAGAGACCTGGGGCAGTGGTAGACATCCCCACGACACAGAAGGCTGGAACTGAACCCTCAGAGGCCCTGATGGGTCACCCGTCCTTCTCAATAAACAGCGACAACGCTGGTTCGGTCCAAAAAAAAGGAAATGGGCCCAAATCTCAAATCTGTAGTACAATGGACAACGCTGGTTCAGTCCAAAAAGAGGAAATAGACCAAAGCTCAAATCTGTAGGACAATGGCCGAATAGCAGTCTCTGTAGTTTAAAGCTAAGGAACCTACTAGAAAGCAGCATCTCCCCGCGCGTCTCTGTCGAGAAGCCGATTGTCCCACCACACCGCTGGGCCCCTCGCCTGTATCTGGTCAATTTCTCTTTTTCATTCTCCGCTCACTCCTCCCCCACCAAATAGGTTCTGATTTATTTCTTCATTCCGCAGAGCTTCTCCATCTCCAGTCCTCAGGGGCATTCCAAAATCTTGCCAAGCGGCTCTGCACTGTGAAGTTTCTCCCTTTTGCAGCCTTTCAACCCCCCTTTTCCCCGTGGCTGTGCGAAGCTGCTAATTCCCCCGGACAGGCCCACCCTCCCCGAAGGCAGCGGCGGCAGCCCCCACCCCGCTCTCACCCCCTGAGGGTCCTTGACGAAGTAGCTTCCGCTGGAGCCCTGGTAGATGCGCTCGGGGAAGATGCAGCGTTCGATGGCCAGCTCCGCCTGCCGCACCACCGTCTCGAACTCGGGGTCCTCCGGAAACTCATTCCGCTCGCGGTGGGCCTGCGCGGCGTGCGCCGCCGCCGCCGCCTGAGCGGCCAGGGCTTGGGCCTGCGCCGCCACGGTTTGGGTCTGGCCCTGGGCCGCCGCGCCCCGAGCCCGATCCAGCAGTGGCTGCCGCTCCCGGTCGTGGCCTGGCGAGCCCGGCGGAGAGGGGGC